>NC_056751.1:747503637-747813637 GCF_019279795.1 Protopterus annectens
TATGTCCACCACACAATAATAAGCAAATTATTACTTGAATAACTGACCTTAATAAATATGTCTTTTATAAAGTACATAAAAGGAGAAATATTTGTAGTGGAAATGTGTTTTCAAATACCATCATTACTTAAAAAGTAATTTTATAATACATTCAAGTGGTCAGAGCTGCACATTCTATGACACACATACGTTGGTACAGCTAGTATATCAAAGATTGCATGTGTGCTCATTATTGCTTCCAGTTTTGTAACCTCAGACTGAATTCTTTGTAACAACTGCAGTCATATTATTTTTCTGTCTGTCTCTGCTTCAGACGGCAGATAGGCTAGAAAGATGCAATTTGTGACAATACAAATTTCCAAACCACAGACTATTAGATTTAGAGAAAATAATGCACAGTGACGCCTGATGTTTTAATGCCACTGTTCACCCAATTCATCTTTTATGAGACTATTTGTTTAAGATCACCTGTAAGTAATGTTTATTTGTACAGCAGGCCTGAAATGCAACTTTCCTGATTTTTTAATAACTGCACATGCTTACAAATGTACTCTGTAACTTGTCTTAGATGTAAACTCAATGTTTCTGCAAGGTCATATGTGTCATCATATATTTATTTTACTAAACATGCATTTCTAAACTGTATCACGTTATTTTAAATAAAATTAATGTGATACTCATTAAACCCATACTGTTCCCCCAAAAGAGGTATTGGCTATACAGGAGCAGCATTCATAAAGCCTATTCAGCCATGATTTCTGGACAAACAGATGTTGTGGAAGAACACCTTATTGTTCAGAAAATGCATGTTGATGCAAAAACTTTTGCTTGTTTAACTTTGTAAGTGAATTAAAGTGGTAATCAATAATTGTCCCATATTTTTGGGCCTTTGTCCCCCATTATTTTGGCTTTCTACAAAATTCTTGAGCAAAGTTGAGAGGTATGTTTTCCTCCACTATTCCCCTCTCTGTACTTTTCTTACATTACTGGTATTGTAAGATATTTTAACCTACATAGTAAACTTCTAAACTTCTTTTTCTCATACGTCAAGCTGTAGCTTAGCTTAATTTTATTTCCTTCTCTGGATCTCCCAGTAATGCACATGCCATCCATGAGACACTGTTTACATTGTTAACATCATCTCAAGGTGTACATTTTACTTCCACCATTTACATTATTGTTGTAGTCACTTAATATACAAACGTTCATTACTAAATTGAGTGTATAACTTATTAAACTGTAAAACTGAAATTATGACTGTTTATTACTGTGGAGCTTTCTTCCTCATGACTACTGAAAGAGGCTACTAGTTCAGCTGGTCAACCCTGGTCAACAATCAAAAAAATAAATACATAAATAAATGCTGCAGAAACAGCATGTTCAAACGGGAATGGGGCAAGGCCTGTCAGTTAAAAATGTTATCCCAAGGAGGGGAGGAGTTCTTCCAAAGAAGGCTGAGATGTAAGATCTCCTTGACCAGCTAGCGCTGCACCACAGTCCTACTACCTACAAGGTCATGATGCACAGGAATAGATGACATATGCTCTCTGCATGTGGAATAACTGAGGCTCGAATCATAAAGATGTCTGACAGGTCAGTATAACCTGCAAGTTGGATGACTGAAGTGATAGCTGTTTCCACTCGGATGCTTCTTAGTGACTTCAATCATTTCTGATATCCTTACAGGAAGATCAAGCCCTGAGGCTGAGGCAGCTGTTGCCCTATCCATGACTAGAATTCACAGCCAGGGCTAAGACACTTTTCTGCACCAGCTGGGACTCAAGTCTAAAAATCACACATTTTTATACCCACTGGGAGATGTCTTGATCCTTTCTCTCTAAACTTTGTATTGAGGCATTTGATCAGCGGGAATAACAGGAATGTAGAAAGACATTCTCTATGCAAATGGAAGGAAAATGTATCTTGCTGTACTACGCAAAGTAGGGGGAGGCGTGCAGTCTCCTGAATGGCAAAATGTATGACTTCTACAGTAACCCACTTTCCAAGAGACTCAAATGAAATATACCTCTGAATGCACATCTCCAGCACAGGAACACAGGTTCAGCTTAGGCAGTCTACCAACTTATTTAACTACTCTGGGCTTCTGTCTATAGTCTACTGCCAAATGCACAGTGCATACATTGGAGTATGACTGTATAACTGACTGTTTAATCGTATATCTCAATAATGCCTTAGTTGTTTGACTGCATAACGAGTAATCCAAGAAGAAACTTTGTCTTAAAAGCCTTGAGGGTCAGAAAGACCATACAAACCTCTAAATTGATGATATGAAGCTTGTCCCCTCTCCAAGGCATGGAGGAGAAGCATAAAACCTGAAATGTGTAGGAGACAAGTAGTGAAGCATTTACTGCATGAGTCTGTGATAGGTTTGACTGAATGAATGGGAAGCCACACAAACTTTTTGAGAGTTTTTCTACCAGTCCAATGCCAGGCAAAATAGATCTGATACAAGGAGCAGATCCATGCTTGCACACTGGCTCTGCAGTCACTAACATCTCATATTTCACTGCAACATCCACACTGTCAGGAGTGCAAATATCACCATGAAAAAACACAGCAGTCATCAAGACCAAAAGCCAGAGCAGGGACCTGGCTTGTATACTCACCCAGGTTGCCAGAGCCATGACTTCTTGGGCTTTGTCACCTGTTATTAATAACATGCAGTGGAAAGTAGCCAGTTGTGGAACTATGAAGTGATCCTCTGAGATGGGATCAAAAAAAGATTTGTCCTAATGTATAGTCATACAAGAGACTATTGTTCAATTGTTTGTAAATTCCTTTGGAAAGGCCATCGGCCATTGAAAATGTAGACTCTTCAATGAATGTATTTACCCTAGGACCCAACCAGGTATCAAGTTGTTTTCTGAATATCTGCAGAAAAAAAAGGTTGTTGAATATATGAAGGAACTCTCTTCCCAAGTAGAATCAATGACTGGGTTAAATAGCTTGCTCTTAAGACTGTCACTGACTCCTCAATTCTGTTAGTATAATATACACCTATAGTTAATATGCTTGTATTCAACAAGTTAATATTTAGTAGAGATCAATATACATTAGCCCAGTGCCCTCAGTAGGCTAAACAATGTTTACCCCTCAAATATCTGTAGTTGAATGAAAAGAAGCCTAGATTTTCCATACTAAATAGGTATGATTTATCTCTACAAGTAATGAAATTTTCATTGAATGCCCTCAAAAACCAAGAGATCACCAATCTTGTAGAAGCAAAACATCATGTTGTATTTAATGACATGTACATATGAACAACCTCAAAAAGCAGTCATAATATCTTCTTGCAAAGTTCTTAAAAATTAAGTGAATAACTTTGAATGCCTTAGCTTTAGTTTTTAGGTTATTAGTCCTATAGTTAAAATTACAACATATAATAATGCCTAAATCCCTACAATTTGTCAACTTCTGTAACTCGTGGGGACCTACGTTTATCTGATATTCAACTTCTGGTTCCCCAAATTGCAAGGTAGCACATTTATCATTAACTTTTAGTTCAGATAAGTCTAACTATTCAGTGACCAAACAAATGTTAAGTGTTGAAGTGGTCAATATCTTCTGTTGATGTAATAACACAACCTAGTTTAATATGGTCTGCATACTTGGCCATCCAAACATTAGACATCTTAGGACTAAATGAAAATACCAGTTGAATAATACTGGACCTAGAAACTGAGCCCTGGGGACTCCTTTGTTCACTTCAAGCTAGCTAGTTGTAAACTTTCCTATCCTTACTCTCTGCAATCTACCACAAAGCCAGTTAGCCACCCAGTGAACAAGGTATGGGTTAACTTTGTGTTTGAGTACAGCAGCAATGATGGCATGAGTGTCATTGTCAAAAACCTTAGACAAATTCAAGCAGACCTCCCTTACAAGCATGCCCATATGTAATGCAATTGTCACTGGGTCAGAAAATTCAATTAAATTAGTGAATGTATAATCTTTTTTTTTTTTTTTTTTGTGAAACCATGTTGAATGAGGTCCATTAAACATCCTGAAACTCGTGATTAAGAAAAGAAAGTAGACACCTCTCAAAATTCCTTCCCACCAGTGAAGTAATTCTGATAGGCATATAATTAATTACTTACATTGTATGTCGGGCCCCCCTTGTGAATTGGAATTATGTCCACATGTTTCCACCTAGCAGGAACAATGTCAGAATGCAACAGATTATTAAAAAATCTAGTGACATTAGCCGAAATATATTTACAGCGATATGCCTAGAAAATGCCTGAATTATTACTAAGTCTTATATCACTACCCTGTTTAATACAGCTCAAAGATGCTCACACAAAGGTCATACTGAAAACTGGGCACATGCAATCATCATCTATTAAAATTCTAACATCAGAAATGTCAAAACGTGTAGCATCTTCTGCAAAGAAGTGCTCATTGAGCAAGTTCACCAATAATGCTCCAGCATTCAACACTTCACCTTGAGCAGAAATTGGTTTGAAAGATTTAACCTTATTACCGATGTACAGTAGCATAGCTAGGGAGGGGCAAGAGGGGCAAGTGCCCTAGAGCAAAGAGCTTGGGATGCAATCAGCCAATTCTGACCTCTTTTTAATATAATACTAGCTTTTAAAAGCCGGTATTGCATTTGCGGTCAAACATGAGCACTGTAGCACTCAGTGTGTGGTCTAAACTGTAGCAACTGCTTGCTACATTATAGCAAGAAGTTTGCTACAGTTTTTTTTTTTTTTTTAAGTACTGCTCTACTTAGGGCAGGATATAAACTATAGCAAACAGTTTGCTACAGTTTAAAAATAATTCTTTTTTTTAATTAAAACATGAGCACAGTAATGCTCTGTGTAGGCAGGGTATAAACTGTTGCAACTGTTTGCTATATTTGTAGCAAGCAGTTTGCTACAGTATAAAAAGAAGACTTTTTTATCAAAATAAGTTGAAGGATGGTTGGGGGCAGGGCACAGAACTGGGACCCAAATGGCTGGGGCAAGAGGAAGGGGAGTGTGTCTTGCATTTGGCTACCTGGTTGGCATGTTAGTAGAATAAATGTCTTTTTTATTTACTTTAATGAAAAGTGGTAGAACTAACTGTAATAAGCCAATCTTTGTGATTAGCTTACTACAGTGAAATGCTTTTTTTTTTTGGGGGGGGGGGCTCTTCACTAGAGCACTGGTTGAACCAGCTATGTTTCTGCCAAAATATCTACCGTAAGAATAAAATTTCTTAGAACAAGGGTTACTAACCAAATTATCTTCAAATTTACTTTTTGCTAATCTCACAGAGGCATTTAACCTTCTGAAATCTAAGTTATAGATCTGTTTTAAATCATTCATCTCAAACCTCTTCCAGAGCCTAAATTTCTCTTTTTTTCAGAAGTTCAGTATGACCACTATTCCACCATGGAGGTACAGTCCTTAATGAACTGGTAATTACTGTTTTCTTGCATCCAGACAAAAGAACTTCACAAATGTTTTCACAGTCATGCCATTTATTCACAACATTATCAACTTTGGTGGAATTCAGGTTCATAGAATTTATTTGATTAACGGTATTCAGATCAAACAGCTTAGACTTATCAAAAATACTATATGTTGATTCATGCAAAAAGATTTAGTTATTATATTAAATTCAAAAACTGAGTGATCTGAATTGCCTAATGTACAGAGTTGGCTAATCTCATAAATGTTATCTGGAATACTTGTAAGTAAGAGATCTAATATATTATTTGATCTGATGGGAAAATCAATCATCTGAGTTAAATTGTAAAATTCATCCTCTGACATTGTCAGACCAACTGATCCCTGGAAAGTCAAAGTCACCTAATATTATTAGGTTACCATAGCCATAAACTTGACCAAGCCATCGATATACCAGAGTTGATCAGTGCTTGATAATACAGGCCTTTTATAACAAACTAACAAGTTTAATGGAAGACCAGAGTCAGCAACTAATACTTATATAAATGTCAAGTCTGAATTATAATCCAGTTGCAACACCCTAACATTCAACCTCTGGAATACAAAAACAACCACTCTTTCTCCTATCCTATTATTTCTAAGGCAGTTAAATGATTGGTATCCAGGAAACTGTATTCTTTCTCTATTCCATGATTCGGTAATTATGATCAAGTTGTAATTGTTTTCTTAACAGACTAAATTTAGTTCATTTATTTTATTAGTCAAACTTAGACCATTAGCATGATATACTTTTGAGGAAATCTTTCTATGTTGTGGAACTTATAAACAAAGAACTGAGGAAAGGTTTTAAACAGCGAAACAAACCACAAAGATGGGAGGAAGTGCCACAATAGTATCCTGGCTGGCGGGTGCCAAAAGTTCACAAAACAAGCGTGAAGTAACCTTGGCAAAACAGTAGGAAACCACGCTTCAAGTAGTAAAATCCAAAAGTTTAATAGAAACTGTACCACAATCCAAAGACAGAACAGTATCGTGAAACGCTTAAGACATGCGTTTTTCGTTCAGGTCCCTGCCTGAACTTCATCAGACTTACGGCAGTGCTGCAAACAGTCTCACCTTAAATACTCTTCTTCCTTAGGAATAAATTTAAAAACACAGTACATCATTTAAAAGGTAGTACATCATTTACAAGGTAACGCAAACACTCAATGTCCAGCCTTGAATGTGTATAGAACTGAACCGGTACTACATACAAGGACAAAAAAACAAAAGGATTGTGTAGTGCATTAATAATGTAAAAAATGTAAAAAATGTATAAAATGTGTAAAATAAATTAAAGAGTTATTAAAAATGGAATGTCGTATGTAGGTTCATTAAGGATGTTTTATGCTTAACAATTTCAGTTATTGATGACCTTATAACGAAAAATATAGTTCAGACTAACAATGCCTACCTGACCTGTGATTATACAAAACATGTATATATAAGAAATTATATATGATAATTACAAGAATTAGTATATTAAATATGTACATTTAAATTATTAATTATAAAATTTAATATGAATGTTTAGTGAGAATTTAGACAAATCATTACCTCATACAAGAAGTCAGATAAATACAAGTATGAATGTGGTAAGCTATTGAAATAAATCACCCAACTACACCACATTCAAAAATTGTACAATTCCAATGGGGTATTGAGGAAAATTACAGTAAAGTGTTACAAAAAAATACTACAAAAGGATACTGCATAAAATGTGATGGTAAATAACTAGAATTGCAGTAATGGAGACCAGCAGAATGGTTATGTTAACAGGACATATATCTATCTAAATAAACTGTTCAATTTAAGAATACAAATGATTGAACAGTATTCATTAAGGCCAGGTTCTCTATGTGCTGCTAAACGTAACTGCCAACATAACTCTTTCTTTTCTAATTGTAACCTGAGTAAATTTTCATTGGGCAAATTGGTATTGGTAGGGCATACTTGATCGATGACCATGAAGTCAAAGCTGTGGTCCACATTAGAGCCACAATGTTTTGCAAGGGCATTTTCATCCTTTCTGTTATTAATCGCATAACCATGCTCATATACCCTATCCCTCAGACGTCTGTCAGTCTTCCCTATGTAAAACGCGGGGCATTGTTTGCACTGTGCTAAATAAACTACACGCCTACTGTTACAATTGAAACGTTTCCAAATTCTGAAGGTATGTGAACCCATTGTAAATGAATCTGCTGTATTGATGAAAGCACACTGCCTACATGCCCCACATTTTGAAGTACCTCCCTTAGTCCTTGTTACTAAGGGCTTCCTTTCGAGCAATTCTTTCATGTTAATATTATTAGGTTACCATAGCCATAAACTTGACCAAGCCATCGATATACCAGAGTTGATCAGTGCTTGATAATACAGGCCTTTTATAACAAACTAACAAGTGTAATGGAAGACCAGAGTCAGCAACTAATACTTATATAAATGTCAAGTCTGAATTATAATCCAGTTGCAACACCCTAACATTCAACCTCTGGAATACAAAAACAACCACTCTTTCTCCTATCCTATTATTTCTAAGGCAGTTAAATGATTGGTATCCAGGAAACTGTATTCTTTCTCTATTCCATGATTCGGTAATTATGATCAAGTTGTAATTGTTTTCTTAACAGACTAAATTTAGTTCATTTATTTTATTAGTCAAACTTAGACCATTAGCATGATATACTTTTGAGGAAATCTTTCTATGTTGTGCAACTTATAAACAAAGGTATGGCATATAGGTCCAAGGAAGTCATTATTCCACTGTATTCTGCATTCATCAGACCTATCATTAATGCAGTGCCCCCTCTGGTATGTACCTAACCAGGCATATCCAACAAATGGAATGTTCACAGAAGTTTCTTACTAAAATATAGAGCATATGTAAAATGTCCTAAACAGACCGCCTCAAGGTCCTATCCCTGTACTCTGTCTCCTACAGGCTGTTGATAGGATATCTATGCCTGACATACAAGGCATTGTCAAACCTCACTCTGATAGACCTGTATATCCACAAAACAGACAGCATCAGAACTACCTATTCTAAAGGCTTAAACCTTGCCTGTGATATAAATAGGATCTGCTGAAGAGGCACGTCTAGAACAGGCTCCCCAATGTGATGCAGAGTTCCTCCCTAACCCATTTCAAGTGCAGTCTTAACAATTGGATGGGAACAGGAAATTCATTCCTGGCTTGGCACCTATGCCTCTAACAGACACAGGCAACCTGTAAATGGTTCATCTCCCAGGCCCCTGCTTGGTTCACCTCCCAAGTCTCTGCTTAAAGTTATCAAGGGTACCAGAACTAGTCAGAGATTTGAGATGCATGGCTAGGCTTAAAAAGGCCCTTGTGGTTAGCCTAGTAAACATCTATGAACCTATTCAGTAACCTAGTGTTCTAGCATAGTTGTAACTAACCTTAATTCCTGGGTATATCAACCAATTGCGAACTTAACAATTTACCACCTAAAATGTCTTTCGGCTTTTCCCGGTTAGGGGTCACCAAAGTGGAACTCTGGTCCGCTAATGATCGGCAGTGAATTTTTAATACCGATCTTCCCCAAATAAACTTGTGTTACTCACAAAACATCCCAAGAATTAATAAAATCAATGTCCTTTTGAATACACACGTTATGTAACCATTTATTGCACAGTATTGCTCTTGTGAATTGGTAATCTGATAAGTCTAGTGAGGGCAACATTTCTTAAAAGCAAACATTGATTTTGTTTTTTAAACAAACCTCCACCATCCTATACATGTGAAAGAGAGGGGTCATTGACAGATCATTTACACCTGCATGTAAGCTAGAAGTAGATCTTTTCTATATCAATTTGACAAAGCCTGCATAAATGTCTTGGAGTTTACAACCCCCTAAACAAGAAACTGTCACATTCTCTCTATCAATACCAACAACTGGTCTAATACTTTTCCTAATCATCGAGCTACCTATAACTAACATACCAGAAGAATGGTTCACCTTATCTGCTGTATTTACCATATCAGTTCTAAAGTTATCTCCAACTCCTCTTCTCCTACCACATTTATTTAAGGCCATTTCAGACTGGCTGGTGTCATCACCATCACTGTTGTATCATCTTCTATTCTTTATATTAATTTCATCTGCCTTTTCCTAAAAATCTAATTCAGTCTGCAAAAAAGATTTTTCGACGAGGTCATTCTATTGTTTAGTAAACTCTGTCTGAGCCCAGTTGTCCACAGTGAGTGCTTTTCTGAATAAAAAAAAAGAAGTCATGTCTTACCATAACATTCCATCTGTGTTGTTCATCTTCTTTCATTCATCAGTGATGGGTTCGGTTCCAAGCCCTTGGAACCTTGTCGACCTTTTTACCAAGCTCGCGCCAGCCAAAGAACTCTTGAGCTAAGCTTCTACCCAGAATGCCCTTCTCCCTGTTACCTCAGATCGAGTTTGCTAGAGATAGAGAAGTAAAGCCGAGGCCACTTCTGCGCAAATACCCTAGGAAACCACTTGGACCCAAAGCACCCCCCAGGGGCCTTTGGAGGGGGAAGGAGGATGGGAAGTGATGAATGAAAGAAGATGAACAACACAGATGGAACATGCTGTTAATCTTCTTTCCATTCATCACTGATGGGACAGAATCCCAAGTTACCTTGAGGTCCATGGGCAGCCCTTATGGAAGAACATTCCTGAGTACCACTGAGCCGAAGGCAGCTCTCCCACTGGAGACCAAGTCCAATTTGTAATGACTGATACAGGTATGAGGCTTAGCCCAAGTGGATGCTGCACAAATGTTACCCATGGAAGCCCTGGAATGGCAAGTACAGATGTTGCCATAGACCTAGTGGAGTGAGCTTTAACTTTTGGCATAGGTTCTTTTATGAGGGAATAGATAAAACGTATGCAGTCCCTTAGCCATTTTGATAATGTACCCTTGGAAACAGCATTTCCAATTCTAGGCCCGGAAAAAGATATGAAAAGCTGTTCAGACTTACAGATAGGCTTGGTCCTGTCTAGGTAAAATCTCAGTTGCCTATGTACATCCACAGAATGTAGGCATTACTCTCCTTTATTGGAAAAATTTGGAAAGAACACTGGTAAGTCAATGGTCTGGTTAATGGAAAATTCAGAAACAACTTTGGGAAGGAAGGATGGGTTTGTCCGGAGTGATGCTCTCTCTTTATGGAAGACCAGATAGGGCCTCTTGATAAACAATATCTGAAGCTCCGCAACCCGTCTGGCTGACGTGATGGCTACTAAGAACAAGGATTTCCAGGACAAGAACTTTAAGTCACTCTTTGCTGCGGGTTCAAAGGGTTTTTGAGTCAAAGACTGAAGGACTAAAGTGAGGTTCAATGGTTCTACAGGCTGTCTGACAGGAGACCTGATATGAGAGGTTCCCTTGAGAAAGGCTTTGCATAGATTTAAAAATATGACAGGGGTGCCATCTATACCATTGTGGAAATTAGAAATCGCCGCCATTACCACAAAACTTAGCCAAGTATTGCAGCACCGCAGTCACTGGAGCCGAATACGGGTCTAGCATGTTATCCTTAGACCAGATAGAGGACTTTTTCCATTTATCCTGATATAGTCTTTTGGTGGATGGTTTATGCGAGGGCAGAATGATGTCTTGAACAGGTGAGGTGAGATTAGTTTGCCTGGCAACTAACTGAAGTGGAGAAACCAAGCCATTAGCTTGAGACTGGACAGATTCTGGTGGCTCAACCCTTGGGGGTGAGTAATCAGATCTGAAAGAGGGTCCAGAATCCACGGCGGGTAAACTAGGTGAGGCTGAAGGAAGGGGAACCAAACTTGTTGAGGCCAGAATGGAGCTATGAGGATCACCTTGCATCTCAACTGAAGAGCTCTCATAAGGAATTGTGGAATCAGGGGAATGGGAGGATAAGCGTAAGGAAGTCCTGTGGGCCAACAGTGGATTAGAGCATCCCTTGGGGACTCCCCCTCTGGAGGAAACAGGGCAAAACAGCTGCTGCACTTGGTTGTTCGATGGGGAGGTGAAAAGATCGCAGCAAGGCTTGCCCCAGTGGCTGAAGATTTCTGTCGCCACCTCGAGATTGAGAGATCACTCGTGAGGCAGTAGGATGCCTCTGCTCAGTTTGTCTGCAATTACGCTGGAGCTCCTTGGGATATGCATTGCTATCAGAAAGTGGTTGGAAGCTGTCGCCCACTGCCAAATTCTCATAGCCTCTCGACACAGGGAGTAGGATTTGGTTCCTCCTTGCTTGTTGATATACCAGACCACTGACATGTTGTCTGACTGAATTGCAATTGTCCCAGAAGGGAGAACTGAATGAAAATCCTGCAATGTTAACAGCACCACTCTCAGTTCCAGAACGTTGATATGTAGGTGGGCCTCTGAGGTGGACCATGCACCTTGGACTGTCTTTCCCTGGAAATGGCCCCCCCACCCGATCAGGGAAGCATCCATGGTCACAATGGCCCTGGGCTGAGGCGTTTGAAATGGGCGACTCCAAAGTTCTGCGTCTGGCCTCAGGTTATTTGAATCTGGTAACTGAGGGGGAGATAGCCTGAGAACCACTGATTAAGATGGAGGCATTGTTGGATTTGCATGTGTAGCTTCGCTAGGGGCACTATTGGAATTGAAGCTGCCATGGATCCTAGGACCTGAAGAACTTCTCTTGCTGAAACGTTTGTTTGACAGAGTATCACTCGGAGCTGGATTCTCAGTCACTGGAATCTGTGACTTGGGAGTGACACTAGACAGGACCGGGTATTGAACACTCCTCCAATGAATTGTATTTGTTGTGTAGGAGTAAGGTTTTATTTCTCCCAATGCACTGTTGTTCCCAAAATTTTTGCCAGAGAGAGTGTATAATGCAGCGCTGTTACCAAAAGACGCTCGGTGGGAGTGGTGAGGAGCCAGTCGTCCAAATATGGAAACACCCAGAATCCTTGTAGTCTCAAGTGAGCTGTGACCACTGCCATGCACTCTGTGAACACTCTGGGGGCTGTAGAGAGATCGAATGGCAGGAAACAAAATTGATAATGACTGGCCCCTAGCCAGAAGCAATTTTTTTGATGTGGTAATACGCATCCCAGAGATCTATCGAGCACATCCAATCGCCTTGCCTTAAAAAGGGAGAATGGACTGAACCGTGACCATCCAGAATTTGATTTGGGTGACAGACTTGTATAAGCTGCTGAGATCCAAAATGGGTCTCCAGTCCCCTGTCTTTTTTGGCACCAAAAAAGAATCTTGAGTAGAATCCAGATCCGTATTATTCTGCTGGGACTGGTTGGATGACTCTTTTTTGAGACAGCTTTATTATCTCTGTAGCTGCTTCTTCCCTTTGACTGGGTGGAACGTTGGGAAGCTTTTTTGGAAGATTTGGTTGACAAGAAAGGGTAATGGTGTAACCTCTGGTGATTATACTCTACACCCAACAATCGGTGGTAATAGATTGCCAGGCAGCTTGCTGCAGAGAAAATCGACCCCCGACGGTTTCCAGAGGTAAGCAATTGGGCTGTTCCTCAGGAGCGCTGGTAAGGGTGTCCAGAGAAGGAGTCCCTGAAGCCTTGGTTATGAGGACCCCTTCTGCCTCTGTAGGACGTCTTCCAGAATTGGTATCCCCCTCAGCCCCTGGGGGTATCATCACCACGTGCGGCATGGAAAGGACCCTGAGATTTTTTGTGCCACATTTTCCCACTCCTCTGATTCCTAGAGAAGGTACATTGAGGACTGGACAATCGTAGGCCTACAGCAGACAGGGTCTTGCCATCTTGCTCGCACCTGGCTAGAGTGTCCTTCACTTTGGAGCCAAAAAGGGACAATACTTCGATGGGAGCATTCAAAAAGGAAGACTTGAAGGGGTCTGCGAGGTCACAAATGCACATCCAGGCATGACGCCTCATGACAATGCCCGAACCCACTGCTCTAGCCACCCCTTCGGTCGCATGTGATAGCAACCTCATGGACGAATTTGAGATCCATTCCAGGGATGTGAGCTGCGAGGCCACTTTGTCCCTGACCTCGTCAGACATCTGTCTTGCGAGTGTCCCAGGGAGTTCGGAGATGAAGTCCCTCTGCAGCCTCGTAAAATGCGCCAAATACTTCAGTGAATGTATAGCAAAGGTCCCTGATGAAAAAACTCACTTCCCAAGTTTGTCCACCACCTGGAACTCCCTGTTGGGCGGGTGGACAACGGGACTTTCCTCAGCCAAGTCCCTTTTCATGGCCACCACCACCATAGCATCGACTGGTAACCCACTGGACCAATGCGGGTTCTCCTCAGGAGGGGAAAGAATTTTGGCAGGTCTCCGAGGGATCACCTCAATGGAATCAGGGTTCTTCCAAGCAAGCTGCACAACAAGCTGGACGAACTTGTCGGCAGGCGGGGTCACCCAAGAGGTAGAAGGCCGGGCATGGAAAGCCTGCAGGAACACGGACTCCTCAGACGAAGGGTTGGAGGGCTTCCAGTCACCTCTCTGTTTTAAGATTTCCAGGAAGTCTTCAAAGAAGACATCATCAGGAGGTGACCGTGGGGACCCTTCACCATCATCGTAATCAGTGTCTTCTGTTAAAGACTCCTCTGGTGAGTCCACGTGCTTCCGCTTGCATGCCCTCTTTTGAGGGGGCTCTTCAGTAGGGGTCTCTGTGGAGGATCCGGAAGAGCGGGTACCCTTAACAGGGGTGTCATGTGGATTCTCTGCCCTGTGCTCAGGGGGGTGGTCTGTGGCAGCTGTAGCTCAGGGGATGAAAAATGGCGTGCCGACGTCAAAGGAGTGCTTCCAGAAGCAAGAGCCCTCTCCATCGCATGGAAAGCAGGTCTGCCCGAGGAGGGATGGGAGCCCGGAACTGAGAAAGACAATCTCGGTACTGGGGTTCACACCTGCTCCAATGAACCTGCCCCCATGGATGGAGCCTCAAGAGCAGGATCGATGTGGATGTGGCTATCGGCACCGAGGACGAAACCGAAGACAAACACGGATCCGTGCCTCGAGCCAAGGCGCCCATCCCCCAATCCCCAGATTGAGGAAGGAACAGTTCTGCAAGAACCGAAGACCAAAGGGGCAAACCCAGAACAAAGCCTGAGTGAGGTCCACTATAGGCACCTAGGTGGTGGGTTCTGAGAAGGACGTTGGAGTAGAAAGCTTTAGAACCGAAATGGTCGAAGGAGGAGTGTAAGAAGGAGTCCATGGAGAAACCAACCCAAGTCCTGCAGGCGGATGGGTCTTAGAAAGAGTGGGTATCCATTCTGGCTGCCAACAGCTGGTCCACAAGATACACCACATTGTGTTTTGACAGGCTCCTGGTGGATCTAGTGGATACTTTGAATGGAGAGTCAGGTTGGTCTATGAAAGGGCTATACATCTGGCCCAGGAATGGATCTACAGAAGGGGAGTATCAGATCCGTGGTGCAAGGTCTGCTGGCACTAAAATCTCAAGTTTTGAGACTGGGATTAATGGGGTCAAATCCATCTTGGTCGAAAAATGTACGGTGCCGAAGTGGCACTCGGAGCCAAAGCGGTAGGTTCCAAAATCGTAACTGACAAAGGTATCAAGGCATGCCCTAAGCCGTAGTGGCCACAGGTCCTGAAGTCGTAGTAGGAGTAGTGAGATCTATCGCCGGTGTCAGAGGCAGGATTGGTGCGAAGCTGGCACCGTATCGGAGGTTTCAAGATGCTCGGAGCCAACAAGGATGGAGCCGTAGAGGCAAATGTATGCTCCAAGGACAACTTGGGGACCTTTGATTTCACAGGCTTATCCTGATCACCCGATGGTGAGGAGGGAACTGAGTGGGATCACTTTTTGTCTTTTGTAGGAAGGGTTGAGACCTCCATCGCAGAAATGAGCTCTGAAAAAGGAGACTTAAGTAACCCTTTCAGTATCAGTTTATTTTTGCGCTCATTAAGAGTGCATTGACTGAAACTCTGACAAATATCACAAGGAGGTTGCACGGAAAGGTGGGGCACCCCCAAACAGTATACACAATCATCATGAGAATCAATATTAGGTAACTTGCCATTACATGAAGCACAATACTTAAACTCTGAAGTACCTTTCTTATACGACATCTTGACAGAGAGATACCACAGGGAAACAGTTTTAAGGATAAATGAAACCAGTCTGTACTAATAAGTCAAACACAGTTCAAAAAAGCCACACAGTTGTATCGCTATAGTGATATATATATATATATATATATATATATATATATATATCAGTAAAACAGGCTAGGAAAGAAAGGAGAAATACCAGCTATGGTATTGAAGGAATACCACAAGGGTAAGGGGAGAAGGCCGTACCAACAATGGTACTTGAAAGTTTACCAATGGGTGGGGCAGGGAAAAAAGATCAAGGTCTGACAGAAGAAAAAAACACTAGAGATACTAGTTTCTCACTAACAGAGAAAATATCAAAAGTTTTTCACACAAAATATCAAACAAATTTCCACTTAGCTGAGAGCTCGGTTGAAACGCGGCTTTACGGCTACATGGCAAACAAGATTTGGGGTAACAGGGAGAAGGGCATTCTGGGTAGAAGCTTAGCTCCAGAGTTTTTTGGCTGGCATGAGCTTGGTAAAAAGGCCGACTTGGTTCCGAGGGCTCGGAACTGAACCCATCAGTGATGAATGGAAAGAAGATTAACAACATCAGATTACAGGATTCCCCTAACTGTGTGAACAGTACACCTTTTTAACTAGCTTAAATAAAAACTATGCTTCCCAAGCATTCTGGGTGGGGGAAAAAAATACTTAAAATGTGCAAGGCAAATGCCTGTCTACACCTAAATTTTAAACCACGTTCCCTATCCTTCAAACTACTGTCTGCTCAATGTAAGAAAAACTGGAAAATTTGCTAACAATATGACTGAAAGATACTTAGCTGACCACACAAACCACTTTATCCACTCTAGCATGAGTGAGGTAGTGCCATTTCTATTAAAAGTAATACAAGAGCAAATGGACAGAGATATCACAGAACAGAATGAATCTAGCTTAAACAATTGCTGAGGCTGTAATTTTTGTGGGTACTTTGGGTTAACAGCTTTTGAGGAACAGAAACTTACTGAAAAATACCACCTGCTGTCAGCAGTGCAGGTGATAACTCTGGGGATTGCACACTTACATTAAGTGTTCCTGCCAGAGATTTGCGTAAGACAGGAAAACGGAGAGGGTGGGTAGTCTTTAATAATGTTCTGTTGAGAGGTATAATTCTAGTGTTCATGTTCCATCTCTTGCTGCTGTGTACATTTTAGGACTTCAGTTTAACTGAACAGCTTCAACACACATGGTAAACAAGTCAACACAGCTGTAGAAATATCACTTAAATGCAGCAAAATGCTACAGTAGCAAGGTGCAAGGCACACAAATACAAACTTTTTCCAGCAGACTTGCATCTGATGTAAATTATTTCATACTAGTCAACTACATGGGGTTAGTCGAGCTGAAGATATCAGATGATATCATCGTATTTGCCAATGAAATGAAGAGTTGCCTACTAGAGGGGTCACCCCCATGTAAACTATGGTTCTTAACAACACTTACCACAAAGTTCACTTCATTATTCATAGTACAATATATGCTTCCATTGGAAAAGGACCAGAATTTATTAAAAATTCATCTGGTTCATTAACTTCTAGCTAAAAACTAGAAAAACAATTCAGGATGGGTGACCGAATCCTTTCCCGGGATTTCCAGCAGGAGCAGATTTACTCCTGCTCCAGCAGGTAAGCCATAAACCGACAGTCATGTGCATGTATAGAAGTGGTAAAAGATTTACAACTCTGTTGAAGCTAGGCCTAGCCCAAGCAGCACATGCATTCAGACTGCTTCTGCTGCCTAGCACAGCACTGCAAATGGCCAAAATGCAGAGCTGTGCTCATGAACTTGCTAGTATGTTTTCTGACCTGGAACACTGTATGCAAATTTAAATTCTAAATTAAAAGGATAAGAGATAGGTAATGATTAAACTCTTTCTGTGTTCCCAAGGGTGCAAGGCTCAAACTTAAGTACAGTCACTCATGTGGACAACACACAAGTCAAACACTATCAACTACTTGTAATGTTGGGTGCTTTACAATAAACTCTTCACAGGGGCTTTCCTGACCTCACATCCCAGGCAAATCAGACTTGCAACCAAAACCTGGCAAAGATTAAGGAAATGAACTACCAGCCTAGGAAAAAAATCATACACAGTACACTTATTTCACATCATAAACCAGTTATTAGTCCATTACTGGTGCCTAAATACGGAATTTAACAGATAAATGACTAAGCAGTTTTTCTTGGCTTGCTTTAAGCTGGATGTTTGTAAAGGCTTCCAGCTGGCCCACCCTACCTGCCCTTAAACCGTCAGCAAGTGTGTTACGGTATCCTGTTTGATACCAAAATGGACAAAATGTTGAATTTTGAAATACACAGAGAAAAAAGTAGCATAGAGGTAAAATGGATTGTATGTGCTAAGGAAAGTGGTAGATAAAACACAGGCCTGAAAGAATGACGTAAATGTTTCCAATAATGATATAGTGAGAAGACTGCTACTTCCAAACTGTTGTTTGGGTGACATGGTGAAGTGAATTTGTTATGTAGGAGAGAGCCTGTAACAGAAAAGGGCACACAGGACATGCTGTCTGCACATGAAAATGACTAAGGGGAGGTGTATAAATCCTTAGCAAACCCTACCCTGACAGACCTTTTTAACATTTACAAGTCCAATGGTAGAGTGAACATAGGTCAAGGGACCTTACACTCTCTTTTGGAACATACATAGAACTTGTTGGAAAAACAGGTATATACTACAGAGAATACCTCTTCTATGGCACAGTCTTCCATCTCTCATACAATGTAGTACTTCTCTTTCTCTATTCAAACACAATTTGGACAAATGGATGGGAAACTCCAAATCTACCCTCAGTTTAACAGCCATGTCCCTCATGGATAACAGACAAGTAAAATGTTTTAACGTTTGGTTAATCATATGCAAAATATAAGACCTAAAAACTATCATGGGAATGCAAGGCAGGGCTTCCTAAGATCCTTACAGATCAATAGCCAAGTTAAGTACCTATGAACCTATGACTGCTAGTCAAAATTGTTGTGGAGATAAAAGGCAACAGGTGGTGGAATGTACAAATTCAAACTGTCAAAGATTATTCAGGAGTTGTACTAACAAAGGACTGCTGATGAAGAAGCTACAGAACACCTTACAGAGGCAGTGACACAGAGGGAAGAAAAAAAACTGTCACACGAAGAAGGCCTACGAGTGAGCCAGGCGAGTGGCACAGAAGCTCAAATGTGGCTTCAAATCGACACAAAACAATTTATTTAGCCTAGGATTACAAGGTCTAAAAACATGGAGGTGACTGACCGTGACAATCCAGCAGACACTTTGGAGTACCAGAATAACAGGAACACAAGACTAAATCTGATCTTTCAGGTGAGTTAAGGTACAGCTGCATAAGTAAACTTATCATAACAGTAATTTTATTTATTTGAACATTGACTGGGGACCCACTAGTAGGGTGTGTACCATGTGGCCATTGTACTCATTGTAAGAATGTTAGCAAAACAAAGGACTTTACTAGTCATAATGCAGGCAATATTTTTGATATTTTTTGCTAACTGTGGGTCTGATTGGCTGGTTTACCTAGCCACCTGTACCTGCTCTGCATTCTATGCAGGTCAGACCTCTAGACCACTGATGATCCGTATCTCTGAACATCTAAGTAAAATCAGGAATAAAAAAACTACTAATGCCTTATTTAAACATACTAACAAACACTGTAGTGCTGCATTTAAGTTTACAGATATTGACAAAATCATGGGCAATAGGGTTACTAAAGCAGGATGCCATGGCCTTTAAATTCAAAAGAAAAGAAATAGATTATAAAATTGGGTGCATTATTTTCTCCTGGATTAAATGAATATTTGTGAGGAACCAATGGTTGCTGGTTATATATTCACATGCATAGTATTTAAATGTGCCTAACATTACTCATTCTATACACTGAGGAAGGCTAAGTTACAGTGTTAGCCGAAAACATTTTGTTGCTTTGGACTAACTATGTACTTTATAGGAGCCTATTAAACTCACAGTTTTGCCATTGTCTGCTGGCTTCGTTTTTTGTGTTATGTTTTCAGTGATTTGGAGCCCTGCAGTTGCCATACATGCAGGAAACATTTTCTACTTTGGGTTTCTTTTTCCGGCTGTTGGCCTCTGGCGTACTGTGTGTCGGAGTAATTGTTGGATGTGAACAACCAGTTCCTCTTGTTATTTCATCATCCATCTTTTCCAGCCCAGGATTTTGCATTGTATTTATTTATTTAACTATTTTTTTGCTCATTTTGGATTATTCCCATTACGGCAGCGTTTGGGGTGATTTTGAGCTCATTACTTAGCTCTACAGTTTAGCATACTTCTACAAGGCATAGTAATTTAGAAGTTTTATTTTTCACTTATGTGGTTGAATATTATCCGTAGGTGCATCGAGGAGTTGTCTTTTGGTAACCAAAGTTTTTTTAACATCTCCTCCAGTTGCCACTTGATTTTTCAACACTTTCTATGAGGGTGCCAACACTACGCTTTACCGAACATATCAGCCCAGGTCCTGACGAACAGGGAGATTAATATGGGGATATCTCAATGAGAATTGGCATACGAATGACTCTGGGCTTATTACGAACTGAGTCACTTTATTACTGTCTTCATTTACACTTTTGTGCAATGGAGCTATGTGGCGACCATGTTAGTTGCGATTTTTCTGCTCGTTAGTACAAAAGGCATTTGGTGTGTTTCTGCTGCTGTGATCTGATTTAATACAAGGATCGGGAACCAGAAGGTGACTCTTTTCACTTATGTGTCTACATTTGTCTTTGGGAATGTACAGAATTATCATGAGTTTTTCTCATTTCGCCAACTGCTAACTCATGAGACTGCCAACATCCTTTTGCTGAATATACTGACTTATTTGTTAACCATCAGGGCTATTGATATTTGAATTTTCCATCAAGGACCTATACAAGATGCAATTTTGACTTAGGGTTCATTCAGTGTTGATTTATGTTACATTTATAAGTGCTTTATGTCGAACTGGGTTATGTGGCGCCTATTCTAGACGTTATTTTTTGATGCTGTAACTATATTTTTTGTTTTTTACAGGCTGGGTTTTCCATATTGGCCATTGTAATTATATTTTTTGAGTGTGGCTACCACTGAACATTGAATGGACATTTTAGTGTGGACTATGAATGTTCGACTGCCTTTTAAGAGTGGCATGGAGGGGGGGCAGTATCTGATACTGCACGCTGCTACTATATATTAGTTCTGTTTCGCCATATGTGCTTGATTTAAACTAGATTCTGGGCAGTATGTATGTTTTTTCATTCAGGTCTGTCTATTCTTGTTCAAACATTATAGCTACAAATTACCCAACTGTTGAATTTTTATGAATGTATCATAACAAATATAGTCCGATGATGTTTTTGATAATTTAAATACACTAATTCATTGCGATTATATTGTTATTGATTGGGAACCATCAGGTGTTTATTTTCAGGTTAGGTCTCGGCAGGTCAGGTTAGGCCCAGTTAATATTCACTCCAGTGTGATTTTGAACAAATGTATTGTTAGTTATTCCTCTAACCCAGTAGCAATTCAAGTACCTTGCTTTGAGAATAGTTTATTGGGGCATTATATACATTGTTTGGAATTTTTGTATATCTCTATGCACCAGCAGGACCCTACCCTCTTATATTATATTGAGCATGCTTGGGTAGATTAAGGGCTCTGGTTAAAATGAATCACTTGATTCACTAATCAGCACTTAGTGTGTGTTTTTTGATAACTAATAGGTGACGATTATTATTGTTTATCAGATTCATGCCCAACAGGTAATTCTGGACAATTTTTCATTTTTATAGGTTCATAGGTAGATACTAGGCTATCTGCCCTAGGGCATTTATAAGCCTAGCCAGAGTGTATTTGGCTTCCGCCTCCCTATTAGATTATCCTACTGTGCCTCTGTAAAGTAGGTCACAGAAGGTACCCTTTTAAGATTAGTTTACTGTGCCTCTGTCTAGCAGGGACACAGGAGAGATCCCAGGGGTGAATTTGCGATTTCCCATCCACGCGTCCAAATTTCGCTTGAAGAGGGTCAGCGAGGGGCTATGTCTAACATGAATTGGGATTCTATTCCAGAGTGAAGGGAGCCTCTGGGAAATGAATCTGACCCTCCAGCATGTCCTATTTATTTTTGTGCTGAGGTTTAGGTCCCTGGGCGTGTAGCTCTAAGGGACTTGGATTTATTGAGGTGGAGCATGTCCATTAATTCTGGGTTTGACATGGCTTTGTACGTCAGGCATAGATTGCCTCTGAGTAGGCGGTCAGCAACTGAGTAGAGCTGGAGTTTCTTTAGTCGTGCTGCATAGGACATCTGTTTGTAGCCCATGATCCTCTTGGTGAGGTACTTTTGGTGTCTCTCCAGTTGCTGCAGGTGTCGGGTAAGGTACATCCCAAAAGGGGCATTGTATTCAATTATGGGCCTGATGAGTGACGAGTAGAGGGGCACAATGACCTCTCTTGATCTAGATGTGAACCCTTTCGTGATAAGGTGGGCTATACAGAAGGTCTTTCTAACCACTTTGGCAAAGTGATTATCAAAGGAGAGATTACTAACTACGTTGGTCCCCAAATCTCTAATTACTTCTTCCGTACTTAATGGATTACCACCTATGTGGTAATTTGTGGGCACCTTGTTTTTCCCAAAGGGAATGACTATGCACTTTTTAGCATTTAGCTTGAGGCCGTGGCTCTGGCACCAAGCATCCGTCTCTGTGAGACCCTTTTGGAGGATGCTTGTGTCAGCTGGAGATTTGATTATGGCCCCCAGTTTGCAGTCATCTGCGAACTTTGTCAGCCATAATCCCCCCGTGTTAGCCTGAACCTCATAGAAGTATATACCGAACAAGAGAGGTCCCTGAACTGAGCCCTGTGGGACGCCACTTGTAACTGGTTTGGATTCGGACATGGCACCTGCGATTCTGACCATGTGGGTTCTATTTCTGAGCCAGTTTGCAACCCATCTTGTGATATAGGGGTTGATATTTAAGCTGGTAAGCTTATTTATGATGCCCAAGTGGGGTATTGTGTCGAAGGCTTTTGCGAGGTCCAGGTAGGCTGTGTGGACTACCTTGCCCTCATCTATGGCTTTGGTAACTGTTTCAAAGAAATCAACTAGGTTTAAGAGGCAAGATCTGCCCTTAACAAAGCCGGATTGGGTAGGGTCCAGTGTCTGGAGGCTCCCAGTGTCTTTGTTTATGAATTCCATGATAATACGCTCCATAGCTTTACAAACCAGACTAGTCAGGCTTATGGGGCGATAGTTTCCGGGGTCCGTTGTGGCACCACCTTTGTGGAGAGGGATCACTGTAGCTGTACGCCATTCTTTGGGTACATATCCTGTAGTAAGGCTACGTTTGAACAGTGACTTAATGTGAGGGTTCAGTTCTTCTTGGAGCTCGTGTAAGACACAGCCTGGGACACTGTCCGGTCCCATAGATGCTGTGTTTTTTGCTTTAGAGAGATCGAATGGCAGGAAACAAAATTGATAATGACTGGCCCCTAGCCAGAAGCAATTTTTTTGATGTGGTAATACGCATCCCAGAGATCTATCGAGCACATCCAATCGCCTTGCCTTAAAAAGGGAGAATGGACTGAACCGTGACCATCCAGAATTTGATTTGGGTGACAGACTTGTATAAGCTGCTGAGATCCAAAATGGGTCTCCAGTCCCCTGTCTTTTTTGGCACCAAAAAAGAATCTTGAGTAGAATCCAGATCCGTATTATTCTGCTGGGACTGGTTGGATGACTCTTTTTTGAGACAGCTTTATTATCTCTGTAGCTGCTTCTTCCCTTTGACTGGGTGGAACGTTGGGAAGCTTTTTTGGAAGATTTGGTTGACAAGAAAGGGTAATGGTGTAACCTCTGGTGATTATACTCTACACCCAACAATCGGTGGTAATAGATTGCCAGGCAGCTTGCTGCAGAGAAAATCGACCCCCGACGGTTTCCAGAGGTAAGCAATTGGGCTGTTCCTCAGGAGCGCTGGTAAGGGTGTCCAGAGAAGGAGTCCCTGAAGCCTTGGTTATGAGGACCCCTTCTGCCTCTGTAGGGACGTCTTCCAGAATTGGTATCCCCCTCAGCCCCTGGGGGTATCATCACCACGTGCGGCATGGAAAGGACCCTGAGATTTTTTTGTGCCACATTTTCCCACTCCTCTGATTCCTAGAGAAGGTACATTGAGGACTGGACAATCGTAGGCCTACAGCAGACAGGGTCTTGCCATCTTGCTCGCACCTGGCTAGAGTGTCCTTCACTTTGGAGCCAAAAAGGGACAATACTTCGATGGGAGCATTCAAAAAGGAAGACTTGAAGGGGTCTGCGAGGTCACAAATGCACATCCAGGCATGACGCCTCATGACAATGCCCGAACCCACTGCTTTAGGCAGCCCTTCGGTCGCATGTGATAGCAACCTCATGGACGAATTTGAGATCCATTCCAGGGATGTGAGCTGCGAGGCCACTTTGTCCCTGACCTCGTCAGACATCTGTCTTGCGAGTGTCCCAGGGAGTTCGGAGATGAAGTCCCTCTGCAGCCTCGTAAAATGCGCCAAATACTTCAGTGAATGTATAGCACAGGTCCCTGATGAAAAAACTCACTTCCCAAGTTTGTCCACCACCTGGAACTCCCTGTTGGGCGGGTGGACAACGGGACTTTCCTCAGCCAAGTCCCTTTTCATGGCCACCACCACCATAGCATCGACTGGTAACCCACTGGAACAATGCGGGTTCTCCTCAGGAGGGGAAAGAATTTTGGCAGGTCTCCGAGGGATCACCTCAATGGAATCAGGGTTCTTCCAAGCAAGCTGCACAACAAGCTGGACGAACTTGTCGGCAGGCGGGGTCACCCAAGAGGTAGAAGGCCGGGCATGGAAAGCCTGCAGGAACACGGACTCCTCAGACGAAGGGTTGGAGGGCTTCCAGTCACCTCTCTGTTTTAAGATTTCCAGGAAGTCTTCAAAGAAGACATCATCAGGAGGTGACCGTGGGGACCCTTCACCATCATCGTAATCAGTGTCTTCTGTTAAAGACTCCTCTGGTGAGTCCACGTGCTTCCGCTTGCATGCCCTCTTTTGAGGGGGCTCTTCAGTAGGGGTCTCTGTGGAGGATCCGGAAGAGCGGGTACCCTTAACAGGGGTGTCATGTGGATTCTCTGCCCTGTGCCCAGGGGGGTGGTCTGTGGCAGCTGTAGCTCAGGGGATGAAAAATGGCGTGCCGACGTCAAAGGAGTGCTTCCAGAAGCAAGAGCCCTCTCCATCGCATGGAAAGCAGGTCTGCCCGAGGAGGGATGGGAGCCCGGAACTGAGAAAGACAATCTCGGTACTGGGGTTCACACCTGCTCCAATGAACCTGCCCCCATGGATGGAGCCTCAAGAGCAGGATCGATGTGGATGTGGCTATCGGCACCGAGGACGAAACCGAAGACAAACACGGATCCGTGCCTCGAGCCAAGGCGCCCATCCCCCAATCCCCAGATTGAGGAAGGAACAGTTCTGCAAGAACCGAAGACCAAAGGGCAAACCCAGAACAAAGCCTGAGTGAGGTCCACTATAGGCACCTAGGTGGTGGGTTCTGAGAAGGACGTTGGAGTAGAAAGCTTTAGAACCGAAATGGTCGAAGGAGGAGTGTAAGAAGGAGTCCATGGAGAAACCAACCCAAGTCCTGCAGGCGGATGGGTCTTAGAAAGAGTGGGTATCCATTCTGGCTGCCAACAGCTGGTCCACAAGATACACCACATTGTGTTTTGACAGGCTCCTGGTGGATCTAGTGGATACTTTGAATGGAGAGTCAGGTTGGTCTATGAAAGGGCTATACATCTGGCCCAGGAATGGATCTACAGAAGGGGAGTATCAGATCCGTGGTGCAAGGTCTGCTGGCACTAAAATCTCAAGTTTTGAGACTGGGATTAATGGGGTCAAATCCAACTTGGTCGAAAAAATGTTCGGTGCCGAAGTGGCACTCGGAGCCAAAGCGGTAGGTTCCAAAATCGTAACTGACAAAGGTATCGAAGGCATGCCCTAAGCCGTAGTGGCCACAGGTCCTGAAGTCGTAGTAGGAGTAGTGAGATCTATCGTCGGTGTCAGAGGCAGGATTGGTGCCGAAGCTGGCACCGGTATCGGAGGTTTCAAGATGCTCGGAGCCAACAAGGATGGAGCCGTAGAGGCAAATGTATGCTCCAAGGACAACTTGGGGACCTTTGATTTCACAGGCTTATCCTGATCACCCGATGGTGAGGAGGGAACTGAGTGGGATCACTTTTTGTCTTTTGTAGGAAGGGTTGAGACCTCCATCGCAGAAATGAGCTCTGAAAAAGGAGACTTAAGTAACCCTTTCAGTATCAGTTTATTTTTGCGCTCATTAAGAGTGCATTGACTGAAACTCTGACAAATATCACAAGGAGGTTGCACGGAAAGGTGGGGCACCCCCAAACAGTATACACAATCATCATGAGAATCAATATTAGGTAACTTGCCATTACATGAAGCACAATACTTAAACTCTGAAGTACCTTTCTTATACGACATCTTGACAGAGAGATACCACAGGGAAACAGTTTTAAGGATAAATGAAACCAGTCTGTACTAATAAGTCAAACACAGTTCAAAAAAGCCACACAGTTGTATCGCTATAGTGATATATATATATATATATATATATATATATATATATATATATATATATATATATATATATCAGTAAAACAGGCTAGGAAAGAAAGGAGAAATACCAGCTATGGTATTGAAGGAATACCACAAGGGTAAGGGGAGAAGGCCGTACCAACAATGGTACTTGAAAGTTTACCAATGGGTGGGGCAGGGAAAAAAGATCAAGGTCTGACAGAAGAAAAAAACACTAGAGATACTAGTTTCTCACTAACAGAGAAAATATCAAAAGTTTTTCACACAAAATATCAAACAAATTTCCACTTAGCTGAGAGCTCGGTTGAAACGCGGCTTTACGGCTACATGGCAAACAAGATTTGGGGTAACAGGGAGAAGGGCATTCTGGGTAGAAGCTTAGCTCCAGAGTTTTTTGGCTGGCATGAGCTTGGTAAAAAGGCCGACTTGGTTCCGAGGGCTCGGAACTGAACCCATCAGTGATGAATGGAAAGAAGATTAACAACATCAGATTACAGGATTCCCCTAACTGTGTGAACAGTACACCTTTTTAACTAGCTTAAATAAAAACTATGCTTCCCAAGCATTCTGGGTGGGGGAAAAAAATACTTAAAATGTGCAAGGCAAATGCCTGTCTACACCTAAATTTTAAACCACGTTCCCTATCCTTCAAACTACTGTCTGCTCAATGTAAGAAAAAACTCGGGAAAATTTGCTAACAATATGACTGAAAGATACTTAGCTGACCACACAAACCACTTTATCCACTCTAGCATGAGTGAGGTAGTGCCATTTCTATTAAAAGTAATACAAGAGCAAATGGACAGAGATATCACAGAACAGAATGAATCTAGCTTAAACAATTGCTGAGGCTGTAATTTTTGTGGGTACTTTGGGTTAACAGCTTTTGAGGAACAGAAACTTACTGAAAAATACCACCTGCTGTCAGCAGTGCAGGTGATAACTCTGGGGATTGCACACTTACATTAAGTGTTCCTGCCAGAGATTTGCGTAAGACAGGAAAACGGAGAGGGTGGGTAGTCTTTAATAATGTTCTGTTGAGAGGTATAATTCTAGTGTTCATGTTCCATCTCTTGCTGCTGTGTACATTTTAGGACTTCAGTTTAACTGAACAGCTTCAACACACATGGTAAACAAGTCAACACAGCTGTAGAAATATCACTTAAATGCAGCAAAATGCTACAGTAGCAAGGTGCAAGGCACACAAATACAAACTTTTTCCAGCAGACTTGCATCTGATGTAAATTATTTCATACTAGTCAACTACATGGGGTTAGTCGAGCTGAAGATATCAGATGATATCATCGTATTTGCCAATGAAATGAAGAGTTGCCTACTAGAGGGGTCACCCCCATGTAAACTATGGTTCTTAACAACACTTACCACAAAGTTCACTTCATTATTCATAGTACAATATATGCTTCCATTGGAAAAGGACCAGAATTTATTAAAAATTCATCTGGTTCATTAACTTCTAGCTAAAAACTAGAAAAACAATTCAGGATGGGTGACCGAATCCTTTCCCGGGATTTCCAGCAGGAGCAGATTTACTCCTGCTCCAGCAGGTAAGCCATAAACCGACAGTCATGTGCATGTATAGAAGTGGTAAAAGATTTACAACTCTGTTGAAGCTAGGCCTAGCCCAAGCAGCACATGCATTCAGACTGCTTCTGCTGCCTAGCACAGCACTGCAAATGGCCAAAATGCAGAGCTGTGCTCATGAACTTGCTAGTATGTTTTCTGACCTGGAACACTGTATGCAAATTTAAATTCTAAATTAAAAAGGATAAGAGATAGGTAATGATTAAACTCTTTCTGTGTTCCCAAGGGTGCAAGGCTCAAACTTAAGTACAGTCACTCATGTGGACAACACACAAGTCAAACACTATCAACTACTTGTAATGTTGGGTGCTTTACAATAAACTCTTCACAGGGGCTTTCCTGACCTCACATCCCAGGCAAATCAGACTTGCAACCAAAACCTGGCAAAGATTAAGGAAATGAACTACCAGCCTAGGAAAAAAATCATACACAGTACACTTATTTCACATCATAAACCAGTTATTAGTCCATTACTGGTGCCTAAATACGGAATTTAACAGATAAATGACTAAGCAGTTTTTCTTGGCTTGCTTTAAGCTGGATGTTTGTAAAGGCTTCCAGCTGGCCCACCCTACCTGCCCTTAAACTGTCAGCAAGTGTGTTACGGTATCCTGTTTGATACCAAAATGGACAAAATGTTGAATTTTGAAATACACAGAGAAAAAAGCAGCATAGAGGTAAAATGGATTGTATGTGCTAAGGAAAGTGGTAGATAAAACACAGGCCTGAAAGAATGACGTAAATGTTTCCAATAATGATATAGTGAGAAGACTGCTACTTCCAAACTGTTGTTTGGGTGACATGGTGAAGTGAATTTGTTATGTAGGAGAGAGCCTGTAACAGAAAAGGGCACACAGGACATGCTGTCTGCACATGAAAATGACTAAGGGGAGGTGTATAAATCCTTAGCAAACCCTACCCTGACAGACCTTTTTAACATTTACAAGTCCAATGGTAGAGTGAACATAGGTCAAGGGACCTTACACTCTCTTTTGGAACATACATAGAACTTGTTGGAAAAACAGGTATATACTACAGAGAATACCTCTTCTATGGCACAGTCTTCCATCTCTCATACAATGTAGTACTTCTCTTTCTCTATTCAAACACAATTTGGACAAATGGATGGGAAACTCCAAATCTACCCTCAGTTTAACAGCCATGTCCCTCATGGATAACAGACAAGTAAAATGTTTTAACGTTTGGTTAATCATATGCAAAATATAAGACCTAAAAACTATCATGGGAATGCAAGGCAGGGCTTCCTAAGATCCTTACAGATCAATAGCCAAGTTAAGTACCTATGAACCTATGACTGCTAGTCAAAATTGTTGTGGAGATAAAAGGCAACAGGTGGTGGAATGTACAAATTCAAACTGTCAAAGATTATTCAGGAGTTGTACTAACAAAGGACTGCTGATGAAGAAGCTACAGAACACCTTACAGAGGCAGTGACACAGAGGGAAGAAAAAAAACTGTCACACGAAGAAGGCCTACGCAGTGAGCCAGGCGAGTGGCACAGAAGCTCAAATGTGGCTTCAAATCGACACAAAACAATTTATTTAGCCTAGGATTACAAGGTCTAAAAACATGGAGGTGACTGACCGTGACAATCCAGCAGACACTTTGGAGTACCAGAATAACAGGAACACAAGACTAAATCTGATCTTTCAGGTGAGTTAAGGTACAGCTGCATAAGTAAACTTATCATAACAGTAATTTTATTTATTTGAACATTGACTGGGGACCCACTAGTAGGGTGTGTACCATGTGGCCATTGTACTCATTGTAAGAATGTTAGCAAAACAAAGGACTTTACTAGTCATAATGCAGGCAATATTTTTGATATTTTTTTTTGCTAACTGTGGGTCTGATTGGCTGGTTTACCTAGCCACCTGTACCTGCTCTGCATTCTATGCAGGTCAGACCTCTAGACCACTGATGATCCGTATCTCTGAACATCTAAGTAAAATCAGGAATAAAAAAACTACTAATGCCTTATTTAAACATACTAACAAACACTGTAGTGCTGCATTTAAGTTTACAGATATTGACAAAATCATGGGCAATAGGGTTACTAAAGCAGGATGCCATGGCCTTTTAAATTCAAAAGAAAAGAAATAGATTATAAAATTGGGTGCATTATTTTCTCCTGGATTAAATGAATATTTGTGAGGAACCAATGGTTGCTGGTTATATATTCACATGCATAGTATTTAAATGTGCCTAACATTACTCATTCTATACACTGAGGAAGGCTAAGTTACAGTGTTAGCCGAAAACATTTTGTTGCTTTGGACTAACTATGTACTTTATAGGAGCCTATTAAACTCACAGTTTTGCCATTGTCTGCTGGCTTCGTTTTTTTTGTGTTATGTTTTCAGTGATTTGGAGCCCTGCAGTTGCCATACATGCAGGAAACATTTTCTACTTTGGGTTTCTTTTTCCGGCTGTTGGCCTCTGGCGTACTGTGTGTCGGAGTAATTGTTGGATGTGAACAACCAGTTCCTCTTGTTATTTCATCATCCATCTTTTCCAGCCCAGGATTTTGCATTGTATTTATTTATTTAACTATTTTTTTGCTCATTTTGGATTATTCCCATTACGGCAGCGTTTGGGGTGATTTTGAGCTCATTACTTAGCTCTACAGTTTAGCATACTTCTACAAGGCATAGTAATTTAGAAGTTTTATTTTTCACTTATGTGGTTGAATATTATCCGTAGGTGCATCGAGGAGTTGTCTTTTGGTAACCAAAGTTTTTTTAACATCTCCTCCAGTTGCCACTTGATTTTTCAACACTTTCTATGAGGGTGCCAACACTACGCTTTACCGAACATATCAGCCCAGGTCCTGACGAACAGGGAGATTAATATGGGGATATCTCAATGAGAATTGGCATACGAATGACTCTGGGCTTATTACGAACTGAGTCACTTTATTACTGTCTTCATTTACACTTTTTGTGCAATGGAGCTATGTGGCGACCATGTTAGTTGCGATTTTTCTGCTCGTTAGTACAAAAGGCATTTGGTGTGTTTCTGCTGCTGTGATTTGATTTAATACAAGGATCGGGAACCAGAAGGTGACTCTTTTCACTTATGTGTCTACATTTGTCTTTGGGAATGTACAGAATTATCATGAGTTTTTCTCATTTCACCAACTGCTAACTCATGAGACTGCCAACATCCTTTTGCTGAATATACTGACTTATTTGTTAACCATCAGGGCTATTGATATTTGAATTTTCCATCAAGGACCTATACAAGATGCAATTTTGACTTAGGGTTCATTCAGTGTTGATTTATGTTACATTTATAAGTGCTTTATGTCGAACTGGGTTATGCGGCGCCTATTCTAGACGTTATTTTTTGATGCTGTAACTATATTTTTTGTTTTTTACAGGCTGGGTTTTCCATATTGGCCATTGTAATTATATTTTTTGAGTGTGGCTACCACTGAACATTGAATGGACATTTTAGTGTGGACTATGAATGTTCTACTGCCTTTTAAGAGTGGCATGGAGGGGGGGCAGTATCTGATACTGCACGCTGCTACTATATATTAGTTCTGTTTCGCCATATGTGCTTGATTTAAACTAGATTCTGGGCAGTATGTATGTTTTTTCATTCAGGTCTGTCTATTCTTGTTCAAACATTATAGCTACAAATTACCCAACTGTTGAATTTTTATGAATGTATCATAACAAATATAGTCCGATGATGTTTTTGATAATTTAAATACACTAATTCATTGCGATTATATTGTTATTGATTGGGAACCATCAGGTGTTTATTTTCAGGTTAGGTCTCGGCAGGTCAGGTTAGGCCCAGTTAATATTCACTCCAGTGTGATTTTGAACAAATGTATTGTTAGTTATTCCTCTAACCCAGTAGCAATTCAAGTACCTTGCTTTGAGAATAGTTTATTGGGGCATTATATACATTGTTTGGAATTTTTGTATATCTCTATGCACCAGCAGGACCCTACCCTCTTATATTATATTGAGCATGCTTGGGTAGATTAAGGGCTCTGGTTAAAATGAATCACTTGATTCACTAATCAGCACTTAGTGTGTGTTTTTTGATAACTAATAGGTGACGATTATTATTGTTTATCAGATTCATGCCCAACAGGTAATTCTGGACAATTTTTCATTTTTATAGGTTCATAGGTAGATACTAGGCTATCTGCCCTAGGGCATTTATAAGCCTAGCCAGAGTGTATTTGGCTTCCGCCTCCCTATTAGATTATCCTACTGTGCCTCTGTAAAGTAGGTCACAGAAGGTACCCTTTTAAGATTAGTTTACTGTGCCTCTGTCTAGCAGGGACACAGGAGAGATCCCAGGGGTGAATTTGCGATTTCCCATCCACGCATCCAAATTTCGCTTGAAGAGGGTCAGCGAGGGGCTATGTCTAACATGAATTGGGATTCTATTCCAGAGTGAAGGGAGCCTCTGGGAAATGAATCTGACCCTCCAGCATGTCCTATTTATTTTTGTGCTGAGGTTTAGGTCCCTGGAGCGTGTAGCTCTAAGGGACTTGGATTTATTGAGGTGGAGCATGTCCATTAATTCTGGGTTTGACATGGCTTTGTACGTCAGGCATAGATTGCCTCTGAGTAGGCGGTCAGCAACTGAGTAGAGCTGGAGTTTCTTTAGTCGTGCTGCATAGGACATCTGTTTGTAGCCCATGATCCTCTTGGTGAGGTACTTTTGGTGTCTCTCCAGTTGCTGCAGGTGTCGGGTAAGGTACATCCCAAAAGGGGCATTGTATTCAATTATGGGCCTGATGAGTGACGAGTAGAGGGGCACAATGACCTCTCTTGATCTAGATGTGAACCCTTTCGTGATAAGGTGGGCTATACAGAAGGTCTTTCTAACCACTTTGGCAAAGTGATTATCAAAGGAGAGATTACTAACTACGTTGGTCCCCAAATCTCTAATTACTTCTTCCGTTTAATGGATTACCACCTATGTGGTAATTTGTGGGCACCTTGTTTTTCCCAAAGGGAATGACTATGCACTTTTTAGCATTTAGCTTGAGGCCGTGGCTCTGGCACCAAGCATCCGTCTCTGTGAGACCCTTTTGGAGGATGCTTGTGTCAGCTGGAGATTCGATTATGGCCCCCAGTTTGCAGTCATCTGCGAACTTTGTCAGCCATAATCCCCCCGTGTTAGCCTGAACCTCATAGAAGTATATACCGAACAAGAGAGGTCCCTGAACTGAGCCCTGTGGGACGCCACTTGTAACTGGTTTGGATTCGGACATGGCACCTGCGATTCTGACCATGTGGGTTCTATTTCTGAGCCAGTTTGCAACCCATCTTGTGATATAGGGGTTGATATTTAAGCTGGTAAGCTTATTTATGATGCCCGAGTGGGGTATTGTGTCGAAGGCTTTTGCGAGGTCCAGGTAGGCTGTGTGGACTACCTTGCCCTCATCTATGGCTTTGGTAACTGTTTCAAAGAAATCAACTAGGTTTAAGAGGCAAGATCTGCCCTTAACAAAGCCGAATTGGGTAGGGTCCAGTGTCTGGAGGCTCCCAGTGTCTTTGTTTATGAATTCCATGATAATACGCTCCATAGCTTTACAAACCAGACTAGTCAGGCTTATGGGGCGATAGTTTCCGGGGTCCGCTGTGGCACCACCTTTGTGGAGAGGGATCACTGTAGCTGTACGCCATTCTTTGGGTACATATCCTGTAGTAAGGCTACGTTTGAACAGTGACTTAATGTGAGGGTTCAGTTCTTCTTGGAGCTCGTGTAAGACACAGCCTGGGACACCGTCCGGTCCCATAGATGCTGTGTTTTTTGCTTTGGAGAGGGCAGCTTTCACCTGTGCATCTGTGATGTCAGGGAGGTTACATTCAGTTGGAATAGGCGTTTGCTCCTTTGGGAGGGAAGGGGGGGAGAAGTTTGACTGAATCTGTCTGCCAGGATGTTGGCTATGTCTGTAGGCTTGGTATATTTTGTACCATTATGCAACAATTCAGAGCATATCTGGGAGTTTCCGCCCATGTTTCTGACATAACTAAAGAAGGCCTTGTGATTATCTTTAGTGTCTAGGGAAATTTTTCTTTCGAAACTGGCCTTTGATGATTTTATGAGGGATCAAAGTTTCTTGCTAATACTGATCAGAGATGCCTTCCCTTTTTGGGATTTTGCTCTGTCATGTAGTAGCTTCCTCCTTCTGTTGTATAGCTTATTTATGGCCAGGGTCCACCAGACCAGTCTCCTGTTTTTGGAGGAGTGAGTCTTCATTTTATTTGGGATAGCATGATCCATGCATTCCTGCAGGTGCTCATAGAATGCATTTGTAAAGGATTCTACGGATTGGGCTGTATTATCCTCTGGCCCAGGGGCTTTGAAGGATTCCACCTCAGTCTTGAGAAGTGCAAAGTTGGCTTTTCAGAAATTCTTTACAGTGATTTCCTTGGCTGGGGGTGGGGATGGGATATGGATGTCCAGGGAAATTTGTTTATGGTCTGATCTTACCAATGAGGGGTTTACCTCTGGTGTGGAACATAGAGTCCCCATGTTGGTGATGACCAGGTCCAATATGTTGTTCCCTCTTGTGGGAGTGGTGACCAGTTGTTCCATTGCGTTAGAGTTTATAAATTCAAGGAACCAGTGGGCGAGGGTGTTTGGGCTTGAGTAGTTTTCCCAGTCAATGTTTGGGTAGTTGAAGTCACCCAATAACATAGTGTTTGGAGAGACCTTCATATTCTCCAGTGTTCTCAGGAATGCCAAGTGGGGTTCCTGTAATAGGGAGGGTGTTCTGTAGCAGGCTACAAACTGAAAGGCAGTTTTGCCCACTGTTAGTTGCACATGGATGGTTTCCGATGCTTCGTGCAGTGCCACTAACCTGGAGGTGTAGGTATCTTTGATGAATATGGATACTCCCCCTCCTTTTGTGCTTCGGTCCAAGTTTTGGGGCCGAAATGCATGGTATGAGTTATAACCTGGTAGTGCTGGGGTGCTCTCAGGAGCCTTGAACCAGATTTCTTTTACTGCACAGACATCGATTTTCTCCATACTAAGGAGAGTCTCGAGTGCGTGCATCTTGAGGTTTAGACTTCTGGCATTGAGTAGCATTACCTTTAATGGGTTGTCTATGGAGGTGGGTTTGTCCTTTGAGCCTTGCCTAAAAAAGGCACTATGGGGGTGGCAAGAGCCTTGGCCAGTATACAAAAGCTTAAGGGTGACAGGAGCAAGCCGTCCCTAGCGAAGCAACGTGGCTTGTCGAGCATGTCATCCCAGGCTGACAGACACTGGATCCCCTTTGAATGACACCAATACTTTAGCCAATTGTTGAAACTGATCATTTTGTCTTTATACTGTGGCATCATTCTTGGTGAGGGCAAGATGCTACTCAAGGTCAGGGACATACCAGCCTGGGCTACATGGTCAGAGAGCTCCTCTATGTCTCTTTTCATGTAGTCCAGGGAGGTACGTCTCAGGTCATTCACACCAGCATGGACAATGACAGAATCATACTTGTACTTGCTTTGGAGTGACCTGAGTGCTTGTGTTATGTGGTGGATCCTGGCACCAGACAGGCAGCTTACAGTGACCTTCTCCTTGTTCAGTCTGGTGAGTGGGACGTCAGTGTGCCGGACAATAGAGTCCCCTATAACAAGTGTATTTGGTGTATTGTTTGGCCTTATGGGCTGTGACTGTGAGGCACACTGATTTTGTGAGATATGTGATTTGTGGGTATTGTTGAGGGGTGGCTGTTGCTTGGATATCTGCTGAGGAGGTCTTTGCTGTTTAGGCAGATTTTTATTTAGAGCCTCAGAGTATGTTTTTGTGTGTTTATGTGTTGGGTATGCAGATGCAATAGGTCTGTGTGAGACTGGATTTGTGGTGTGGGTGGTTACCTTTTCCTCCTGACTGACTGTGCCAGTCTTGGGTTGAGAGAGCTCTGCCTCCAATTTGGCTGTGTAACTGCATCTCTCACATGTATTAGAGTTTGTTGGAAGGAGGAAAGGGTTGTCTGTGTACATAAGGCAATTGTAACATTGCCTCAAAATTCCCAGATTCACCAGCTGGACTGGAGTGTAACCTTGAAACTGACCCTTGGACACACCAGATTAGTATTGGGAACTGTTTTTTTTACTGATCAGATTAGGGAAGGGAACTGATTTTTCACTTGATCAGGAAGGACCAATCGGGAGTCTAATACTTATGAGAAGTCAAGGAGGGTGTAGTGCTTTAGTTAGTGTTTCCTTATAAGAGCTGAGCAAGTGCAGGGCTTTAGAAAGAGAATAGAGTGATTACTTTGAGAGTTTGAACAGTTCTAAGGGAAAAAGTGATGAGCAGACTTTGTGGAGCCTGGAATAGTTTAAACCTGTTTAGGTGGTGCTGCCCGATGCTGCTCAGTGCGCAAAACCGCACAAAAAGAGAGTTGTAGGGTTTTAAGAGAGAGAGATCAAGGAGTTTAGAATTGACCCAAAAAGGCTAGTAAAACTACAGCTTCTAGGTAGTAACCACTCCTCCAGGGACAGGCAGGCTGTTCAGTGTTAACCACTCCCACTGGTGAACACAGAGACTTCCCTTTAGCCCAAGCAAGCAATGGCCTTCTAGAAACTTCCAAACACTTTTTTCTAAATGGTCCTTATGTATGACCTTATTGAATGGTGCTGACAACCCTATCAATGAGCTGACAAATTCTGACAATACTGTGCAAATTTGAGCTTCCCATAGAGTCATACTTTTTATTTTGACCCATTGATTTGCAGGTTCTGGTGGGGGTCCATTTTGTTGAAGTTAACAATCTTTGGGGGGTTCCAGCAGTCTGGTCTAATTTTGTTCTTTTTACCAGTCACAGCAAGGGCTATTATTGTTCCGTCTTTATTATCGATAGCACAAGTGGACCGAGCATTGCTCTATAGGTATTAAAATCTTTGGTGTCCTTTTGGAATTGTGAGCAAGGGCTATCCATTGTCCTTCTTGGCTAAAAAATAATTAGATGGTTGGTTTATGTACCATTCTGAATGTAGCATTGTTGTGTGGGTTCTTGCTAATTCCAATTGTAAATTAGGCCCGTAGGAGGCTTTTTGAAAATTTTAGTGAGTGGTTATTGAACAATATTGCTGTATATTGCTGGGCTGAACATAAAAGTCAACATTTTTTGTTGCAATTTGACTTTATATCCCACTAGGAACAGCAGATCTGGCACTTTATTTATTGATCAATAGGCAAATTGATTTTAATTTAATTTACGGGAAAGACTTTTTGCAACATCTATTGCCATGGACTTGTTCAGCATTTTGAGGGGATTGTCAGCCAACAAGGATGACCTGGATGTCTTTGGTTTGGGCACTAGTACTGATACACATAATAATCCTATAACTATGGAGGCTTCTTGTGAAGCACATTTTCAGAATTTAACCAAACAAATGATGTCTCTAAGAACCAATGTTTGGCATGCAAAATTATTCAAGGCCTATTTGGCCAAAGATTTGGCTCCATGGGGTCTGAGGGTTCGCCTCCAGGCTTTGGTGGGCAAAACTGATAGTGAATTAACTGAACAATGGGCGATTGCCCAGCAACAAGCATCAATGGGCTTTGTCAAAATCCTATCAGCCTATTATGAATGGACCATTGAAACGGATACGGTGGAGGTCACCAAGCTATGTGAGATTACCAAAACATATGAGGGATTACCAGCATACCAAACTTGTCTCAACAAATTAAGCAAGGACTTGGTCAATTTGGAGCAATATCTCAAATCTAAGAAGAAGAGAAAATTTCAGAGGGATCTAACAGATTATGAAAAGGGAACTCAGTTTAGTTACATGAGTAAACAGGTTAGGTTTAATGATACAGTAACCAAAGGGGGAAACGTAAGAGACCCAGATCGATCTTGAAAAGAGCTACACATTCCAGTTCCAATTATGAAACTTCTGGTGATGAATCATCATCTGCAGCAGTCCCCGACACACAGCACCATGGAGATTCACCCACAGCCAAAAGAGCTAACCCTTTAGACAACGGCAGGTCGGGGGGGGGGTAGGAAACATACAAAGAATAGACAATATTGATGGCCTACTGGAATTGATGACTCGGACATAACAGATCAGAATAATGTTTTAAACATTTCCAATGTATCGTTGTCTGATACACAAATAAAAGTATTAAACAAGGCACTCAATTTTATTCCTGGTTTCTTTGTGTCAGAAGATAAGCTAGCTCAGGATGTTATTGCCTTCTGCAGATTATTAAATCTAAGAATGTTTTTTAAGGACTCCGACAATGTTGCCTCCAGTGATAGATTTCAATATCATAGGTCCAAATTTACACCCCCTATGCACCCCTATGTGTATATGTTTCAAACTTCTGTATTGAAGGACTTACATTACAATTTTAGGGAACATATGTGTAAAACTAACAACTTCTCAAAGATTGAAACAGTAGCTTTACAACAACTGATTGAGAATAAGGACTTGGTTATTTTACCTGCAGAAAAGAGGGGAGCAGTGGTGGTCATGAACTGGACACAGTACAATGAGGAAGCATTGAGACAACTAGGGGATGGATGCTATTATACTTGCATGCCCTTAGATCCCACCTTCAGGTTCAGGAAGGAAACTGACCAATTTTTGAGGCTGGCTAGGGAAGAAGGTAATATTTCTTATCAGGATCAATACCATCTAACAGTTATGGATCCTACTAATCAATATATATATTTTCTTCCCAAAATACATAAGCACCTGAACCATCCACCAGGTAGGCCTATTGTCTCAGGTAGGGGTTCTTTAACAGAACCACTATCCCAATTTCTTACCAGACAATTACAACCTTTACTTAGGTGGATAAGATCCAGATTGCAAGACACCACAGAGTTTCTCCAAATCATTGCGGACACCCAATTGGAACCAGGGTGGTTATTCTGCACTCTGGATGTCTCCGTCCTACATACCAATATTCCCCATTGGGCGGGATTGGATGCCCTGGTGTATTGGTTGCTGAGGTCTGAACTTTACTCTCCAAGTTTCAATACTCTTCTCATTGGGCTTGCTGAACATGTATTGACTAAGAATGTCTTTTACTATCAAGACAAATGTTACTGGCAAACTCAAGGGATGGCCATGGGGGCATCATTTGCCCCAATTTACACAGATTTGTTCATGGCCTATGTGGAGGAGTTTTTGATCTATGATAATACTCACAATATATACCTGGATGAAATCAACATCTGGAGAAAATTTTTGGATGATTGCTGGATGGTATGGAGATTGGATGTTATATATCTAAGGGCATTTGTAGAGTATTTGAACGATAATAAGTGGGGTATCAACTTTACAGCCAATTATCACTCCTGGAGCATTACATTTTTAGATGTATTAATTACGAGGAATGAGGATCATACTCTAGCGACACAGATATATCGTAAGTACCCCCAGTACAATTCCCTTCTCCATGCCACTAGCTATCATTCACCCCACATCTGCAGGAACATACCCAAGTCTCAGTTTCTCAGGATCAAATGTATCTGTTCGGAGAATAACACATATGAACATCATAGGTAGGACCTTATTTCTAGATTTAGAGATAGGGGTTATGCTATGGGGCATGTTCTGAGTGCTAGTAATACTGTCTCCACTATGGACAGGTGGGAGACTTTACAGTATAAACAGAAATCAGTGAATAACCAAGCAGTCACTCCTCTAGTGACCACCTATGGCAGAAATATGGATCTTCTACTCAATAGCGTGCAGAGTCATTGGAATATATTACAGGCTGATGAATATTTTTCTACGATTTTGGGTGACAGGTGTCTGTTCTCATTTCGTAAGGGTAGAAACATTGGTTCCCAGCTGAGCCACTATAAGCACATTCTCATAGGTCCCAATAATAGGTTCATAGGTTCATACTAGGCTATCTGCCCAAGGGCATTTATAAGCCTAGCCCATAGTTATTTGGCTTTTGCCACCCCTTTAGTTTGAATAAAACTATGCCTATTATTTTGCTGTGCCTCTGTCAAGCAGTGACACTGAAGTAATCCCTGGGGTATATCTGCGATCCCCCATCCATTGGTCAAGATTCCTCTTGAACAAGGCCAGCGAGGTGCTCTGCCTCACATGTACCGGGATTTTGTTCCACAGCATAGGGAGTCTCTGGGTGATGAATCTGTCCCTCCAGCATGTTCTATTAATAACCGTGTCAAGGTTTAAGTCTCCCGCCTTGTGGTTCTGAGGGATCTAGATTTTTTGAGGTGAAGCATATTCATCAAATCAGGGTTTGACATGGCCTTACATGTCAGGCACAGGTCACCTCTGACCAAGCGGTATGAGACTGAATAGAGCTGGAGTTCTTTCAGTCGGGCAGCATAAGACATATTTTTGAGACCCTTTATCCTTTTGGTGAGGAACTTTTGGGGCCTTTCCAGCTGCTGCAGGTGTCTGGTCAGATACATTCCGAATGGGGCATTGTACTCAATCAAAGGTCTAATGAGTGATGAGTACAGGGGGGCGATGACCTCCCTTGATCTAGATGTGAATCCCTTCATGATCAGGTGGGCAATGTAGAAGGTTTTCCTAACTACTTTAGCAATAATCTCAGTCAAAGAACATTGACTGGGGACCCACTAGTAGGGTGTGTACCATGTGGCCACTGTACTCTTTGTAAGAATGTTAGCAAAACAAAGGATTTTACTACTCATAATACAGGCAATATTTTTGATATTTGTTTTTTTGCTAACTGTGGGTCTGATTGGCGGGTTTACCTAGCCACCTGGGCCTGCTCTGCATTCTATGTAGGTCAGACCTCCTAGACCACTGAGGATCCATATCTCTGAATATCTAAGTGAAATAATGAATAAGAAACCTAGTAATGCCTTTTTTAAACATACTAACAAACACTCTAGTGCTGCATTTAAGTTTACGGTTATTGACAAAATCATGGGCAATAGGGCTACTAAAGCAGGATGGCATAGCCTTTTAAATTTGAAAGAAAAGAAATGGATTATAAAACTGGGTGCATTATTTTCACCTGGATTAAATGAATATTTGTGAGGAACCAATGGTTGCTGGTTATGTATTCACATGCATAGTATTTAAATGTGCCTAACATTACTCATTCTATACACTTAGGAAGGCTAAGTTACAGTGTTAGCCGAAAGCGGTTTGTTGCTTTGGACTACCTATGTACTTTATAGGAGTCTGTTAAACTCACAGTTTTGCCATTGTCTGCTGGCTTCATTTTTCGTGTTATGTTTTCAGTGATTTGGAGCCCTGCAGTTGCCATACGTGCAGGAAACATTTTCTACTATTCAAAATCCCAAACTGCCACTAGCTCAAGCAGAACCATATAAGAGGTGGTTTGGGCACAATCTTGCCCCATGGAGAAAGGATACAATCCTGAAAAGAATAATGATAGGAAAGGCAAAACCAAATAAAAAAAAAAACAATGGAACTGTATACATGAGGGTATACATATATGTCTACACCTTAGCATATACACAAAAAATATAAATAAGGGTGCTAGTGGGTGGAGACAGCTACTGCAGTAGCGATCTATTAGAACATCTACTGTAATAGCAAGTTTACTTTCACAACTGTATTAGGTTTAACATTTAGTTCACTGTTGCAGTTGGCTAGACTACATGTGTAAATCATCACAGCTTAAACATATATGGGGGAAGGGTAGAAATTAAAGTCCCCAAAAGCCCCCATGTAGAACAGACCTTGCAGAGCTTGCTCAGGACCTAGAACAGGAATCCAGTTAGTAATGAATGGTTTAGTTCTGTCCAAGTAAATTTTGAGCTGTCTGTGGATATCCAGAGTATATAGGATTCTTTCTCTTTTGTCTTTAGCTTCTGGAAAGAAAACAGTGAGACTATTAGTCTGGCTTACAGTAAACTCTGAAACCACTTTAAGCATAAAAGAAGGATTAGTTCTCAAACACTATCCTTCTAGAAAATGAGGTAGGGCTGACTCACTCTACATTAAACATGCTACACAGGCATAATCCACCTTGAAGCATACATCTAAGTCACGGTGTCTCAATTAAAAAAGCCCATAAGGCAAACCTCCCCACAATCCAACATCCTATTCATAGGTGACTCCACTGTGTGACACACTAATGCATCACTTACCAGACTAAGCAAGGACAGGGTCACTGTCAGTTGTCTATCAGGTGCCAGTATTCTCCACATTATGTAGGCACTCAAGTGTCTGCACCACAAGTACATGTATGGCACAGGCACAGTCACAGTGCCCACTGGTGTAAATGACTTAAGATGTACCACCCTGGACTACATGAAGACAGACACAATGGAGCACATGGAATGTGTGTCTGAGGCAGGCGTGAACCTAGCCTTGAGCAACATTTTACCATCAGCAAGAATGATGCTCTAATCTGAACAAAAGATTATTGACTTAGCATTTGATGTCATTCAAAGGGGGTCCAATAAATATCAGCCTGGGAGGAGATGGTAGACAATCATATCTGCTTCACTGGGGTCACTCCTAAGGCTTTCATATACTGGCTAATACCTTGTCCACCCCCATAGTATCTTTTAAGCAATGCCAGTCCTCAAAAGTTTCCAAAATAACAAAACTGCTCTATATAACAAAGGTATTGCTGCTCAAAGCTAGGAGCCTTAACAAAAAAAAAAAAAAAAAAAAAAAAAAACTCCACTATACTCTCTATAAGCATGCCTTACCCCAGAAAACATCTATATATGCATTGTCACAGAGAACTGGTTCAATACCATTGACAGTACATCAGTGCAGGGTTTCAATGCTTGACATATGTTCAGGTCCACTGTATTAGATGATGTTACTAAAGGCAGTGGTATCTCCATATCTATAAAAAACACTCCACCCTCCATACTAGTCAAACATGATAATGATCTGCAATTCCTACATATCCAAATTACCCTTCATTAACAGATCCTCTTATCACATTACGGATACCTATAGGACCCTCTCTATGTCCCCTCATCTCATAACTCCTGTCTAATTAGTATGGAGTCCTTATGCATTAAGCCAAACACAATTCTTCAAGGGGAGTTCAACAACCCATCCATTAACTGAGAAACAGATATATTCTCTAATATGTATGCACAGAGATTTCTGGACTTCATCCGTGCAAACTCTCTGGACAAGTTTAGCCCACACCCCAACCAGGGGTGATAAAATTCTGGATTTGGTCCTCACCAATATGGGACAGCTCTGCTTCCTCCCAAATGTTACTCTTCCTTGGTCATATCACACCACAATTCAGTCACATTAAGGCTGAAGCCAGAAGCATCCTCTAATACCTCAATATTCAGAGATTATGTCAAGGCTAATCTACTGAAACTGTGTTAAAACCTGGCTAAATTCAACATCCCCTTTCAACTTGTTGACCCCACTGCTTATGTACCAACCGAATTCTATGCACATGTGAATAACTGCATAGCTGTATTTACTTCAGAGGCAGACAGATGCAATACTAAATTCAAAAATAAACCTCTATGATGGGACCCAAATTTAAACAGGTTGCATAATAAAAGGAAAATAATCATTGTGCTTGAAAAAAGAAATGTAATTCTTAAGATGCAAAAATGCTCTTGATAAACTTATCAGGGAACTCCAAACCCTGATCAAATCAACCAAAGTCAGAAACGAGGTAAAACTGCCACTTAGGCAAAGGAGAACCACAAAGTCTTCTTCAACTATGTTAGAAACCTTAGACAGAATGTCCACCATTACACAGTGCTAATAGTAAAGGGTACCATGTACTTGAACACAGCCAATCTACTGGCAGACAAATTTAGCTCTAACCACACCCCTGCTACATGCACACCTCATACCCCCGGCTACACCTCCCATTCAAATCCTCCATGAATTAGCCCTTAAGCCACTATCCAAAGCCAAGAGCACTGCTTCTATGGGGTTGAATAACAAACCAGGCTGCTTTCTGGCCAGCCTCAAACAGGACCTGTATGATACCCTACAGACCCTAATCCATATCAGCCTTTAAATGGGCTTTTTGCCAGAAGAATGAAGGACAGCAACTGACATCACCTTGCATAAAGGTGGGGTGTCAAAAGATACAAGAAATTAGAGACCCATATGTCGGACCAGCCTCATCCGTAAATCTATACTCAGAATCACTATGGAATTAGTACACAAGGACATAGGTAACCTACAAACTCTCAACTCAAGCCAGTATGGATTTGTCAAGTGTAGATCCTGCCTACTTAGCCTGACTTCTTAGAGAATATTACTGAAGCAATAGATGATGGCAAATCAGCACTCACTGCATATCTGGATTTCATTTAGACATTCAGTAGCATCCCACACTCAGGTAGCATAGATAAACGATCACAGCTAAATGTCAAGCCCTAAATAAGTCTTTGGAAAGCACAGTCGCTCACAAACAAAATTCAGAAAATAACTACGGGCTGTTCCATCTCCTCCAAAAGGCCTGTCAGAAGAGGTGTACACCAGGGTTCGTTGCTTTGGCCATTCCTCTCTGGCATTTCCTTCTCAGAGGTCAAAGCTACTGTTGAGGACTTATGGCTGACCAAGTTTGCAGATCACTGCAAACCTGGTGCAATTATACACTCCACAGAAATCACCAAGATCCTCCAAGAGGGCTTTCTCAAACTAATAGCTGGTTCAAATATATAACACTGTTCTTTGGCAAGCAAGAAGTCTCATGTAACTATCATATTTACAACACGCATCTGTATTATGTAGTCAAAAGATAAAAAGAGCGAATGCTCTTTTTCAAACACTGAAAGGTGAAACCACTAAATATCGAAGATACGGAACAGTGATTTTTTTTCCCAGGGAAAAAAAAATCACTGCTCCGCAAAAAAAAAAATCCAAACACAAACTAAACTGGGGGGCTGTGCCCCCTACTTAAATATACCAACTCCGAGATCACACCAAAGTGGAGCAAATGGCAAAGTCCCGAAAACGACCCAGTGATTTTTTTCCCTCGGACAAAAAAAATCGCTGTTCTGTGTCTTCGATATTTAGTGGTTTCGCCTTTCAATGCTCGATAAAACAGCATTCGCTCTTTTTATCTTTCGACTAAGTAATATAGACCCGAAGACACGCCCATGAAAACTGATCCAGTGGTTAGGGACCTGGGAACATATGTACACAATGAACTCTCCTTTGATCACCATTAATATACTTATCATAGGAAAGCCCTTTTTCATCACTTAGCTTATTAAGAAGTGTATGGCATTCAGGTCCAGGGATGTGATCATTCCACTGCAATCCACATCTTCAGGCTAATCACTGATTATAATCCCCCCTTCAGTACGTACTTATCCAAATGTCTGACACAGCTTGAATTCCCACTGTACTTTCTTCCTGAGAAAATTAAGGGTGTAAATTATCAAAATGATGTGAACTTTCTCAAAGCCTAGTCCCCTCTTCTTACTGTCATCCAGGTTACTATGGGATGATCTCTGCTTCTAATACAGAGCCTCAGCAGACCATACCCTTACAGACATACTTTTGCAAGTCCAGTAGAGGCATAAACACCTGCTCAAGATATTTCAATCTCTTTTGAAACATAAACAGAACATGTGGAGGGACAGATATGTGTCACTTCTTTGCAACTATCTTCCTCTCCACATAAAGCAATGTACTTCTCTTACATATTTAAATGTAAGCTGGACAAATGGATGGGTAACTTCATATTCATCCCTGGCTTAGCACCCTTGTCCTTATAGCATAGTGGCAACATGTAAATATTCTGCTCATCGCTGGGTTATTCGTACATAGAATATAAGGGCTAAAAACTTCATGGGAATGTACGACTAGGCTTCTAGAGAGCCTCACAGATCAACAGCCTAGTAAGTATCTATGAAGTAGAAGAGCTTGTAACTCAAATATTCTTCTTGTAGACGTCAGAGCAATGAATAGTACAGTTTTCCATGTTAAGAACATCCAGTTAGCTTGATGAGCTGGTTCAAATGGAAGAAGTTTTAACTTTTCAAGTAGAAAATTAAGATCCCAAGGAGGAGCCACCTGTTTTCTCAGTGGGCAGACATGTAAAATCCATTTCAAAACCTGCCTGACTTGATGATAAGTAGAAAAAATGTAATGTAAGGGCACACAAGCAGAAATGGCTGAAAGATGAATCCTGAAAGAAGAATAAGAGCGGCCAGAAGATAACAACTTGGACAGACAATCAAGAACCAGAGGCAACCGGACCTTGAAAAGGTCCTGGTGCTTAGAGGGACATCAACTACAAAAGCTTTTTCATTTACACATAGAGTGAATATAAAAAGTGTACACATCCCTGTTAAAATGCCAGGTTATTGTGATGTAAAAAACGAGAGCACAATAAATCATTTCAAACTTTTCCCACCTTTAATGTGACCTACAACCTGAACAATTCAATTGAAAAACAAACAAATCTGTTAGGGGAAAAAATATAAAAAATAAAAAACGTACAATAAGCTGGTTGCATAAGTGTGCACACCCTTAAGCTAATACTTTGTTGAAGCCCCTTTTGATTTAATTAAAGTATTCAGTCTTCTTGGGTAGGAGTCTATCAGCATGGCACATCTTGACTTGGCAATATTTGCCCACTCTTCCTTGCAAAAACACTCAAAATCTGTCAGATTGTGAGGGCATCTCTTGTGCACAGCCCTCTTCAGGTCACCCACAGATTTTCTACTGGATTTAGGTCTGGGCTCTGGCTTGGCCATTCCAAAACTTTAATTTTCTTCTGGTGAAGCCATTATTTTGTTGATTTGGATGTATGCTTGGGGTCGCTGTCATGTTGAAAGGTGAAATTTCTCTTCATCTTCAGCTTTCTAGCAGACGCCTGAAGGTTTTTGGCTAGAAGTGACTGGTATTTGGAACTGTTCATAATTCCCTCCACCTTGACTAAAGCCCCAGTTCCAGTTGAAGAAAAGCAACTCCAAAGCATGATACTGCCACCACCATGCTTCACCGTAAGGATGGTCTTCTTCTGGTGATACGAAATGTTGTTTTTGTGCCAAAAGTACCGTTTGGAACTATGGCTAAAAAGTTCAACCTTGGTCTCATCAGACCATAAGATATTTTCCCACATGTTTTAGGAAGACTTGATGTAATGGTTTGCAAATTTTAGCTGGGAATGGATGATTTTCTGTGTAAGAAAAGGCTTCCGTATTGCAACCTTACCCCATAGCCCAGACATATGGAGAATACGGGAGAGTGTTGTCACATGTAGTACACAACAAGTACTTGCCAAAAATTCCTGCAGCTCCTTCAGTTTTGCTGTAGGTCTCTTGGCAGCCTCCCTGATCAGTTTTTGTTTTGTCTTTAAATCAATTTTGGAGGGATATCCAGTTCTTTGCAATGTCACTGTTGTCCCATATTTTCCCCACTTTTTGATGACTGTCTTCACTGTGTTCCATGGTATATCCAGTGCTGTGGAAATTATTTTGTACCCTTCCCCTGACTGACTCCTTTCAACAATGAGATCCCTTTGAGATCCCTTTGATGCTTTGTAAGCTCTCTGCGAACCATGGCTTTTGCTGTAGCAGGCAACTGAGTAAATGGTAGGAAAATTCTACTAGGACAGCTGAACTTTATTTGGGGTTAATCAGAGTCTCTTGAAATGATGGCAGGTGTGCACCCAAGAGGACTGAATGCTGTAATTAAATTAAAAGGTGCTTCAACAAAGTATTAATTTAAGGGTGTGCACACTTATGCAACCAACTTATTGTACATTTTTTATATTTTTCCCCAACAGATTTTTTTCATTTGAAATGTACAGGTTATAGGTCACATTAAAAGTGGGAAAAGTTTGAAATGATTTGTCGTGGTCTCATTTTTTTATATCACAAAAACCTGTGAAACAACACTGTCACACAAAACTGGTAAAAAGCCACAAGAAAGAAGCCAAGAATCCACAAAATAGTTTAATTAAGCGCTTTCGTTTCTGATTAGAAACTTCATCAAATTAGATTATCACAAAAACCTGGCATTTTAACAGGGGTGTGTACACTTTTTATATCCAGTGTATATGATTTTCTAGTGGTAGGTTTCTTTGCCTCCTTTAATACCTGCTGCACTTCTTAAGAAAAAAAGTGCCTAATAGGTATCAAAACTCATCCAAGTAGTCGAGTGGAGTGTTTCATCGGGTCTACATTAGATTATCAGGCTTTTAAAAGTTCAAACACCATATGGTAGACACCATATGTTCGAACTCTTAAAAGTTCGAAAATCAAAAAACAGAAAAAACCTACCTGAAACATTAAGCAGGGGGGCAAGCCCCCCCCCTGCATCCCCCACAGCCCCCGCTCTTTAAATATACCAACTCTGAGATCGCACTACAGTGCAGACAATGGAAAACTTCCATTTCCACACTGTACGGAGATTTCCATTTAAACGTTCGAACATTTACATGTTTGATCATATGGTGTCGACTATATGATGTTCGAACATGTAAATGTCCAATAACGTATTATAGACCCTTTTCATATTGGGGTGTATCAAATAATCTGTCTTGTCCGAGTAAATCCAGTCTGTGGGGAAGCTTGTGGTAATTGCCCCTGGACAATTACAAAAGAAAAAAGAATCACTGTTGCCTGTGCCAAAAGGGGGTCAACACTATAATCTTTGGAGAGTCCTTTTGAATCATTTGAAGAAACCTGGATTGACTGGAAAGGCATACATGAATAATCTCAACAAGGGAAATGAATGTTTGTTAGAAATTAATTTAATTGATGATAGATTGTTTGCTTATTTCTTGGTTACTAAGCCTACAGTACCCCTAATGCAAGGTTTACCTAAGCTCCATAAAAATAAGTTGGATCCACCGTTGAGACCTATAGTCTCAGGTAGAAATTGGAGCACTGAGACAGTTTCCATTTATGCTGAGAAAAATGTGCGGCCTATTTTGGATAATTTAGAGCATATTCTCAGAAATACTGAGCATTTTTTTGGAGACTTATACTGTTACACACAAGATAGTAATCATTTGAGATGTATGTTTGTCAGTATGGATGTGGTCTCATTATTCAAGGTGATTCCTAATTATGAGGGACTTATGAGTGTACAATGCTTTTTAAAAACTTATTCTACTTTTGATCAGCAGAAAATTGATTTATTGATTAAACTACTAGAAATAGTTCTGGAACATAATGTTTTTGTATTTGGCCAACAATATTACAAGCAATGCAATGGCGTGGCTATGGGCACTGAGTGTGCTAATAGTTACGCCAATGCTGTGATGGTTGCTTGGGAGCTAGAACATATATTGCAGGGCCCATATAAGAATTTTATTTTATTTTATAGAAGATTCGTAGATGATCTTTTTATATTGTAGGGAGGTACTTATGAACTTCTTTTGGAGTTTCATGTTTATTTGAACAATACAACACAATATTTGCGTTTTACTTATAAGTATTCTATGTCTGAGATTGATTTTCTTGATGTTAAAGTTATTAGGGAATATACAGGTGAGATTTACACCAAATTATATAGGAAGGAATGTTATGTTAATCGTTTCTTGCATAGAGAGAGTTCACACCCTCCATATATATTCAAGAACGTTGTATGCAATCAAATTTATAGGGCCTTGAGAGTGAATGTAAGGGACGTTGACTTTACACAACAAGTTGATGTAGCTATAGATCACTTACAGGAAAGGGGCTCTAATGATCAAGTGATTTTTCCTAATGTTTCAGCAGTTGTAGAGAAAAGATGTACACGTTTTACCATATTTTTCTGCAAGGGATGGAGTTATGAATAGTTTTAAAAATAAAAAGAAGAGCTTAAACAGTACTAAACTTAAAGTCCCTTTATGTTATACTTTGGATGTGGATAAGTATATGAAAATAATAAGAAAGCACTGGAATATTCTTACCACGGATGCTGATGTGGCTTATTTTATTGATTCTGTCCCCAAATTTATGTTTAGAAATAGTAGGTCTCTAAGGAGGAGACTGTGCTATCCTAAGGATGGCCAGCAGAGTGTGGAGGGTGTGGGTACTACACCTTGTGGCAAATGTAAATATTTCCAGTTTTTGGATACCAGAGGTAGTTTTTATCATCCAGACCAAAAGATGACATACATTTAATAACTCAGCCACTTGTACGACTGAACATGTTATATATCTTGCCCACTGCATACAATGTAGTAAATTTTATATTGGCAAGACGGACAAGCCTTTTAAAGATCGTATTAGGGAACATATTTATTACATCAGTAAGCTAAACCGTATCAATGCCTTAGCCAAGCATGTTAACAGTACTGATTCTACGCATCATTTTAAGTTTTTAGTCATAGGAAGAGTTTATGAAAATGTTAGAATAGGTTTGTTTGTGTCTTTCGGCTTTTCCCAGTTAGGGTGATATACGGCTAAGAACAGAAGAATTAAAGTCTGCATGGATAGTTAGGATGAGAGCTGATGCAAGGAGTGGATTAAATGAGTGTGTACCACTTAGACCTAAATTGAAGTCCAGACCCCTTAGAAGGTAGTCCTATTTAAGTGAGTTCATGAGATGATAGCATTTATTACTTTTATGGATGTTTTTATATATGTTTTATGCATCAATGTATTTCACTTTTTAATGATTTTTGTCTTTAAATGTATTAATCGGAGTTGTCATGTGATTTCATTAACTGTTTTAAAAAGGGTGTGTTTCTGAAGTGTACTTTCATTACACCTGATGAAGCCACTTTGTGAAAGTGCTTGTGTACGTTCTGTGCACTACTAAAGTCTTTATACTGGAAGCAGCAGCAGCCGTGGTTGTGTCCTTACTGTTTTTTGTTCTTATAAGGGAAATGAGATGATTTCCGTCGTCCAGGTCTGTTTGCAAGGACTCCTGGAACAAAATGTCATTAAATGATTGTTTTGGTAGGAGGCAAACAGATCCATTTGAGGTATTCCCCACAAATGAATCAATTCCTAGAAGACCCTCAGGTGTAATTTCCATTTATGAGGGTCTATCATAGTCCTGCTCACCTTGTCTGCTACAAGACTTTGCTCTGATGGAATATATGATGTCTGAAGAATCAGACTGAGCTGAGTTGCTACTTCCCAAGCCAGCATAGGAAGTCTACAAAGGGGAGAAGATCTAGTAACCCCTTGTTTGTTCATATAATGCATCACTGTGGTATCGTCTGTGATAACTTGTAGAGGTACTGCAGACCAAAGATAATTTAAGGCTTTTAAGGCACTGATAACTGCCAACATCTCTTTGATATTAATGTGACTTTGTCTGCCCTTGGATTTCCTCAGACCTTGGACTTGCACCCTCTGTGAAACTGATTTCCAAGCAAAGTCTGAAGCATCTGTTGTGAAAGACTGTGAGGGAGACTGAAAGAAAAAAGGGAGACCTGAACTGAGAGAGAAAGTACAGTTTTGTACCTACCATAAATGTAGATGTCCGAACAGGATAGCATCTGCAGTCCTTACAAATGGGTTGTCCTGTCGTCAGGCAGCCCTTCGGTCGGCCGGATTCCAAAGTCTGGGTCTGGCCTCGGCTGGTGTCGCACTTCACCCGACGTCATAGCTGCAGTTCTTCGGGTATAAAGGCATCAGCCGACGCCATTTTCCTCAGTGTTTCTTGCCCCAGATGCCAGTTGCCCTCTTGGATAGCTAAATTTTGGATAAATGCCAATGTTTCCAAATAGTAGAAGGCAAACACAAAAATAATCATGTATGTACATATATACAAACAAATACACTATAGAGATCCCCCCCAGCTAGCTATTAGGTGGGCAATACCCTAGGAGTACCACAGAGGTGACTGCAGATGCTATCCTGTTCGGACATCTACATTTATGGTAGGTACAAAACTGTACTATGTCCTTCAAGGATGCATCTGCAGTCCTTACAAATGGGTAGAATACCATAGCCAAACTAGGGAGGAAGAAGAAGAAATTATGGTGTAGTTAGGATCCCTTGCAAAACAGCAGTGGCAAACCCTGCTCGGGATCTAGAGTATAATGGTAAGTTATAATGCTTGGCAAATGTATGCACGGAGGTCCAAGTAGCAGCCTCTATAATGTCCTTGGTAGCCACTCCTCGTAAGAAAGCTGTGGTAGTGGCTGTAGCCCTTGTAGAATGAGGCCTTATGTTCTGTGGAATTTGCTTTCCATGGTAGGAGTAACAGAATCTAATGCAATTTCCTATCCACTTGGAGATTGTCTGTTTGGAAATAGCTTTTCCTTCCCTTCCTGTTGCATATGCTACCAGAAGCTGGTCAGATTTTCTATTGTCCATGGTTCTGTCCAGGTAGTAACGTAACTGTCTATGTACATCCAAGGTATGCAGCAGTCTTTCCCCCCTGTTCTGTGGATTGGGAAAGAAGGTAGGTAGGTGGATTGCCTGGTTTAAAGACACTCTGGATACCACCTTAGGCATAAATGTAGGATTAGTTCTCATGGACACTCTATCTTGATGGAAGATTAGGAAGGGTTGTACTGCCATTAAAGCCTGTAGTTCCGAAACCCTTCTTGCTGAGGTAATTGCCAGCAGGAAAGCAGTTTTCCAGGATAGGTGTTGAAGATCTGCTGTTGCTGCTGGTTGAAAGGGAAGTGTCAATTTTTCTAGTACAAAGTTCAAGTCCCATGCTGGTAATGGTGGTTTCCTAGGAGGTTTTACATTCTTAATTCCTCTCAGAAACTGCCTGAGTAGAGGATTTAAAAAGACAGGTGGATCGAAGCTGTATTCTGCAGAAATAGCTGATGCATGTATTTTGATGGAGGAGTAGGACAGGCCTGTATGGAAAAGCTCTGCCAAATACTCCAGGATGTTGGCAATGTCTACCTTTGACACATCTTTGCCCTGTCGGTACTCCAAATGAGAAACCTTTTCCACTTTCCTGCATAGTTCCTTCTTGTTGAGGGTCTGCGGGCCTCAAGGATAATGTCTTTAACCCTTTGGGATAAATCTGGGTTATTTGCTCTTATGTAATGTTCCAGGCAGTCAGTTGCAGAGTTTTCAGGTTTGGATGCAGGATGTTGTAGTTGCTCTGAGTTAACATCAAGGGAATCAGGGGCAGTGTCCACATTCTCCCCCGAGACATGCTCCTTAGTAATGGGTACCAATGTTGTCTTGGCCAGTCTGGAGCTATCAGAATTATCCTTGGACGTTCCTCTTTGATTTTCAATAGCACCTTGTGCATGAAAGGAAGAGGTGGGAATGCATATGCTGTCAGGCCTTTCCAACTGAAGGATAGAGAGTCCACCTTCCAAGCAAGTGGGTGGTATGTCCTTGTGCAGAATTTCTTGAGCTGGTGATTGAGTGGGGATGCGAATAGGTCTATTTGTGGCAGTCCCCATTTCTTTGTGATGGCCTTGAAGATGTCCGGCTGTAGCATCCATTCGTGAGCATCCGAGGTAGTTCTGCTTAATATGTCTGCTAGGCTGTTTTCTTTTCCGGTACAAAATTGCTTGTAACTGAATGTTGTAACTCAGAGCCATATTCCATAGGTCCAGGGCCATTCGGCATAGAGGGTATGAATGAGTGCCTCCCTGTTTGTTGATGTACCACATGACTGTGGTGTTGTCTGTCCTTATCATCAACTGGCCTTCTTGGAGGAATGGTCTGAAATTCTGGATTGCTAGTTGTACTGCCAGCATTTCTTTTTGATTTATGTGCAGGTGCAGCTGCTCTGGAGTCCATAAGCCTTGTATGCACTTGACCAGCATGTGGGCCCCCCAACCGAGGTCTGAGGCGTCCGTTGTGATGGTTTGGCTTGGTTGAATGCTGTGGAAGGGCAAACCTGTTTGACTGGCATGCCTGAGCCCACCATAGGAACTCTTGTTTCAGGCATGGAATTAGTGGTATTTTGGTTTCTAAGCTGTGCCTGTGTTGAGACCATAAATTCTTTAGGTACCACTGTAGCTTTCTCATATGCAGTCTGGCATGGGGGACCAGGATTATGCAGGATGCCATGAAGCCCAAGGCCTGCAGTACCTTCCTTGCTGTTAGTTTGTTCTGCTTTGTTAATGCCAAAAAGTAGAGAGGAAGTTGTTCTTGTTTTTCTGCAGTTAGGAATGCCATCTGTTTTACTGTGTCCAATTTTGCACCTAAGAAGGTTATTGTTTGGGATGGTATCAGTCTTGACTTTTTTATATTGACTGTGTATCCCAGGGCCTGTAGGAAGCAAATGACTCTTTGTAAGTCTTCTGTTAGCTTGTTTTTGTTGTCCGCTTGTATCAGGCAGTCGTCCAGGTATGGATAAATTTGGATTCCCTGAAGCCTGCAGTGAGCGATTACTGATGCCAGGCATTTCGTGAACACTCTGGGCGCAGTAGATAAGCCAAAGGGCAATGCTGAGAATTGATAATGCTCTGATCCTGCAAGAAATCTGAGGTATCTTCTGCAATGTGGTCGTATGGGGACGTGCAGGTATGCCTCCTTGAGATCTAGAGTTACCAGCCAATACTCCTTGCCCAGCATGGGAAGACATTGCTGTAGGGTCAGCATTTTGAATTTTGGAATGATGATGAATGTGTTTAAAGCGGACAGGTCGAGAATAGGCCTCCAATTTTTTTCTTTTCTTGGTACCAGGAAGAGTCTGGAGTAAAATCCCTTGCCTTGTTCCATAGGTGGTACCCTTTCCACAGCTCTCATCCTTGCTAATTGAGCTATTTGTTTTAGAGCTTCTGTTTTTTGATTTGGTGGTAGGTTTGGCATTCCTCTTTTTCCGGGTAAAGTGTGGAAATGAAACCTGTAGCCTTGGTCTATAGTTTGCAAAATCCACTTGTCTCTTGTGATATAGTGCCAGTTTTTGAAAATAGTGCTAACTTTCCTAAGGGTGCTGCTATTTGTTCCTGGTAGGCGGTGTCAAAGCCAAGTCACTGTGATTGTCCTGTTGCAGTGGTAGTGGTTGTGTCTGTGCCTCGTTGGTTGTTACCTTGCCACTGGCGTCCCCTGTAGGCACCTCCTCTGGATTGATTTCTGACTCTTGAACGCCTATTCCTGCCTCTCTGAGTTTTAGAGGAGTCTGGAAAGGACCAATTTTGGAAGGCCAGTTCCTGCTAAACCTTGGAGGCTGAACCTGTAAGAAATCTTTTACTGTTTGTACAGATTTTGCCTTCTCTTCCATTTTCTTCAGTACCTGTTGGGCAGGAGAACCAAATAAACTGACCTTATCCATAGGAGCATCTAATAGCTTTGCTTTAACATGATCTGGCAAGACCTGCTCTTTCAACCATGCATGCCTTCTTATAACTGTGCCAGTCATGGCTGATCTAAATGAAGCCTCCAGTGCATCATAGCCACATTTTAAGGAATGGTTACTAACCTGCTGAATGTTATTCACCATTTCTAGAACATATTTCTTATCTAAAGAATCATCCGAGGACAGTTTCTTAGTTAACTGATCAAGCATAAACTCTTGGTATTGGATCATATGAAACTGACAGTTCAATGCTCTAGCTGAGAGAGTAGCAGAGGTGTATACTTTTTTACCCCATCTCTCTAAGGACCTGGATTCCCTTTCAGAAGGGAGAGGGTTTTAGCTGAGGTCGGCTACTGCCTTAGGCCCCTGGGAGATAGACTCAGGATCTGCAAAGGAGCCTTGTATAAATGGTGATGAGTGTCCGGGACCCTGTAGAACCTATCGGGCTTAGCAGGGGCTGGAGGTAAAGTATCAGGAGCAGTGCAAGCATCATTGAATGCATCATCCACAACAGGAAGAACTGGAGGTATAGCTAAAGGCCTATGTTATGTAAGTGTAAAAGGTCCTAAGCCTTTTCCTTGAATCTGAGAAATCTTGCCCCTGCCATTGGAATTGCTCTCTCATGGCATGTAAAGTTTCCCCAAATGAGAATTCCTCTGGTGGAGAAGCAGAAGGAATCGATTCTTCAGCATCTGAATCTTCATAAGTAGAAAAAGGAGCCCCTGGATGGTCTGTATTGTCTGTATCATCAGAAGAGTCATCTGAGGACACTGGCTCAGGGGGCTCTGCTCTAGGTCTCTTTTCTGGAGGTTGAGAGGCCCTGTCTGGGTGAGATTGGGATCCCCTTATTAAAGAGATGAGATCCTCTGCCAGAGTAAGCATCTGGGAACTGGAACTGGGCCTGTGAGAGGGGGGCTTAACAGGCACAGACTTAGAAGTTTTGGCTGCTTTAGCCCTGGGAAAGGCCTTTATAGACATGGCTGCAGGAGGCCTAGCAGCACCACGTGCTGGGGTAGAAACATCCAAAGGGATGGTGTCCGATAAGTCTTGTGAAACCACAGAAGTAGGTAAAACTTCAGAGGCCGATTCAACTAGGGTAGAGGGGCCTCGGTAGTAGTCATGGATTCGCTGAAGATTGAATCGCTTGCTCGGTTCGCCGAAACCGAGACACTCGCGTTTGCTTAACCTTTTTTTGGTGAAACCGTGGACCGCGAGTGTCGGTCCTTTTCTTTGCATTTCTTAACAATTTGAGTAGTCGGAGGATCCGACGGCATTATGTACGCAAAATCTGATTTAAAACTGTTCAGCAAACTCTTGAAAGAAGCACAGGCTAAACAAGCTGCTACGCCGTGGTCTGGGCCTAAACAAGGTAAGCAGTAAGAGTGGAAATCTTTATGAGGTATTTGTTTCCCACAAGTTAAACAGTTATTCACTTTTTCTGACATCGGCTGAGGCAAGAAAGAGTCCCCAACGGGTACTTAGCTTTAGAAGTCTTCAAGTAGTATTCGGTAGTAGTAATCTCTGGATCTGACCGACCGCACTTGCGAACAGCTTCTGTTCAAGAAAGACTGAGGAAAATGGCGTCGGCTGATGCCTTTATACCCGAAGAACTGCAGCTATGACGTCGGGTGAAGTGCGACACCAGCCAAGGCCAGACCCAGACTTTGGAAAAGGGCTGCCTGATGACAGGACAACCCATTTGTAAGGACTGCAGATGCATCCTTGAAGGACATCTGTCCCACTCACTAAAGTGACTCACGTCTGACAAATCCCATAACGAATATGAAAAAAATGATGACGTGTTCTGATCAATCTGATGTACCACTGAATTCTGCTCATGTTTATAGGTTTGCAGGTATATACTAGGTTAGTGACCACTGGGGCCTTTATAATTCTAGCCAAGCATCCCAATTGTATCCTGCAAATTTATGTGTCTTAGAGGTTATTTTAATAGGTATATGTAACTTACAGCAAGATTTACAGGCTGCCTCTGCCCATTAGAGATAAAGGTGCTAGATCAAGGGTGAATTTCCGATTTCCTGTCCACTGGTCCAGGTTTCTGTTGTTCCGATTTCCCATCCACTGGTCCAGACTTCTGCTAAATAGGGTTAGGGAAGAGCTCTGTTTCACATGGATGGGAAGTCTATTTCAGAGAATGGGAATTCTCTGAGACACACAATTGTCCCTCTGACATGTCCTATTTACATCACTAGCAAAGTTTAAATCTCTATATTGAGTAATTCTGAGGCTATTCGGTTTTCTGATATACAAGACATCCATCAGAATGGGATCCAAGGATGCCTTGTACTGCACGCCAGGCACAGATTGCCTCTCAACAGTCTGTACAAAACAGAGAATAAAGAAAGGGCTTCCAGGTGATCTGCACAGGACATGCTGTTTACACCCTGTATTCTTTTAATGAGGAACCTCTGTGGATGTTCCAGTAGTTGCATGTAGCTGGTCAGGGGCATACTGAAGGGGGCACTGTACTCAGTAATGTGCCTGATGAGGGACAAACACAGGGGAACGATGACATCCTTGGACCTAGATGCCATACCCTTGCATAATAGGTGAGCAACACAGAATGATTTCCTTACTACCTTAGGCATGTTGGTTGAAGGCCAGGTTACTATCTATATATGCACCCAAATCCATGACTACTGCTTCTACTCTAAGGGGTGTACTATCGATAAGGTAATTTCCTAGGGTGGCTGACTTCCCAAAGGGTACTATTATATGTTTCTTGGCACTGAGTTCTACGCCGTGGCTTTGGCATGGGTCATTTGTCTGCATTAGTCCCTTTCTGTAAGATGTTAATGTCTGGGGGGGATTATATTACTGCTCTTAGTTCAAAATCATCTGCAAACTTGGTCAGCCAGAGACCCCTGACATTGGTCTTGACTTCCAAGAACTAGATGCCAAAAACAAGTGGCCCCAGCACAGAGCCCTAATACTAATAGCACTCTTAACAGCTGGCATCTTTGTGGAGGTGGTCTCCTCTATCCTAATTTCTTGGGTCCATCTGAGAGCCAGCTGTATCCAGTGTATTGGGGTGTGTGTCTACATCTGTGAATTTGGTTATAATCCCTGAGTGGGATAGTGTATTAAATGCCTTAGCCAGGTCAAGGTAAGCAGTATGCACAATTTTGCCCTCATCTATTGCCTTGGAGACCTTCTCAATGAAGTCCAACAGGATGAGTTGGATCCAGTGTTGAAGGTTTTCTATTTTCTTATTAATCATTTCCATGACTTGGGTTACCCCTGCCAGGTAGCCCTCAGTCTGCCCGAATACCAGAGGCTTAGGATTTCTGCGTCGGTTGCCGTCGCTCCAGGAATGATGTCAGGTTGTCAGTATTATAAAATAAGGTAGCCAACGTCATTACATCAGTTTTTTTTGCCCTGTCAGGAGCCCCAAAGAAGGAGCTAGGTTATAATGGAGTAACACCACTAGCAGAAAGTAAATACCAAAAATTCCTTGAAAGGAGAGACAGAGAGAGAGAGATTGAGAGAGAGACAAGGAGGATGGAGGGAGGAAAACCAGGGCTGCAACAGTGAATACACTCGAACATCTACATTTATGGTACATGTACACAACTGTACTATGTTCTTCGTGTTTCACTGTTGCAGTCATCACATTTGGGTTGATTCCCAAAGCTGAAGAAAAGGGTGGAGGCAGTCAAGAAGACTAGGGGCTGGCTAGGATGCCCTGCAAAACTGCAGTGGCAAAGCCTGCTCTGGATTTGGAGAAGATGGGCAGATGGTAATGCTTGGTGAAGGTATGAACAGCCTCCAGGATGTCCCTGGTGGGGACCCCTCTGAGGAAAGCTGAAGAAGTGGAGGTTGCTGTGGTAGAATGTGTCCTGACCCCCTTGGGGGGAGGTTTTCTGTGTTGCTTGTAGCAGAAATGAATGCAGTGTGCTATCCATTTGGAAATGGTTTGTTTGGATATGACCTTGCCCTTTGCTCCTGCAGAAAAGCTGACTAACAATTGATAAGTCTTTCTAAATGATTTAGTCCTGTCTAGGTAGAATCTGAGCTGTCTGTGCACATCTAGAGAGTGCAGAATCCTTTCCCCCTTGTTTTGCGGGTTAGGGAAAAAGGTGGGCAAATGAATGGATTGGTTGTGAGCCACACTGGACACCACTTTTGGCGTGAAGGATGGGTTAGTCCTGAGGGAGATCCTGTCAGCATGGAAAATGATGAAGGGCTCTACAGCCATTAGTGCTTGCAGCTCCTCAGATACTCTTCTAGCTGAAGTGATGGCCAGAAGCAAGACTGTCTTCCAAGAGAGAAACTAACTCTGCTGAAGCTGCTGGTTCAAAGGGGGCAGGGTAAGCTTTTCCAACACAAAGTTTAGGTTCCAAGCTGGGGTAGGTGCTCTTCTGGGTGGCCTCAAATTGCTAGCCACTCTCAGGAACTGTTTGATTAGAGGGTGGGAGAAAAGAGGTGGCTCTGTGCTGAAATGGGCAGAGATGGCAGAGGCATGAATTTTAATAGAAGAGAAGGATAGATCCCTGTGTAGTAGTTCAGCAAGGTAATCCAGGATGAGAGGTAGGGAGGGCTGTGCAGTTCCGGCTCCTTTAGCCTGGATCCAGGTGCAAAACCTTTTCCACTTGTCAGCATAAGACTTTCTAGTGCTAGGCCTGGCCTCAACATGTAGAACTTGTTTGCTGAGATTGGCAGCTTATGCAGAGGTCAGGGAATAAGCCAGGCTGCCAAACTGAGGGTCTGCAATTGGGATGCATAGGTTCATAGGTAGGTACTAGGCTATTGGCCCTAGGGCCTATATAAGCCTAGCCAAACAGTACCCTGGCTTTTGCCACCCAAGGAAATAATTTTCCTGTGTCCCTGTCAAGCAGAGCCACAGAAGTGATCACAGGGTGAATTTCCTATCTCCCATCCAATCATCAAGATTTTTCTTGAAGAGGGCTAATGAGGAGCTTTGTTTGGTATAGATAGATAGTTTGTTCCAGAGTATGGGAAGTCTCTGCTACAGGAATCTATCCGTCCCACATGTTCTGTTTATTGTGGTGACAAGGTTTAGGTCCCTAGAGCATGTAGCTCGCAGGGATTGGGATTTCCTTACGTGGAGCATGTCCAACAGCTCCGGGTTTGACATAGCTTTGTATGTTAGGCAGAGATCGCCTCTGAGTAGGCGATATGCGACAAGAGTAAAGCTGGAGTATTTGGGCATCTGTTTGAGGCCGGTAATCCTCTTTGTGAGGTATTTCTGTGGCCTTTCCAGTTGTTGTAGATGTCTTCTTCTTTGTACTCTATAATGGGTCTAATGAGTGATGAGTAGAGGGGAACAATGACCTCTTTTTTCCTAGATGAGAAACCTTTTGTGAGGAGGTGTGCCACGTAGAAGGATTTCCTGACTACTGTGGCGATGTGATTATGAAAGGAGAGACTACTGTCTACCTGTGTCCCAAGGTCTCTTATCATACTTTCGTGTTAAGTAGACTACCGCCTATGTGGCAGTTCATGGGTACAGAGTTTTTACCAAAAAGGATGACAATGCACTTTTTGGCACTGAGCTTGAGGCCATGGCTTTGACACCAGGCATCTATCTCAGTGAGGCCCTTTTGTAGGATGTTCACATCGTTAGGAGTTTTGATTATGGCTCCTAGTTTGCAGTCATCTGCAAACTTTGTTAGCCAAAGACCTTCTGTGTTAGCCTGTACTTCAGAGAAGTAGATACCAAACAGGAGAGGACCTAGGACTGAACCCTATGGTGCTCCACTTGTCACTGGTCTGAAGTTGGATTTAGAGTCTGCTACTTCCACAGTGTGGGTTCCGTCAGTGAGCCAGTTGGCAACCCATCTTGTGACATAGGGATTTATACTTAGTTTAGTGAGTTTATCTATAATTCCAGAGTGGGGGATGGTGTTGAAAGCCTTGGCAAGATCTAGATAGGCTGTGTGAACCATCTTACCCTCATCTACGGCTTTGGTGACCGCTTCAAAGAAGTCTATCAGGTTTAGGAGACATGATCTGCCTTTTACAAACCCGAACTGGGTAGGGTCCAGAGTTTGGAGATTACCAGTGTCATTGTTTATAATTCCATGATGATACGTTTCATAGCCTTGCAGACCAGGCTCGTCAGGCTAATGGGGCAGTAGTTCCCGGGGTCCGTGGTGGCTCCCCCTATGTGGAGTGGGATAAATGTTGCTGTGCGCCATTCAGTGGGCACAAAGCCTGAGGTGAGGCTATGATTGAACATGGTACTTAGGTAGGGTGCCAGTTCGTTCTGTAGTTCATGTAGAACGCAGCCTGGGATGTTGTCAGGTCCCATGGATGCTGTGTTCTTGGCTTTGGAGTGTGTGTTTTTTACCTGTGCAGCCGTGATTACAGGAACTTTGCATTCTTCCAGTATAGAGATGGACCCTTTAGGGGATGAGAGAGGGGAAAAGTTAGCACTGAACCTATCTGCCAGGATGTTGGTTCTGTATATTTAGTGCCATTGTGCTGTAACTCAGAGCAGATCTGAGTGTTGCCATTGAGATTCTTGACATAGCTATAGAATGCTTTGTGGTTGTCTTTAGAATCAGTGGCGATTTTGTTTTCATAACTAGCTTTGGAGGATTTTATGAGGGATCTCAGCTTCTTACTGAGGCTGACCACAGAGTTCCTCCAATCATGGGATTTTACTCTTTTTTGCAACAGTTTCTTTCTTCTGTTGTAGAGTTTTATAGCAGGGGACCACCACATTGGCTTCCTTTTTTTGGAGGCTAGCATCCTGGTTCTGTTAGGGATTGCATGATCCATGCACTCATGTAAGTGCTTATAAAGTGCAATTGTATAGGATTCAGCAGTCATACCTCTATTGTCTGTCAGCATGGGTATTGTGAAGTTTGCCACTTCTGTCTTAAGAAGCATGAAGTTGGCTTTGGAGACATTTTTTACGGTGGTTTCCCTAATTGGGGGGGGGGGGGTGATGCATGAATTCTCCATTCCTCTGGGTCAGGAGTGTTGGGATCTGAGGAAGATGCCATGGTGGCAGGGGTGACAGGCTGCACAGCAGTGGGTACCAATGCTGGCATGGCCAGTCTGGGGCAATCAGGATTGTCCTCTGTTTTTCCTCCCTTATTTTGAGCAGTACCCTTGTAATGAGCAGTAGAGGGGGAAATGCATAGACCGAGAGGTTGACCCATTGGAAGGATAGAGCAGCCACTTTCCAGGCCTTGCTGTGAGGTTCCCTGGGGCAGAATATATTGAGCTGATGGTTGCAGTGGGAAGCAAAGAGGTCGAACTTCGGGGTGCCCCATTTCTGGGTTACAAGGGTGAAGGTTCTTTGGTCTTGCTGCCACTCATGTGGGTCCAGAAGATTTCTGCTTAAGTTGTCTGCCAGACAGTTTAGAGAGCCTGGCAGGAATTGTGCTAACAGGTGTAGTTGCATGGCTGATGCCGTGTGCCAAAGGGTACGAGCGAGTCCCTCCCTGCTTGTTGTTATACCACATCACAGTGGTGTCTGTTTTGATCAGAACAGCCCCCAGGTAGAGTAGGGATCTGAAAGCTGTCAGAATGTGCTGGAAAGCTAACATCTCTTTTTGGTTGATGTGGGGTCCATTGGCCCTGTATGCACCTGCTGTCCAGGTGTGCACGTCAGGCATAGTCTGATGGTGAGGGTCTGTGCGGCGTGGGGTTGGGAGAAGGGTACTCCCTTGTTGTGGTAGCATGCTGCTGCCCACCAAAGAAAATCTTTCCTTAAACAAGGTATCATTGGTATAAGAGTTTCCAGGTTTTGGGAGTGTTGACACCAAAGGCTTTTTAGGTACCATTGTAGTTTCCTCATATGCAGACTGGCATATGGAATGAGTAGAATGCAAGAAGCCATGAACCACAGAGCTTGCAGGATTTTCCTTGCGGATAACTGGGGTCTGGTGGCTAGTTGAGAGAAGTAGGCTGTCAGGTAGGTTTGTTTTTCTGGTGTAAGGAATGCCATCTGGGATGCTGTGTCCAGGCTTGCTCCCAGGAATACAATTATTTGGGTGGGTACTAGTTTGGATTTCTTTTCATTGATAGTATACCCCAGGGAGGTCAGTAGGTCCTTTACAAAGGTCAGGTGCTTTAGCAGCTTTTCCTGACTGTCTGCCTGAATCAGGCAGTTGTCTTAGTATGGGTACATTTGAATATTTCTTTGTCTGCAAAAAGCAATGGTGGGAGCCAGACATTTTGTGAAAACTCTGGGAGCAGTGGATAAGTCAAAGAGAAGCGGAGAGAACTGAAAGTGCAGTGATCCTGCCCTGAAACATAAATATTTCCTGCATGATTCCCTGATTGGGATGTATAGGTAGGGTGGCTAACCAAGCATCCTTGGAGAGCATAGGTAGAAGCTGCTGGTGGGTGAGCATTTTGAATTTTGGTATCACGAGAAAGGTGTTTAGAATGGATAGATCAAGGATGGGGTGCCAGGTGCCCTCTTTTCTGGGTACCAGGAAGTCTGGAGTAGAAACCTTGGCCTATCTGTTCTGCAGGAACATGCTCTACTGCCCTCATACAGAGCAAGGAAAGGACTTGCTTTTTGGCCTCTGCCCACTGGTTTGGGGGAAGATCTGGGAACTCTTTTGGGGTTGGTAGATTGTGGAAATAAAATTTGTATCCCTGGGACACTATGTTGAGGAACCAGTGGTCGTTGGTAATGGTGGCCCAGGTGCTTGCGTGGAAGGAGAGTTTTCCTCCTAGGGGCAATAGCAGGTGGGCAGAGGGAGGGGGTGGAAGTGGAAAGTCATTGTGAGTTCTTACCATGAGGGGGTGGCTTAGCACTCCCTGGTTTTGAAGAGGAGGAACTCCATTGCTTAGATCTCTGCATTCCCTGGGGCTGTTGTCTGGGGGGCCTGCTTCCCCTGGGTTTGAGCTGAGCTGAGCTGACCAGGGGGGCAGGAAAGGACCAGTGCATGGAGGGGCAATGCCTACTGAACCTGGGTGGCTGGACATGCAAGAAGTCCTTAACTGTCTGCATAGATTTAGCTTTTTCTTCCATCTTTTCTAAGACCTCCTCTGCCTTGATGACAAATGGAAGAGGTAGCCTGGCTTCCTCTGATAAGCATGATAAGGTCTTCTGCCATTTTATGCATTGGAGACTGAGGCAAGGAAGCAGGTGCTTGAGATTGGGTCGTCTGTTTCTTGGGTGTGGCTCCTACCCTGGGCCTTAGAAACTCGGTAGTTTTCAAAAGAATGGTAGACACGAAAGAAGTCGTCAGTCTGTGTTGAGAACTGGTAGTGCAAAGTACTTCCTCGGAAGCTGGTGGCTGCTCAGCGGCTCCGGACCCATCCAAGGTAGAAACATCTGCAGGATCCTTACTCGATGAAGAGTCTCACGGCATACCAGACTCTGAAAGGGTCTCGAAAGCGACCTGCAAATCCACAGCAGCGGGCATCAGGGGCTGCGAAAGCACCTCACTGAGGACCGAAGAACTGACGACTAGCTTAATGGAAGCACTGTCGGTAGTTTTGGACTTGTGCGGTCTGTGTGCAGAAACTGATTGTAGGCGAGACAATTGTTAACTTTTTCCTGATATAGGTTAGAGCATGAAAAAAGGATCCCAATGGGGTACTTAGCTTTAGAAGAATTCAACTTCAGTTCAGAAACGTAAACTCAGGTAGCGGCCGACCGGCACTCTTGCAAACTGCTTCTGCTTCGGGCTCCTCAGCAAGAAAGACTGATGTAATGGTGTCGGCTGCCTTATTTTATACCACTGATGACCTGACATCAGCCCTGGAGAGACAGCAACCGACACAGAAATACTAAGCCTCTGATATTAAGGCTGACTGAGGGCTACCCTGGCAGGGATACCCAAATGTGATGACTGCAACAGTGAAACACGAAGAACATCTGTCTAGAGGCTGTGGTTAAACAGCTACTCCAATGGTCATGTTTCAGGCTATCCTGGGATATTATCAGGGCCCACTGATTCAATGTTTTTGGCCTTAGAGCACGCAGTTAGGATCTGCTTCCCTGTAACAGTTAGGGAGTTATTTGATGGTATTTCCTGGGGGGCAGCAAGGGGAAAGAGGGAGGAAAAACTGCAGCTGAATTTGTCAGCCAGCAGATTTGCTATATGTTATGGCCCTCTGTAGGTTGCTCCATTTACAATCAGTTCTGCACACAGCAATGTGCTGCCTTTGAGGTTTCAGACGTAGCTAAAGAATGCCTTGTGGTTATCCATTGTCTGGGAGTCTATCTTTAACTCAAATATGGCTTTAATAGACTTAACTTGCCCTCTTAGTTGCTTGTTTAGATTGCTAAGAGTATTTTTATCATGCTAGACAAAACACTTCCTAATCATGGCTATGACTTTTTTCTTTTGTCGTGCAACCTGTTTATATTTGGATTCTGAAGTGTTGTTTTTTTTTTTTTAATTAGTTTAAAAGCTACTGGGGACCTGTGAAGTCTGGCTACAGGAACCATGAGAATAAAAAAAACTGTGAAATCCAGAATCCTGATTAATCCCCTGGCAGAAACATAAAACTGGCTGGAGTCTAGGAAGATTTGCTTGTACTAGTTTACTTTGTCCACTGAAAGAAAAGCTCTTCATATGAATAAATCTAGAAAGCATCCCAGAAAAAACACAGTAATTGGAAAATGATGAGAGAAGATTTCGGTAAGTTCAACTGAAACCCCAGACCAAGCAGTAGTTTCATGACCAATGTCAGAGAAGATATGAATGCCTTGAAGCCTGCAATGAGCAATCACAGAATCCAACACTTTGTAAATATCCTTGGCTAAGTGAATGGACCACAGGGTAAGACAGTAAGTACAGCTGTGCAAGTAATACAATAACAGTAGATGTTCTAATATATCACTGTTTCATCACCCAAAGCTATATGGGTCCTATTCCAAAGTGCAGCAGGCCAGCTTTACAAAATTATTCCATACATTCCAATTGTCGAGAGCTTGAGAAGAGCTTCACAGAAGTACAGTTGCAGTGTGAAAAGCTTTAGAGCTTTTTTTTTTTTTTTTGTCAAATCAAGAACCCTGAAGAGAATGCTAGGGAACAAACCAGGCAGTAACTATATACAAAAAGGGGTGGAGAAATCCACACCCAGGCAACTCCAAAAAATTACCAGAAGGTTACTGCAACAGTGATCTATTAGAATAGCTACTGTTATGGTAAGTTTACTTACAAAACAGTACTATATTCAAACATAGATCACTAATGCAGTAGCTTAAGCTATAGCAGTAGAGTACCATAGGTAATGAACAAAAAAAGGAAAAGGGGAGGAGGACACTATACTAAAACTCCGGGAGCCACTGGAGAATGATCTTAGCAAAGCCTCTTCCAGACTTTGTAAAGGGATCCAGTTTGTTGTGATTTGTAAAAGTGTGTACAGAGGACCATGTTGCTGCATCTAGAACACTTTTAGAGTCCAGCCTTTCCCAGAAAGCCACCAAAGAAGCCAAAGCCCCTCTGCAATGAGTTGCAACCCTGCCCAGAAATAGCTTATTATGGTGAGTATAACAAAACTCAATACCATGAGGCAACCACTTAGAAATGGTCTGTTTTGTAAATGATTGTCCCTTTATTTTACCTTCACAGGAGCGAAACAGCTGATCAGCTTTCTTGAAGGGTCAAGCTGTATCTAGTAAGTATCTGAGCTTTCTGTGGACGTCTAGAGTGTGAAGGATCTTTTCTCCCTTGTTCTTAGGCTCAGGAAAGAAAAATGAGAGATGAATAAATGCTGAGAGATTAACAGTATGCTTAAAGTAAACTCTGAGGCCACTTTAGACATAAAAGTTAGGATTTGTTCTCAAAGAAACTAGGTCCCTGTGGAAAACATGGTAGGGATAACTCATCATAAGAGCTTGTAACTCAGACACTCTCTTAGCAGATGTTACACCAATGAGCAAAACAGTCTTCCAAGATAAGAACCTCAATTCAGTCTTGTGTTCTGGTTCAAAGGGAGACTGATTAAGCTTCTCAAGAACAGAGTTCAGATCACAAGGAAAAAACACTCTTTCCTAGGTGGATGAGTATGCAACACCCCTTTCAATAACTGCTTAACTTGAGCATTACTAGAAAAATGGGAGGCAACAGCAGACAAGCAGAAATGTCCAACAATTGTACCTTGACAGAGGCATATGAAAGGCAATTGGCCAGGGACTCGCACAAATAATTAAGAACAAGAGGAAACTGAGCCTGAAGAGGATCTTGGTTCTTTCACTGGCACCAACTAGAAAACATTTTCCACTTGCACATATACAATTTTCTACTAGCAGGTTTTCTTGCTTTCTTTAGTACCTACTGGACATTCTCAGAAAAACTATCGAAAAGGTATCAATATTCTATTATCCAGGCAGTTAACTGAACAGATTCGAGATTGGGGGGTATCAAACTATCCTGTCTTACATGAATAAATCCAGTCTATGGGGAAGCTTGTGGTAAATGCTCTTGGGTGAAATGAAGAGAAAGAAGAACTACTTCAGACCCATCTCAATATTCTACACTGGGCAAAACACTAGAGAAGCTAGTTTATACTCAACTTACAACTTACCTGCAAAAATACCACTTACTCTCCAACAAACAACTCAACATCTGGGAAGGTAGCATCACCCTGACTGTACTATGGACCCTGACAGACAATACACTCACCAACATGGACAAAAGGACCCTTACTGGTGCCGGGTTCATTGGTCTTACCAGGGCCTTTGACATGGTTAACGACTCTATATTACTCTATTACTTCACATACCTAAATACCTGGCATTAATCCTGAAGCCACTTGATGGCTCAAGGACTTCCTGGCCAATAGATCCTTGAATGTAAAGGTAGGAGTGTGGCACATTTTACAGGGTTATATTCTTGTTCTACTACTGTTCTCCATTTTTTTATTTATAAACTTCTTCTGGACCTAGACTGCCTACAACTCCTATTACATGCTCCTGACATGGTCATCTGTAGAGCCAACCCCTCCATGATTTCCTGGTTCTAAGCAGGTGGTTTGTCAACAAAACCTTCTTGTAAATGCTAAGAACACCAAGTGTATGTTACTTGGTACTAAGAAATAACTTTCTTTTGCTCCTTCCTCTATTAACATATTTGATATCAATAACTCTCTTATCAAAACTACTACCTCTTTTAGAAACCTAGGAATTTGGCTAAACTAGTCCCACAGCTACCAGAATATATTCAAAAACTGAGATACAAAATCACTTACCTCTTATTTTGGGCCAAGAAAAATCACACACTACCTATCATCTTCTGACAAAGCAGCTGTAGGCAAAGGTGTCCTACTTTCTCAATTCGAATATAGCCTAACTTTACTTGCTACCATTTCAAAGAAAAATACAACTGCCCTGCAAACCTTACCTAATAAAATGTGACAATTTCTATACAAATTCCCATCAGAATGAGCACCATGCCTCACTTTAACTAAAGCACATCTCCCTCTATGAGCCAGGGCCAACCTTGGTTTCCCACTTTTCTAACTACTCCATCAAAACCCCCTCATCTACTCTCACAATGAAATTCATTATGACGAGCCGTGACTACAGCCTCTGGAGACAATCTGTTGGTGGGCCTTCAATCCAAGCCCCTATCACAAAACTGCATTGTGCATCTCACAGTCTCTCTATTCCTGCCCTTAAACTCCATCAATCTCTCCCATAGGATCTCTCCTACCACACAAGCTACCCCAAGTTCAGGTTAGAATTCAAACAGTCCCTGACCAGCCAACACAAACATGAATGCCAGGAAACTGGGGACATTACTTAAATATAAAATTTCCCTTATGAGTTAACTCTTTTTATGATTATCACCTATGCTATTCTGTTTCATTTAAGTCTCATCATCACCATCAGCCCCCTTTTTCCCATTTTCTACATAGGGTCGGGGTACCGTGTTAATTGCTCGATTCAGTGCCACACTCCTGCCTGACTGTAGCAGATCTTATTTCACACAATCCATCCACCTCTTTCCTGGATGTCCTTTCTTTCCTTTTACCTTCTTCCTGTCTGTCCCAAATCATCTTCACCAGATTGTTGTCTGCTTTTCTGCACGTGTCTGAACCACAGTAATCTGTTCCTTTAATCTTTTCTGCAATTGGAGCTACTTTGGCTTCTGCTTTTACGTCCTCATTTCTTCGTCTGTCCCACAAGGTGCATCCTACCACCCTTCTCAGGCACTTAATTTCCATCACCTCTAGCTTCATCTGCTCTGCCTTTACTGCCCAGGTTTCTGTACCATATAGTACTGGTCGCACCACTTTGTTGTACACCTTACTTTTCAGTTCTTTGGCATTCTTCTGTCATAGACTACACCTGGGACTCTATCCCAGTTGGCTGCAGCTCCTCTGATTCTAGCTTTGATCTCTTCATTCAGACTTCCCTTCTCCTCAACCACCCCTACCAGATACTTGAAGCTGTTTACCTGTTCCACTATCTTCCCTTCTATCTCAGTTCTCAGCTTCTTTTGATTTCCCCAGTTTACTGCCATTACTACTGACTTATCTGTGCTTAGTTTCATCCTATGTACCTTAAGTTTTGCGTTCCACTTCATTCCCCTATCCTTTGCTGAAGTTCTTGCTCAGAGTCTGCCTGGAATGCCACATTGTCTGCATATAGTAACTTTGTTGATCTGCCCGATCTGCCCGCTCCAACCTGTTTGATAATGTAGTCCATCACCAGTATGAACAGCAGTCGGCTCAGAGCTGAACCCTAGTGTACACCTACTCCCACTGGGGACCCTCTGTGAGGCTGCACACTGTTCGTACTTGAGTGACTGGGTCCTTGTACATAACCTGCACTAGTTCTACCAATGTTTTTGGGACTTTGAACCACCGCAGTACTGCCCAGATCAGTTTTCTTGGGACCTTGTCATATGCTTTCTCCAAGTCTAGGAATGCCCAGCTGGACTCTTTCCTCATCTCTAGCTTCTTCTACTATCTGTCTCACTGCAAATATTGGGTCAGTTGTGCTGCATCCTGACCTGAATCTGAGCTGCTCATCTGCCATCTTACATTCTACTACTCTGCGTATCCATTTATCAATAACCTCTCCAGAACTTTTGTGCAGTGTGACAGGAGTTTGATGCCTCTGTACTGCCCACAGTTGTGGATGTCCCCTTTGTTCTTGTACAATGGCATGCGTATGCTTATTCTCCAGTCATCTAGGATACGCCTTTCTCTCCAGACTGCTATGAGTACCTTCAGGAACCAATTCTCCCCATCTCACCCAACATCTTTATCATATCTGCTGTGACCTCATCTGAACCTGCTGCTTTCCCTGACTTCATTTTCCTTAGTGCTATTCTTACTTCTTCTAGGGTGGGCTCCTCTTCTTCTCTTATCGTAGGCTGTTTCTGGGGCAGTACAGCTTCTGTGGGGTTTTCTCCATTCAGACGCTATTGGAAATATTCCTTCTATCTGCCTTTGATGTCCTGTGAACTGGTGAGCAGGTTGTTGGCATCCCTTATGAAGGGTGTGTGACTGTCTTCTTTATCTTTCTGTCTTCACCTTGCAACCTGGTTTAGTTTCTTCATACCAGGTTGCAAGGTGGAGTGCCTCCGATGCCCTATTCTTTGCTATTGCAACTCACTTCATAGCTTCTTTTTAGTAAACCAGTATTCCTTCCTAGCCTGCTCAGTCTTTTCTATCTCCTATTTTTTCCTGCACTCTTTTTTTTCTTTTGATCACTTCCTGGACTTCTGCATTCCACCACCAGCTTTCCTTATGTATTTTATTTCCATACCTGACTCAGCCACATATCTGTTCTGTAGTCCTAACACATGCTGTTTTGAGGCACTGCCATTCTTCTTCACTACACCTATTTCCTCCTCTTCTTGGGATGCTAGAGCCCGGAGTAATTCCTTGAACTATTGTACTTTCTCTCCAGTTAAATTCCAGGTCCTCAGCCTGATCTCTGTTGATCTTAGAGCCTTCGCTGACCACTGCTTCCAGCTGACTGTGACAACCAGTGGTTTATGCTGTGGGCCAACTGTTTCACTGGGGATGACTTTGCAATCATGGATTGTACCCCAGTACATTTTCCTTACTAGAAGGAAGTCTACTTGAGTTGCATGTTGGCTACTCTAATATGTGATCTTGTGACTGTCTCTCTTTCTAAACCATGTGTTGGCTACTATCAAGCCATTTGCCAGACAGAAGTGTAGAATGGCTTCTCCTTCTTTGTTCCTGTTGCCCCACCATGTGGACCCAGGCAGTCCTCATATTCTGTTCTGTCTGTCCCAATATGTGCATTCAAGTCACCCATTATCAAAACCAGTTCATGCTGTCCTGCTTTATCTAGCAGGTCCTGCAACTGCTGTCGAAATTCACTCTTTTCCTGCTGTGGGGCATAAGCTGAGATTATGAATACTGCCATATCATTACACTGGAGTCTGATTGCCATGAGTCTGTCATTAATTCTGATGATATCCCTCACTGCCTTCTGAAGCATCTCTCTCAACCCAATTAATAGGTTCATAGGTAGGTACTAGGCTATCGGCCCTAGGGCCTATACAAGCCTAGCAATAACAATTACCTGGCTATTGCTTCCCACAAATACTTACTTTCCTGGACCCCTGTCTAGCAGGGCTACTGATGTGATCCCCGGGGTGAATTTCCTATCTACCATACAATTGTCAAAGTTCCTCTTGAAGAGGGCCATTGAGGCGCTCTGCCTGACATGTATGGGCAGCCTATTCCAGGGGAGTCTCTGGGTCAGGAATCTATCCCTCCAGCATGTTCTATTCATCATGATAACAAGGTTAAGTTCCCTGGAGTGTGTGGTTCGGAGGGATTGGGATTTCTTTAAGTGCAGCATGTCCAAGCCCACACTATTTCTAGCCTATCCCCCTCCTAAGTAGTAGACTCTGGATCCTAAGCCAAGTGGCTTTGTTGTACTGCCCTTCCACCTTGTCTCTTGGATACACAGAACATCCAGCCTCCTCCATATCATCATGTCACCCACTTCCAAGCTGCATCCTGTCAGTGAACCTACATTAAGGGCAGAAATTCTCAGTTCACGTTTGGCAAGTTGATTGGTTTTTCATCCAGATTTTGCACAACAGAGCTATCACAGGTAACCCAGGCAGGGCAACTAGACACCGGCCAGCCAGTGGCTTACTGACCCAGGGCTGCTGGACTTTATGGCAGGCCCACACTGGCCAATATGGGCACATACATCCCTCCCACCATTAGCATGGGTCCCTGGTGTAGGTCAGAGTAGGCAAACACCTAGAGCCATAGTTTACACCGGCAAGTGGCTAGACCTGCCACGGCAAGCAGTTTGTGATCCATGTTCTCCTACCTTGAAGAAACTGTGCACCACAGTAGATGCCGAAAGCAGTTGATCTATACAACCCTTCCCCCTATAGGACACCATGTAGAGACTGTGCTGCTGCTCACAGCTCCATTCATATGTGAGTTTATCTGATATGGAAAAAAACTCAGCATGTTTTTCAGAGCTGGGAGGAACCCCACAGAGACACAGGGAGAACATGGAAACCACAAATAGGCATTGGTTGGAGGTCAGGATTGAACCTTGTACCTTGTGCATGGGAGGTGAATACCTTAACATCAGTAACACCATCCTGCAGAACACAGTGGATCATGTTAACTATCAGTCTTTCTCTGTACTTCAGCTTTTTTGTACAGCTTTTACTTTTCTTTTGCATGCACGTCTTTGTATTATTAGTCATATACCTATTCTATTGATATTTGCTGTTTGTTGATTTTTGTTATTCTGTTCTAGTATACTTCTATTAATATTTATTTGTTACTTTTCATTGTCACAGTGTGATAGTAACCTGGGCTAAGCGTACAATTGATGATTTTGCGATCAGTGCTTTACCTGGTAACCAAAATGCAATTAAATAAAAAAAATAAATAAAACAAAACCACTACTTCCTTGTCGAAGAGGGAGTCATCACCACAAATTTTGGAGAGTCCTTCTATATCTTTAGAAGAACCCTGGATATCAGTGGAACAGATTGAAAAGCATATAGCAACATTCCCTTCCCCTGCCATGAACCAAGAGAAACACACAAACTACTTGGACTTCGGTCTGCTTTTAAAGCTCAAAGTTTCATAACTTTGAATTTCTTATGGTCGAGACCAGAAGATCAAAGTTTTGAAACTTCAGAAAAAAAAAATAAAAACATTTTTTTATGTTCTTGTAGGGGGGCAAGCCCCATTTACCTCCCATACCCCCTGCTAATTAAACATACCAACTCTGAGATTGCACTACTGTGAGGAAAACAGTACATTTCCTATTCTGTGCTATACAACAATCTCTATTTAAAGGAAAACTCTGCCTTGAAACTAAAAAAAAAATCTTTTTTTTTTCACTGTATCTTTGTTTCCTGACCTATTGTAATGCCTCAAAACCCCTCTAACTGCTTTATTTGTAATTTTAGCCCATTTTCCACAACATGGCTATCAATGGGGCTTGATATATCAATGTGATCTTATTCTTCCTCAACTCTTTCTCTTTCCCATAATGCATTTCAAGTCTGCTTTATATAACTCATGCCAGACATAAGAAAGTAACTGTAAATTCCTATGCCATTGACATATAATGGGATCTGTGTGAGTCACTGTCATCTTCTATACCTTCTGGAAAAGGACTGCTGCTTTTTTGTCTCTAATCACCCTCATTTACGTTTGGCTCAGAGCTTGTTTTATACTATACTTAAGTTATATAGCTACAGCCAGAAAACCTTTGTTCAGGGTTTTCTTTTGTAGTCCAAAATGAATTGACAGTAGCCTCCCTCTACACTACTGCAGAGGTGTTAAAACTGTCACTGCACTAACAGACCCTTGCAAAATCAAGTGCAACTGACAGCTCATAATGGAAAAGAAGGGACTTCCAATATAAACCTGTTCCCCTCTGACTGTATTTATTTAAATAGTTTCATTATTTTTTTTTTTAGTGTAAGTTGCAGAGACTACTTGATTGTTTTGGTTTGTTTTATTAATTTGTTTTATTACTAGTGACAACTGATTTACCCCTTACTATATCTGTGTAACAAAAGGAGATACTGCCAGCCCAGCTATCTGGAACTTTGTAAATAATTATATGTCATTTGTGAACATCAACATGATTCATATGCTTGTGTTATAAATGTATTATTGTATGTTATGTGTATATCAAACTGCTGGTACAAAAGTGTGGGTGGAACAAGGTTTGTACAGTACTGAGCTTAAAGATGTATCCACAGTGCACCCTACTGGAAAAGAACAGAAACGCATATACACTATTATAACGGTGTAACTGTATACAGTTCAACAGTGGAAACTGGAACATAGAAGGTTAACTTGCAAAACTTCAGAAAAATCATTGAAATTAAATTATTTTATAACCAGGCCATAAAAGATTGTTTCAATGCGGCAAGGAGACAGGATGTCTAAAACTTGTAAGTGTTTTACTGTTTTATGTCTTCCAGCAGCTGCAAAGATCTGAGGGCTATGTATTTTCACAGGGAGATGCTAAATGCTTGCAGTTTCTAGCAAATGGGGTTTAGCTTGGGAACTAAAGTCAGATGACAAGAAGTGATGCCATCCTGCAAGCTAACCCAGCAATAATATTTGATATTAATTTAAGATGTCTCTGAGAGAGAGAGAGAGAGAGAGTGCATTCTGTATTTGTCTTTGACCTGATAACATTAGCTCGAAAACTTATTTAGCACACTTGTCTTGCTCTGTTAAGTAATTTCTCTTAGATTCAGTAAGGAATATAATGAAGCATAGTTTAGATGTTTTCTGTATTTCTTTGAGACTATCCTGAAATGTTGTTTTAAGTATTTCCTGTGATTTTGAACTCTGAGGTAACTGTGATTATTTTCTGAGTATTTTCTTGTTCTTTTATTTATTATTAAATCTATTTAAACCTATATTTGTGGCTCATATTTGTGAGACATATTTAAGCTCTTACAGTACTTGCATATCTATTTGGTAACACTGTGCAGGCCACTCCTAATAGCCTTGCCCTTGGTCAAACTACCATTTGTATTGATAATAACTTTACACAGTAAGCTTGGACACCCTTTGTTAGTGGCCTTAAAGTAGCTGATAAAGGAGTGACTGGCGACAGACAAAACTACCTTATAGTCTGGGCAGAGAGGGTACTGGAGGTCTTGGCTTGGTCACTCAGCCAAGAGCTTATGTCTATAGCTGTGCCAGTGGGGAGCCTTATTGGGGATCTGGAGGAAGAGGGAAAAACAGCCCCAGACTGACTGTGATCTCTGTGTGCTCTTAAGGGAAATTGCACTTTAGTGTGTGTGTGTACTTGTCATCCTTACAGTGTGTACGTCCCACACTGTTGCCACTGGTGAGGACTGAGGCTCCTTGGTTACTAGGCCAGTGGTGGGGCATCACATATTAATTGGTTGGCAGTGGTGGGATATCCACATATTAGGATTCAGTGGTGTGGATGGAAGACTGAATGCTGCAATTAAATCAAAAGGTGTTACAACAAAGTATTAGTTTAAGGATGTGCACACTTATGCAACCAGCTTATTGTACTTTTTTATTTTTTATATTTTTCCCCTAACAGATTTGTTCATTTTTCAATTGAATTGCACAGGTTATATAGGTTATAGGTCACATTAAAGGTGGGAAAAGTTTTGAAATGATTTATTGTGGTTTCATTTTTTTTATATCACAAAAACCTGGCATTTTACCAGGGGTGTGTGCACTTTTTATATCCACTGTATATAGACACACACACACACATCTATGAGTAATTTGATTTATTTATTGAATTTTTGTAATACATTCACACCTTAGTGCAGGCCAGTGGAGGAAGCTGCAATAATAAATGATGCAAATGTGTAATGCATATTTACAATACTGTACAAAGTCTGACATGAGGATACAGTAAAGCACAGGTAAAGACACCAGTTATGCAATAATAAGAAGATAAAAAGGGATGGTTAAATATGACAGTCAGGATACTGAAAAGTAGGGAAGTATAGTCTTCTATGCAAAAAAAAAAAAAAAAAGAGTAACAATATATATGCTGAGCATACGAATGGAACAGACCTTGTTTTGAAAGGTATACATATACATACTCTGATGAGAAGTTTGGCTTAGTAAGAATATCTCTCGCAATATAGAATGACATATACACACATAGTAATGCCTCAAGTGCAACATGCATTTTTGCTGTACAGTCAAGCATGTTCAACCCCACAAGGGGAAATCCTGTTGGAGATTCTGTTCCCATGCAATAGATCAGCATATATGTATATGCCTTTGTCTGGATGGGTGTCTGAGGAAAACCCTACCAACACTTACAAGGAATGAAGACTCCTTTTCTTTTCTTCACTTCAAAGCATTCAGCACAGTAAATGGTTGAAGGAGAGCTAACGTCTTTTGACACATTTACATTTGCAACATTACCAAGAAATGCTTAGGAGACAATGGTAATGTTCAGTAAATGCTTTTAAATCTGATTAATGAATCTTTAAATACAAATTCTCAACAGGTAACATATAACAAATCAGCCAAATGTCTGAGACAGAAGACTGCACCCCAGCATGTACTCTGTTCTAAGCATCAGTCTAAATGCATTCTGTACACTGTCATAAGTAGTAATGAGATGCCTTAGAAAATCATATGCAGGATCACTGGTAATTGCCACTAACCAAAATACCAATTTGAGAGTTTTAGACAGCATTGCTTCAATTGTCTGTGGAGCTATGTATCTACTGAGGTTAATTAGAAAGCACTAAAGAAAAACAGGAAGAAGCACTCTGACATTCAGGGGAAAATATGGACAGATGCCATGTCCGAATCATCTGTTCTCCTAGTGTAATCAAACATGATTTAGTCATAGGTGACTCCATTCTGACACATATGGATTTCCCACTCACCAGGCGGGGGAAGTAAATGGTCACGGTCACCTGTCTGTCCAGTGCCAGGAGCTGCCACACCACACGTGCACTCAAGTCTCTCAAAAACAGGCACTGTCTGCCTCATACTTCATGTTGGTGTGTATGACTTTAGATGTTCCTCACGGGACTATATGAAGACAGCCATGACTGTGTTACCTGAATACGTGTCCCAGGAGGGTATGTACCTAGCCTTAAGCGACATTCTACCTTCACCTACAAAGATGCCTCAATACGGACAAATAACGTTTGACTTCAACAATTAACTTTGTTTTGGGTGTCATTATAAGGCTATTCAGTACCTGTTGGCCTGGGACGATATTGTAGATAACCACAAAACTTTGCCAGTCCACCTGTCACCTCTGGGCTTTCGGCTAATGGTTAAGCCTCTGGCCTCCCACATAGTGGCTTTATTAGGCAATGTCAAAGAATCAAGATTCCCCAACGTGAAAATATCCATGAAAAACAACCTTAAGGTTATGCTGCTAAATGCTAGGAGTCTAAATCTGAAACAGTACTCACTGGTAGCACTCCTTTCCACTGGAAGATGTAGACATCTGTGCAGTCACAGAGACCTGGTTCAAAGCCATGAACACCACCCTGGCTGTACCTGGATATAATGCCTTCCACAAGTTTAGATTTTTAAATGAATGCTTGAAAACTATAGGAGGAGGAGCGTCAATACTGAAGATAAATGCACCTTCAGATTAGTTAAGTAGAATGATTCCCTAGAGTTAGTCCATGTGCAGGTAACTACAGAAAATACCTCTCTAAAAGTTATCGTCAGCTAGAGATTCCCCTCCGTGACCCATGATATCTACACTGCCTCCTTGGATCTACTTGAATCATGTAAAATACAACCCAAAAGCTTGGTTATGGTTGACTAACTACCCGTCCGTAGATTGGGTAACTTATATGTGTAGAAACACACTCACCCAAGGGTTCATTAACTCAAATGCTGTGGAGCAGGCAGTTGGCACCCCCAACAAGAAGCACAAACATTCTAGACTCGGTACTCACCAGCATGATAGAATGATGTACCACCACAGTTGTGCAGTCATCTCTGTTGAAGTGTGATCATAAATCAGTCTCCTTCAAAGTAACAATAGCAGCAGACCCCCCCTCCCCTCCCAGGAGAAAGTAGGCTAAAAAATATTCTCCATAGTTATGTGCAGCCTCTTAAGTGAAGGCATTAACAGCTTCCTAGATCTTGTCCCCACTAATGCCCAGGACACCTATACTGGGATATACACCAATGCATTGCATATACATCTCTACAACTGTACTGATTCTGCCATTCCTGATAGGACCAAAGCAAGAACCTCAAGAAAAAATAAGCCTACCTGGCTGACAACCACCATAAAACACTTATATCAATAGAGGAAGAAATTGCTGTCTAAGTGCAATAAGGAACAATCCTAGAAATGGAAGTACACCCTTCTCAGCTTGAACAAGCAAACAAGACATCCTGTAAAGTTCTCTGAAGCCAACAACAAATCAAGATTAGCATCCATAGCTAAATAAACCATATTCTCTCTTTTAAATCCAAAAAAACTAAAAAAGAATAGGCCATATTTCTGCTGAACTGATAGCGAATGATACCACATATATTGAACCAGTGTAAATAGACAACCTGCTAGCAGACAGGTTCAGTGACAACTTCTCCCTCCTGTCCCCACCACATATACCCCCAAAACATTACTACCACCTACTTGCTACCTAACATCTTGAAAGAGCAGGTCTTAACCGCTCTCTCCAAGAACAAAACTATAACATGACAGTCTGTGCTCTCAATAGGTTAAAACAGGAGTTAGCATCGCCATTGGGTACTCTTTTCAACAACTGCCTGAGCCCTGGTTTTGACCATGCTGAAGTAAAAACAGCTAAAGTAACCCCCTTGTACAAGGTTGGTGCATCCACAGACCCTGGGAATTATAGACCCATTAGTCTAACCAGACTTCCCTGCAGGGCCACTGAGAGAATCTTCAGGGACTGTTTCATGCAAGGATATAGAAGACAGTATAACTCTTTAACCATCCAAGTTTGATTCTGTTAAAAGGTGATCCTGCCTCTAGAAAGTACAGTTGTGTACACTTACCATAAATGCAGATGTTCAAGTGTATTCACTGTTGCAGTCATCACATTTGGGTTATCTGCCTGCAGGTAGCCCTCAGCCGGTCTGAATACCAGAGTCTTCGGATTCCTGCGTCGGATGCTGTCGCTTCTTCCATGATGTCAGGTCGTCAGGGGTATAAAACATGCAGCCGACGGCATTACATCAGTTTTTCTTGCCCCAGATGTCAGGTGACCCCACAATGGGAAGCAATTATATGTTATGGCACACCTCCATCTATAAGCAAATACACCAGAAACTTGAATATACCAAACAAGAAGGAAAGGTAGAGCCAAAAGAAGTCAGGGGGCTGGAGGGAGGGTAACCAGGACTGCAACAATGAATACACTTGAACATCTACATTTATGGTAAGTGTACACAACTGTACTATGTTCTTCGTGTTTCACTGTTGCAGTCATCACATTTGAGTTGATTCCTAAAGCTAAGGAAGGGAGGAGGAAGTTAGAGAGCATTAGGGCCAGCTATTAAGCCCTGCAAGACTGCAGTGGCAAAACCAGCTCTGGATTTAGAAAAAAATAGGCATGTTGTAATGCTTGGTGAAGGTATGTACAGAGCTCCAGGGTAGCAGCTTCTAGGATGTCCCTGATAGGGACTACTCTAAGAAAGGCTGCAGCGGCAGATGCAGCCCTGGTGGAATGTGATCTTATCCCCTGTGGGGTAGGTTTTCCATGGTGCTTGTAGCAGAAATGAATGCAATGGGCTATCCATTTGGAAATGGTTTGCTTTGAAATGGCCTTCCCCTCTGGCCCTTTAGCAAAGTCAACTAGCAGCTGTTCATATTTTCTGAGAGGCTTAGCCCTGTCCAAATAAAATCTAAGTTGTCTGTGCACGTCCAGAGAGTGCAGTATTCGTTCTCCTTTGTTTTGTGGATTAGGGAAAAAAGTAGGCAAATGAATGGACTGATTTAGGGCCACACTAGACACCACCTTGGGCATAAAGGAATGATTGGTCCTGAGGGAAACCCTGCCTGCATAGAAGATAATGAAGGGTTCCACTGCCATGAGGGCCTGTAATTCAGACACTCTTCTTGCTGAAGTGATGGCTAGAAGGAAGGATGTTTTCCAAGAAAGGAATTTCAACTCTGCTATTGCAGCTGGCTCAAAGGGAGTGAGAGTGAGCTTTTCCAATACAAAGTTAAGGTCCCAGGTTGGAGTAGGGGCTCTCCTGGGGGGAGTCTTAAATTTTTGGCCCCTCTAAGGAATTGTTTTAGCAGGGGCTGGCTCAGTATTATAATGTGTTGAAATGGCAGAGGCATGAATTTTAATTGACGAGAAGAATAGGCCCTTGTGGAGCATTTCTGTTAAGTACTGAAGAATATGAGGTAAGCTGTGCACCGTTGTGCCCATCCCCTGAGTCTGGCTCCAGGAACAGTATATTTTCCCCTTTTCAGCATAGGATGTTCTAGTACTAGGCCTCGTTGCCTCCAGAATGACACCTAGCACCTGCTTACTGAGGGATGCTATTGGAGAGCTCAAGGAATTAGTGAGGCTGCAAGGTTCAGGGTTTGAAGCTGAGGGTGCAGAATCTGGCCCGCCTGCTGGGACAGCAGGGAAGGGGTCTGAGGTGGGTGCCATGGTTCCAGCAGTGTCATACTGAAGAAGAGGGGGAACCAGTGCTGCCGTGGCCAGTCTGGTGCAATCAGTATTGTCCTTGGCTTGTCCTGTTTCATCTTTAGCAGAACCTTCGAGAGGAGAGGCAGAGGGGGAAAGCCATAAACCGAGAGGCTTTCCCAGGTAAAGGACAGGGCATCCACTTTCCAAGCTTGACCCTGGGGAGTCCTTGTGCAGAATTTGTCCAAATGGTAGTTCTGGGGGAGAGGCAAACATGTCTACCTCTGGAGTCCCCCCATTTGTTCCTCAACAGGTTGAATATTTTTGGCTCCAGTTTCCATTCGTGTGGGTCCATGAGATTTCTGCTTACGACATCTACCAGTGAATTTAGCTTGCCTGGCAGGAATTGAGCTTGTAGGTGCACTTGGTAGCTGAAGGCTGTGTTCCACAGAGCCATGGCTAGTCTGCAGAGAGGGTACAAGTGGGTTCCCCCCTGCTTGTTTATGTACCACATAACTGTGGTGTTGTCTGTCTTTACCAATAGTTGTCCTGGAAGAATGTGGTCTTTGAAGACTGTCAGGGAATTCTGCACAGCTAACATTTATTTTTGGTTGATATGCAAGTGCATCTGTCTCGGGTTCCATTTGCCCTGAATGCAATGCCCTGCCAAGTGAGCCCCCCATGCATAGTCTGATGCGTCTGTTGTTAGGGTTTGGGTGGCAGGGGATAGAGTGAAAGGGAGCCCCTTGTTGTGGTGGCAGGCCTCTGCCCACCAAAGGAACTCTGTCTTTATACAAGGAATGATAGGAATCACTGATTCCAGGTCCTGAGAATGTTGACACCACAGGCTTTTTAGATACCATTGTAGTTTCCTCATATGCAGTCTTGCATATGGAATTAGCAGAATGCAAGAGGCCATGAACCCCAGGGCTTGCAGAATTTTCCTTGCAGACAGCTGGGGCTTTGTGGCCAATAGTTTGAAGTAGGTTGTCAAATAAACTTGTTTCTCCGGAGTGAGGAAAGCCATCTGGGAAGTTGTGTTCAAGCTTGCTCCCAGGAATACAATCTGTTGGCAAGGGCACTAGGTGAGATTTCTTTTCATTTATGGTGTACCCCAGTGAGGTTAGAAGTTTCTTTATAAATGCCAGATGCTGTAATAGCAAGTCTTGGCTTTCTGTCTGAATCAGACAATCGTTCAAGTATGGGTATATCTGAATATTTTTCTGCCTGCAAAATGCAATGGCTGGAGCTAAAAACTTTGTGAATACCCTGGGCGCAGTAGATAAGCCAAAGGGAAGTGCAGAAAACTGGTGCATGGAGCCTGCCCTGAAGCGCAGGTATTTCCTGCAAGATTCCATTATTGGAATGTGCAGGCAAGCTTCCTGTAAGTCTAAGGTTGCCAACCAGGCATCTTTGCCTAACATAGGAATAAGCTGTTGAAGTGTTAGCATTTTGAATTTTGGGATTACCAGAAAGGTGTTTAAAATAGAGAGGTCCAGGATAGGATGCCAGGAGCTGTCTTTTCTGGGTACCAGGAAAAGTCTTGAATAAAAACCTTGTCCCCTTTGTTCTGCTGGGACAGGTTGAATAGCCCTGATACTTAGAAGTGAGAGAACCTGCTGTTGGGCCTCTGCCCACTGATTTGGGGGTAGGTCTGGCCAACCGTTTGGGGTTGATAGGGTGTGGAAATGGAATCTGTATCCTTGGGAAACTATATTCAAAACCCATTTTGTCCTGGGTAATGAGTTTCCAGTTTTTTGCATGCAGGGCAAGCTTTCCTCCTAAGGGAGCAGGCAGCAGAGCAGGGCTTGGAAGGGTTAAGGTTAAGTCATTGTGCCATTTTTCCATAGGGGGATGGCTTACTACTCCTTGCTTTGGAAGTGGGAGCCCCCCACTTGTTAGGCCTGTGCACAGCCTGAAACTGTAACCTACGTGGTCTGCTGTTCCTGGGTTTGGACTGAGAAGGTCTGGAAGAGACTGGAAAGGATCAGTTCTTTGAAGGCCAGTGCCTACTAAATCTGGGAGACTGTACTTGTAGGAAATCTTTAACAGTTTGCATAGATTTAGCTTTTTCCTCCATCCTTTTGAGGACTTCTTCTGCTTTGTTGCCAAACAGGCGGTCTTGGTTTAAGGGAGCATCCAGTAATTTAGCTTTAACATGATCTGGCAAGTTTTGCTCCTTAAGCCAAGCATGCCTTCTAAGTACAGACCCAGTGACAGCAGCCCTGCAAGATGCTTCTAAAGCATCAAAACCACATTGCAAAGTATGTTTACCAACTTGTTCTGCAGAATGCATTAAATCCTATAATTCTTTGTGGTCAGCACAGTCAGGAATCAACATCATTTAAAATGCTGCTGGTACTTTAACATATGAAACGGACAATTTAAAGCCCTAATGGCCAAAGAAGCACAAGTGTATACCTTCTTACCCCATCTGTCCAAGGCTCTAGAATCTCTATCAGAATGGGTAGGATTTTTGACAGCAGTAGCCTTAATGCCTTTTGGTCGTTGGGAAATGGTCTCTTGATCCGCAGTAGAATTCTTGAAGAGGAACTTGTGTGAGTCCGGTACTCTGTAATACCTGTCAGGTTTTCTGGGAGCTGGAGGTAAAGTGTCTAGGGAAAGGCTAGATTCCAAGAAAGCATCATCTACAATGTCCAGAACTGGAGGGATAGCTAAAGGCCTGTGTTGAGGAAGGAGTAAGAATTCCCTAAGCCTCTTTTTGGAGTCAGAGTAACCCTGGCTTTCCCAGCGGCAATGTTTCCTAAGAGTGTGCAAGGTTTCACCAAAAGAAAAATCTTCTGCAGGGGAAGCAGAGGGAATGGAATTCTCTGCATCAGAATCTTCATAGGTAGATAAGGGCAAATCCTGGTAATCAGAAGGAACAGAAATAACAGATTCACGATCAGAAGAATCAGAAGGAAAATCAGTTCTAGGTCTCTTAGAGGGAGAAGGCTGGCTTCCCCTAATTAAAGTAATAAGGTCTTCAGCCATTTTAAGCATTTGTTTTTTAGGCAAATGGGCCTGAGCATGCTGTTAGGATGTTGGTTTTCTAGGCGTGGTGCGAGTTTTAGGCCTGGATGAAGAAGATGGCGTTGGTTTAAAATGCAAGTCTGTAGGCCTGAATACACCCTCAGAAGCCAGTGCCTGCACAGCGGCTCCAGACCCATCAAAGGTAGAGACATCCACAGGTTCCATAGTCAAAGAAGCATCTCGCTGCATACCGGACTCCGAATGGGTCTCAGTAGAGGCCTGCGAATCTGAAGTAGTGGGTATCAGTGGCTGCAAAAGCACCTCACTGAGTACCGGCAGAATGGCGACTAGCTTAATGGAAGCGTCGTTGGCAGTTTCGGACATATGCGGTCTGTCTCTGTCTTTATCCTTACGTTTTTTCGGAGGATCGGTGGTCGGATGGCTTAACAAAGCCATTTCGGAGTACTGAGACCGAGTACAAAAATTATTTTCTGCAAAGATAGCCCAATGACGAATAGTTCGGGGGTTGAACAAGACACAAAACCGACAGCGAGGAATGTCGTGGTATGCGCCTAAACAGGGGATGCAGTACGAATGAAAATCTTTATGAGGTATTTGCTTTCCACAGATAAGACAATTGTTAACTTTTATTAACGTCGGTTGGAGCAAGAAAAAGGATCCACAATGGGGTACTTATCTTTTTTGAAGACTTCGGGTCTGAAACTCGAAAACGAAAATTTCAGGAGTCGGCCGACTGGCACTTGTGAACTGCTTCTGCTTTGGGAACCGCACGGCAAGAAAGACTGATGTAATGGCGTCAGCTGCATGTTTTATACCCCTGACGACCTGACATCATGGATGAAGAGACAGCATCCGATGCAGGAATCTGAAGACTCTGGTATTCAGGCCGGCTGAAGGCTACCTGCAGGCAGATAACCCAAATGCGATGACTGCAACAGTGAAACATGAAGAACATCCTGGTGGACTTATTTGAGACTATCGCCAAAGCCCTGGACGAAGGCATATCTGTGCGCATACAGGCTACCGAGACTTGTCCAAGGGCTTGGACACAATCCCCCACTCGGGGCTCATTGAAAAACTCACCCAGCGGGGGTCAAAATATATTATGTTAGGTGGTTTGAAAATGGGGTCACTGACAGAACATATAGAGTCAACGAAATATGAGACTCCACCTCCACCAGCAGATACGTTACCGATGGTGTTACACAGGGGTCAGTGTTGGGGCCCCTATGGTTACAAATCTACTTCTCAGAAGTACAGCCAAAAACAACAGCTCTGTGGCTGTCAAAGTCTGCTGATGACAGTAAACTGGAAGCAGTCTGAGTCCCCAAATGATGTCAACATTCTTCAAGGACTTAACCCAACCAACAATTGCTGCCAAAGTCATAGCCTTAAACCCAATGCAAACAAAGCATTTTCATCCCCTTTGGCGAAGGCAATGTCCTGGTAGATTACCATAGTAACAACAGGAGTGTAAGCTCTAAATCAGTGGTAAGAGATTTGGGTGCACAGGTTGACAGTAACTGTACCTTTCCTCACCATGTCACCACTGTGTTAAGGAATGCCTTTTACACTGCTCACCTCATAAGGCCTGTTTCCCATACATTAATCTGGCCTTTTTTCTGGAGAGAAGGCAGAGGGGCTACAAGTCAGGGGATCATACAATCCATGCAGTCTCATGAGACCATGGGGGCACATTAGAAAACCAAAAAGAAGGGAAGGTTTAATTTTTCTGATGGTCAGAAGAAGGGCTTCAACATCGGCATTTTGAACAGAAAAATTAAGGAGACACTCCACTAGCCATGGCTTGCACTTACCCGATACTATTGATTATTAGCAAATGGAAAGCAAGTGCTGCTTATGGGAGGACAAGCATGCAGCACTCACATAGGTGCACAGCAAAGGAGTGCTGGTCATGACAGGCTTGAACAAGGCCCCGCAATACCATCAGGTAGTACTACCCAAGAGTTTACTTCTGCAACCATGACTACATATCTGGTAGGTTAAACAATGGCTTCCCTACAGTTATTCAACATTCATTTCATCTGGTGCCCATTCCAATACACCTGATGTTACATTCCCTGATCATGTATTCACTACAGCTAATGAGGCTGCAAAATCACAGGCTGTATGGCCAACTATGACAGCCCTTGCAGGATGCTTTTCCATGGTTTTCAGCTGAGCTTTCCCACATGCAAAAATAGTGTTTCTGTTGAGTAGGCTGGTACATTGAGTATGGTGCTTTTAACTGTTTGTGACTGACCACTTACCTGTTTGGGGTGGGTAGGGAGTCGATCAATCAGATGGAAAAACTTTTTTAAACAGCGAATGCTCATCCTAGAATGCAGGAATCACAATGGGTCAAACAGATGCAAAAGAAATTATCAGTATATGCTTTAACTGCATCGGCTTTTAGCTTTTATTAACAACCAGAAGGGTAACTGGCTCATCCAGCTCCTATGTCTGGTACAATGAACCAACACTCCATCCCCTCAGCTCTTCACTGTAATAAGCCAATCCTTACAATTTAAGTGATTGACATTTTGGATTTAGATTTATGTCCATCCATTTGTCCACTGAAGAAGGACTTCTACTGACATACCAACCAGGTGGACAGCTGCATGATATTCCCCCATTGTTCCTGCCCCAATCCTCCTTCAGCATACTCTCTTAAAAATATATATTTTTTTAAACTGCAGTAAACTATTGTCTACCGATATAGCAAACAGTTGTCACAGTTTAGACCCTGCCTACACCGAGGCTACAGCGTTCATGTTTTAGCTACAAAAAGAGGTTGATAGGTATGATTGATGCTGCTGCTGCTGCCTGAGATCACTCTCAAGCATCACTCTCTCTCTTTCTCACACACACCAATCAGTATATATGACAATGAGTGTTTTGTCAGCATGCACACCTCACCTCTTACTCCAGCCAAACCCACATCACACACACCTATATATGCAGAGGCCCTCACTAGAAACATATCTAATCACCAGAGCCCTCCCACACACAACCAAGCTGCACATAATACTTCCTCTCCTGAACAAAATAAACATAATAGCTCACATACAGGTGTCTCGCCTGTCAAGCCCTTAAGGCAAAACACAAAACCAGATACCGGATTCCATCGTGAGATACACAGCACACAGATGTCCTTCTCACCAGGCTGGATACAGAGAAGGTCATGGTCAGATGTAGTTCAGGTGCCAGAATTCACCATATCACACAAACACTCAAGTCTCTCAAAAATAGGTACTGTTCTGACTCTGTCATAGTCCACGTTGGTGTGAATGACTTGAGATGTACCTCTCTGGACTTAGAGAGACATGACTGAGCTCTCAGACTGTGTGCCTCAGGCTGTTATGTCCCTAGCATTAACCAGCATTTTACCTTCACCTAGGATGAGATCTTAATACAAAGAAAAAATGATTGACTTCAATAATCGGCTTAGTTTCTGGTGTCATTCTAAGAGGATACAGTATCTGTCAGCCTTGAAAGACATGACTGACAGACCTCGATGCTTTGCCAGAGATGGTCTTCATCCATCACCTCTGGGATTTCAGCTACTTGCCAAGGTTCTTGCCACCCCCACTGTGCCTTTTTTAGGCAGTGTCTCCAGAACAAAATTCCCAACATCAAAACTCCAACTAAAAACAACCTCAAGGTTATGCTGCTAAACTTAGGAGTCTTAATGTGAAACTGCACTCACTGGAAACTGTCCTTAATTTGGAAGACATAGACATTTGTGCAGTCACGGAGATCTGGTGCAAGGCTGTGGACAGCACTCCAGCCATACTGGGGCTACGTCTCATTCCACACATTCAGACCACAAACTGAAGGCATGAAAACTAATGGAGGCAGTGTATCAATATTCATGAAAGATAAATACACCTCCAGTTTGGTTAGACGGTATAATTCCCCTGGAGATATGTCCGGTCCAATTAAATGTTGGTAGGACACTTATTAAAGTCATTGCCAGCTACAGGACCCCCTCCATGAATCAGGAGACCCACTCTACCTATATGGATCTACTTGAGTCTATCAAGATACATCCAAACACCATGGTTTTAGGTGACTTCAACTATCCATCCACTGACTGGGTAAATTACTCATGCGCAAACTCACTTGCCCAAAGGTTCCTTGACTTCATTAACTCCAATGCCCTGGACCAAGTGGTTAACACCCCCACCAGGTATGCCAACATCCTAGATCTGGTGCTTACCGGTATGGGGACCACTGCATCACCCCCACTGTGAGGTATGACCACAAATCAGTTTCATTCCAAGTAACTATCACACCTGATGCCCCAGGCAGCATCTAAACTAAAAAAGTTCTCCAAAGCAGATTATAATCTCTTATGGGATGGTATAAACAGCTTCACTGTACCCCCCAATGGAATTGAGAACTATGCAGAGTTCTACATCAATGCTTTATACAAACACCTGTATAACTGCATTGATGCAGCTGTACCTGAAAAGACCAAAACAAGCTCCTCAAGGAAGAGGAAACCTGCCTGGTGGACAACTGCCATCAACAGACTTTACCATAGGAAGAAAAAAATTGCTGTCTAAGAATAAGAGGGAACGAGTCCTAAACTAGAAACACTCCCTCCTCAGCTTAAACAAGCAAATAAGGCTTCTTTCAAAGTCCTTCTAAGATAACTACAAATCCAAATTGGCTTCCTCAACTAATGGCAACCATACGGCATTCTTTAGTTACACCTATAAAATATAAGGAAAGGCCCAGATCTGTACCGAGCTGGTAGTTAATGATACAACATATACTGAGCCTGTGGACATTGTTAACCTGTTAGCTGACAGGTTCTGTGAAAACTTCACTCACAACTCCCGCCACACGTACCCAATGGCATCCCTTTCCACCTGTCTTCTACCTTGTATCTCCAAAGAGCAGGTTGTGAATGCCCTCTCTAAGGTTAAAAACACAGCATCTATGGAACCTGATAACAGCCCAGGCTGTGCCCTACATGGGCTGAAACAAGAATTAGCAACATCTTTTCAATCATAGCATAAGCACTGGCTTCATCCCAGTTGAATGGAAAAAGACCACAGTTATCCCCTTGCACAAGGGTGATGCTTCCACTGATCCCAGGAACTACAGACCTATTAGTCTAACTAGCCTTATCTGCAAGGCCATAGAGCAAATCATCATGGACTTTATCAGAGATATAGGTAATCACCAAACGCTTGACCCTACTTGATTGGAATTTGTCAAAGGGAGATCATACCTGTTAAACCTAGTGGACTTCTTCAAGACAATCACCAAGGCCCTTGATGGGGGTAAATCTGTGCATACAGTCTACCTAGACTTAGCCAAGGCTTTTGACACTATCCCTCACTCAGACATCATTGATAAACTCACTCAGATAATTATCAACCTGTATATCATTAGATGGGTCACTAACTGGCTTACTGATAGAACCCATATAGTTAAAACAGGGGAATTCACCTCCAACAGCAGACGTGCAACCAGTGGTGTTCCTCAGGGACCAGTCCTGGGGCCTCTGCAGTTTGGAATCTATATCTACGAAGTACAAACTAAAACTAAAGGTCTGTGGCTGACAAAGTTTGCTGATGACTGCAAACTGGGAGTGGTCATAGTATCTCCATATATGATGTCAACATCCAGCAAGAGGGTCTTACACAAACAAATGATTGGTGCCAAAGTCATGGCCTTAAATTCAATGCAAAAATGTACTATCATTCCTTTTCAGTAAGAGCGATGTTCCTGCTAACAACCATGTCAATAACAGCACCCTACGTACGCACTCAGTGATGAGAGACCTGGGCACACAGGTTGACAGCAACCTTACCTTTGGTCGCCATGTCTCCACAGTGGTAAGAAGGGCATTCTATATTGCTCAACTCATAAGTAAGGGCATTGCCTCCAGAAAAAAAGAAGTTATAACCTCCCTGTACTCTTCCCTCATCAGGCCAATAATTGAGTAAATGCCCCATTTGGTGTGTACCTTTCCAAGCACCTGCAGCAATTAGAGAGACCATAAAGGTTCCTCACAAGGAAAATTTGTCATATGAGTATTGTCTGAAATCAATGTCACTTTATACTGTTTCATGCAGACTACTCACAGGCGGTCTTCTGCCTTGCATATAAGGCAATCTTTGACCCTGTTTTATTGGAAATGCTGCATATCCATAAGTCAAATGGTTCACGAGTTACTTGCTCTAAAGGCCTTAACCTGGTATGTCACATTAATAGAACCTGCTGGGGGGATAGATTTGTCTCCCAGAGGTTACCACACCTATGGAATAGACTCCAGCTTCACGTCAATCAGAGCACCTCATTGACCCTCTTCAAACGCAATCTGGATGACTGGATGGGTAACCATAAATTCACCCTGGGAGTTCCACCTGTGTCCCTCTTGGACATGGGCGATAGGTGCTGATCGTGGAAAAAAGGGTAAAACTTGGCTAGGCTTGTAAGGGACCCAGGGTCATTAGCCTAGTAACCTCCTATGATCCGATGATCCTATGATAATTCTTGACAAGCTAATTCTTTGCTTTCCATAATATTACTGCTTGATTTTTGGTAACTTATAGGTACATAGGACAGGTTCACCAGCCAGCCACTGGGGATGCACAAGCCAGTGCATTTCTTTGTGCTGGTCCCAAGCCCAGATAAATGGGGAGGGTTGCGTCAGGAAGGGCATCCAGTGTAAAATTTTGCCAAATCATACATGCGGACAACAGTACAAATATACATACCGGATCGGTCGAGGCCTGGGTTAACAACAACCGCCACCAGTACTGTTGGCCAACAGGGTGCTGGCGGAAATTGGGCTACTGTTGGCCGAAGGAGGAGAAGAGGGGAAAGGCATGCACGAAGGCAGGTAAAGGCTAGGACTGTGGTAGTGAGGGTTGGAACTTTGAATGTTGGCAGTATGACTGGTATAGTGAGAGAGCTAGCTGATATGATGGACAGAAGGAAGGTTGGTATATTGTGTGTACAAGAGACCAGATGGAAGGGGAGCAAGGCTACTTGTATTGGAGGTGGGTTCAAATTGTTTTATCATGGTGTGAATGGGAGAAGAAATGACGTAGGGGTTATCCTGAAGGAACAGTATGCTAAGAGTGTTTTGGAGGTGAAAAGAGTGTCAGACAGAGTGATGTTTATGAAGCTGGAAATTGATGGTGTAATGATGAATGTTGTTAGTGCATATGCTCCACAAGTTGGGTGTGCAATGGATGAGAAAGAAAAATTTTGGAGTGAGTTGGATGAAGTGGTGATGACTGTACCCAAGGGTGAGAGAGCGGTGATTGGAGCAGATTTCAATGGGCATGTTGGTGAAGGGAACAGAGGGGATGAGGAAGTGATGGGTAGGTATGGTGTTAAGCAAAGGAATTCAGAAAGTCAGATGGTAGTGGATTTTGCAAAAAGGATGGACATGGCTGTGGTGAACATGTATTTTAACAAGAGGGAGGAGCATAGTGTGACATACAAGAGTGGAGGAAGATGCACACAAGTGGATTATATCTTATGAAGAAGGCCAGTCTGAAGGAGATTGGAGATTGTAAAGTGGTGGTAGGGGAAAGTGTAGTTAGGCAGCATAGGATGGTGGTCTGTAGGATGATACTGGTGATCAAGAAGAGGAGGAGGAGTGTGAGGGCAGCACCAAGGATCAAATGGTGGAAATTGAAAAAGGGTAATTGTGAGATGGAGTTCAGGGAAGAGTTAAGACAGGCACTGGGTGGCAGTGAAGAGTTACCGAATAGCTGAGTAACTACAGCAGAACTAGTAAGGGAGATGGCTAGAAAGGTGCTTGGTGTGACATATGGAAAGAGGAAAGAGGAAGGAGGACAAGGAGACCTGGTGGTGGAATGAGGAAGTACAGGAAAGTATACAGAGAAAGAGGTTGGCAAAGAAGAAGTGTGATTGTCAGAGAGATGAAGAAAGTAGACAGGAGTATAAGGAGATGAGATGCATGGCAAAGAGAGAGGTGGCGAAGGCTAAGGATAAGGATAAGGCGTATGAAGAGTTGTATGAAAGATTGGACACTAAGGAGGGAGAAAAGGACCTGTACCGATTGGCTAGACAGTGGGACCAAGCTAGTAAAGATGTGCAGCAGGTAAGGGTGATAAAGGATAATGAGGGAAACGTACTCACAGGCGAGGAGAGTGTGTTGAGCAGATGGAAAGAGTACTTTGAGGGGCTTATGAATGAAGAGAATGAGAGGGAGAGAAGGTTGGATGATGTGCGGATAGTGAATCATGAAGTGCAGTGGATTAGCAAGGAGGAAGTAAGGACAGTTATGAAGAGGATGAAGAATGGAAAGGCTATTGGTCCAGATGACATACCTGTGGAAGCATGGAGGTGTTTAGGTGAAATGGCAGTGGATTTTTTAACTAGATTGTTTAATGAAATCTTGGAAAGTGAGAGGTTGCCTGAGGAATGGAGAAAAAGTGTTTTGGTACCGATTTTTAAGAATAAGGGTGATGTGCAGAACTGTAGTAACTACAGAGGAATTACATTGATCAGTCACAGCATGAAGTTAAGGGAAAGAGTAGTGGAAGCTAAGTTAAGAAGGGAGGTGATGATTAGTGATCAGCAGTATGGTTTCAAGTCAGGAAAGAGCACTACAGATGTGATGTTTGCTCTGAGACTGTTGATGGATAAGTACAGAGAAGGTCAGAAGGAGTTGCATTGTGTCATTGTGGACTTAGAGAAAGCATATGACAGGGTGTCTAGAAAGGAGTTGTGGTATTGCATGAGGAAGTCGGGAGTGTCAGAGAAGTATGTAAGAGTGGTACAGGATATATACAAAGGTAGTGTGACAGAGGTGAGGTCTGCATTGGAAGTGACGGATGCGTTTAAGTTGGAGGTGGGATTACATCAAGGATCAGTTCTGAGCCCTTTCTTATTTACAGTGGTGATGGACAGGTTGACAGACGAGATCAGACAGGACTCCCCGTGGACTATGATGTTTGCAGATGACATTGTGATCTGTAGTGAGAGTAGGGAACAGGTGGAGGAGACCCTGGAGAGGTGGAGATATGCTCTAGAGAGAAGAGGAATGAAGGTCAGCAGGACTAAGACAGAATATATATGTGTGAATGAGAGGGAGGATAGAGGAATGGTGAGGATGCAGGGAGAAGAGGTAGCGAAGGTGGATGAGTTTAAATACATGGGATCAACAGTTTAGAGTAAAGGTGAGTGTGGAAGAGAGGTGAGTTTAAATACCTGGGATCAACAATTCAGAGTAAAGGCGAGTGTGGAAGAGAGGTGAAGAAGAGAGTACAGGCAGGATGGAGTGGGTGGAGAAGAGTGTCAGGAGTGATTTGTGACAGATGAGTACCAGTAAGAGTGAAAGGGAAGGTCTACAAGAGGGTAGTAAGACCAGCTATGTTATATGGGTTGGAGACAGTGGCACTGACAAAAAGGCAGGAGTCAGAGCTGGACGTGGCACAGTTAAAGTTGTTAAGATTTGCACTGGGTGTGATGAGAGTGGGCAGGATTAGGAATAAGTACATTAGAGGGTCAGCCCAGGTTGGAAGGTTTAGAGTCAAAGCCAGAGAGGCAAGATTACATTGGTTTGGACATGTGTTGAGGAGGGATGCAGAGTATATTGAGAAAAAGATGCTAAGGATGAAGCTGCCAGGTAACCGGAAAAGAGGAAGGCCTAAGATAAGGTTTATGGATGTGGTGAGAGAGGACATGCAGGTGGTTGGTGTGACAGAGCAGGATGCAGAGGACAGGAAGAAATGGAAACAGATGATCTGCTGTGGCGACCCCTAATGGGAGCCGAAAGAAGAACAAGGTTCATAAGACAGGTTCATAAGGATGATACTAGGCTATTGGCCCAGAGGCCTTTATACGCCTAGCCAAGACTTCTGCCCATGTTCTTGCAAAATCAGCACCTGTTTCTCCTGTCCAGCATGGACACAGGTTGGATCCCAGGGGTGTATTTTCTGTTTCCCATCAAGTCGTCCAGGTTCCTCTTAAAGAGGGCTAGAGAGGTACTCTGCTTGACATGGACAGGGAGTTAATGTCACAGACCAGGTTGAGGCCTTGTGTGCAGGTTGTGTGAGTGAAGATTGAGTTACGGATATGCAGCAATTCCATCAAGGCTGGGTCTGAGATAGCCTTGTATGCCAGACAAAGGTCACCTCTGAGCAGTCTGTATGACTGAGTAGAGGGACGGGGCTTTTAGCCCATCTGTACAGGATAGGTGTTTGAGACCCTGGCTTTTCCTGGTCAGGAACCTCTGTGGTCTCTCTAGCTGCTGCATGTTCTTGGCAAAGTACATGCCGAAGGAGGTATCATACTTGATAATGGATCTGATAAGGGAGGAGTACAAGGATGCTATGACCTCCTTGTTCCTGGATGAAATACCCTTACTTATGAGGTGGGTCATGTAGAAAGCCTTCCATACACTGAAGGCAACGTGGTGATTAAAAGTCAGATTGCTATCAACTTAGGTGCCCATGTCCCTCACAACTGACTGCGAGCGTAGTACATTGTTATTAATGTGATAATTAGAGGGGATGCCATTCTCCCAAAAGGGGATACTGATGCATTTCTTGGCATTCAGTTTGAGGTCATGCTTCTGGCACCAGTCATTAGTTTGGGTGAAGCTCTCTTGGAGAATGTTCACATGACTAGGAGAAATTAAGACAGCATCCAGCTTGCAGTCATCTGCAAACTTAGTCAGCCACAGACCACTGGTTTTGGCTTGCACCTCAGAAAAGTATATCCCAAACAGTAGGGGCCCCAAGACCGATCCTTTGAGTACAATGCACACATTATGGGTCTACTACTAAAGGTGGCTTCCTCTATTTTGACTGAGTGGGTTCTATCAGTGAGCCAGTTAGCTACCCATCTGGTAACATACGAGTTGATACTTAGGTGGCAGAGTTTATCTATTATGCCCAAGTGGGGAATAGTGTCGAAGGCATTGGCTAGGTCAAGGTAGGCGGTGTGCACCGGCTTTCCCTTTGTTCATGGCTTTGGTGACTGTTTCAAAGAGGTTGACCAAGTTTAACAGGCATGATCTCCCTCTGACAAAAAACAAACTGTGTGGGGTCAAGTGTTTGGAGGTTACCATTATCCTTGTTTATAAGGTCCATGATAATGCATTGCATGGTCCTGCAGATCAGGCTAGTTAGGCTAATGGACCTATAATTGCCTGGGTCAGTGGACACTCCACCTTTGTGCAGAGGGATGACAGTGTCTGTCCTCCATTTGGCTGGGACGAAGGCAGTGCTCAGGCTTTGGTTGAATAGGGTGCCTAATGGAGCTGAGAGCTCATGCCTGAGTTCATGTAGGATACAGCCAGGTATGTTGTTGGGTCCCATGGAGACTGTATTTTTTACCTTTGAGAGGGCATTAAAGACCTGCTCCCTGGTGATGAGGGGAGGGGGGCAGGTGGTGGGGATGTCCTGATGTACTGGTGGGGGGAGACGGGGTGAAGTTTTCACTGAACCTATCTGCCAGCAGGTTGGCTACATCTACGGCATTTGTGTATGTAGTGTTACTGACCACCAGTTCAGAGCAGATTTGGGTGTTATCTTTGAGATTACGGATGTATGTAAAGAAGGCCTTGTGATTGCCCTTAGTGGATGTGGCCAATTTGGACTCGAAGTTAACCTTAGAGGATTTCACCAGTGACCTTATTTGCTTGTTCTGACAAAGGAAAGACTGCTTCCAACTTGGCACCTGCTCCTTCTTGGTCCTGGACAGCAATTTTTTTCTTTTTATTACAGAGTCTGTTTATTGCTGCTGTCCACCAGACAGGTTTACTCTTCATTGAGAAAGATGCTTTGGTCCTGTCAGTTATTGTTGAGTCCACACAGCTATGTAGGTGCTCATATAGTTTTTTGGTGTAGGCTTGGACATTAGTGCTAGTTCCAACTGAAGGGACGGTGGCTGTGAAATTGCTTATACCTGCTCTCAGAAGACTGTAGTCAGCTGTGTAAAAAATATTTTTGTTTGACCCAGACAAGGGGGTGGGTCAAGGGGAGATGGTGACCTCGAAAATGATCACTTTATGGTCGGATCGTATCAAGGAGGATGACACTGTAGGGGTGCTACAGTAGCTACTCATGTTGGTTAGGACCAGGTCCAGGATATTTTCACCTCTAATAAGGGTGTCGACCAGCTGATCCAATGCACTGGCATTGATGAAGTCGAGGAATCTCTGGGCATTCATGTTTGGACTAGAACAGGTCTTCCACTCTATGGTTGGATAGTTAAAGTCACCCAGGATCAGGGTAGAGGGTTGAATCTTGATGAATTCAAGTAAATCCGTGGGCATACTGAGTCATGGTTGGGAATCTGTGGCTACCTACGATTTGAATAGGTGTTTTGTCAACAGTTAACTGCACTTGGAGTGTCTCCTGTCCATCATACCGTTTGACCAGCCTGGAGGTGTGTATGTCTTTGAGAAATATTGAAACTCCACCTCCTTTGGCTTTTTATCCCTCTGTTTGGGGTCTGAAATTATGGTAGGATGGGTAACCTGATAAGGCTGGGTTGCTCGCCGCAGCTTTGAACCAGGTTTCAGCGAATGCACAAATGTCAGCATCCTCCAGGTCAAGAAATGCTTGTAATGAGTGCAGTTTCATGATAAGATTCCTAGCATGTAGCAGCATGACCTTTAAATTTTGTTTAGAAGAATTTTTCATGTTGGTAATTTTGTACTTATTACTTTGCCTAAAAAAGGCATCATGGGGTAGGCAAGAGCCTTTGCCAGAAGCCCAGGGGAGACATATGAAGACGATCTCTAGCAAAGCATCATGGTCTGTCAATCATGTCCTCCCAGGCTATCAGGTACTGGAACCCCTTGGAATGACACCAGAAACTAAGCCAATTGTTAAAGTCAATCATGAGAATATCTGCCTAAATACTTCATCCTTAAATTGTCAGGGTCTGCGTATTAGTTCCCCCTCAAGTGTTTGGCCATGCCCTATACAGACACAGACACCATGAGTGACACTGCTCCTGCATGACTGAAACTTCTCCAATACCTAGTTGCACACAGGACAACTAGTTTACAGTGACAAGCACTGTTCCCGGAGTTGAAAACCAAAGATTCCTGACACTGCTTTATATTATCATTCCAACTGTCTAATCAATAAAAAAGGGTCTTTTGCCATGGATATGAACTTTCCCACTATCTCCATTACCATCACCCTAAATTGGCTTGGTATCTGAAAGATCTCTCTACTCTTCCGAGGAAGCCCTCACTCTCTTCCTTTCTGCCCACACCAACCTGTATCTCCCAGGGTCCACTACATCCCATGCTCTTCAAACACCATATTCATTAAATGCACCACACTCATCCCTGACACCACAGTCATCCAATATGCTGACGCACTCTCACCTTTTTGACTGCCTCTAACTTTTCCTTTCTGCCTACAAAACTCAGTAAAAAACAAACCAGAGCCTCAACTCTAACAAAAAACCAACCTCAACTTTCACCCCTTCCAGACATTCCTTTATTTTCTCCCTCAAAGATTCCTTCAGACATTCTGACAAAGATTCCTTCATTCCTTCAAAACCAAACCAAAACTGCTATAGAGTTAGTGCCTTCTGCACCTAACTACCATTACCGACCACTTAACGGCCTAAAAAAAATCTCCACATCTCCACAAACATAAAAAAAAAAACAAAACCCAGGTATGCCTCCCTCTACAAACACCACCTTCCAAACAACCAACCAACACCCTTCTGGCACCTCATGGCTAACTCTCTTCCTTCTCTCTATGGAGCTCTCTTTAACCAATCTGTCTATTTCTAACTTACTAACTTGAAACTTCTGAAACTAGATTCTAAATTCTCTAAAAAATAAAACTCCCTCCAAAACCTCACCCAACCCTCCTTAGAAGCTCTAACCAGCCCTTAAATTCCAACCCACTTCCCCACCCAACCCAACCAACTACTGCTCCAAAACTAAACTTTTACCCAATAAATTACCCCACCCTTGCCCTGCCTTCCACCTTCCACCATCCTTCCACCATCTCTGAAGATCTGAACACCAAAACAAAACACCATCCCCATATCCAAACTTCTACTCCCCTCCTCTCTCCTTCTTCTACTCTACTCTAAGGTAAAAATTCTCCCTCTCTCCTCCCTCTCTTAGACTATACCTTAACTCACCTCCCCTACTTCCCCTGTCATCATCCAAAAAATGGAAATCCTCTCACCAGATCAGATATAGATATTCCAGGGAGGGATCTCTGCAAAAAAAAAAAAAAAGTTTTTTTCTTACATCTATGTATTTTTTTTATATTTACTCTGCTACTGTGCTTCATTATGTTTGCTCTTCTCTTGCATTTTTTATGTAAATATATCCCCTGACTGCTGAATCTATTCTCTTGTATTATACCATTAACTTTATGTAACCATGTTTCATTGTATTGCTTTGTTTTTTTTTCCCCCCCGGCCCTCCACTGAAAATGGGCACTTCTTGGCCCAGTGGACTTCCCCGGTAATCAAACTGAAATAAATAAATAAATAAAAATAAATAAATATGGGCATCCTAAGGAAATGTAGAAATTGCCTCATGTTTACTGACAACCACATAATTCTCAAACTAACTGACATGGTATGTGAGAGATGTATTTACACAATGTCACTGGAGGCAAAGCTCTCTCATAAAAGTACTCCTAATGTCAGTAAGGTTGTCAGTAGTACACACGCTGCACCCACTGAACACAATTCAAAGCAGACATATAGACCCACATATGCTGAGGCACTTAAATGTACCCTTTCTAAACCACAAAGAATTCCTAGATGAAGGACACATCACAAATACCCGCAGCAGCCCCAAATGCACTCTTCCAAATCACCCACATCAATATACAGAGCCACATCTCATGGAGCCTTTACCTCTAATCTCACAAGATGAGACACCACACAATCCAACATTCTGATCATTGGAGACTCCATCATGAGACACACTGGTCTCCCTCTCACCAGGCTGAGTAAGGAGAAAGTACCGGTCAGTTGCTGACGAGGGGCTAGCATCTACCACATTATGCATGCACTCAGGTCACTGGACCACAAGTACCAGTATGAATCAGTCATAGTCCATGTGGGAGTAAATGACCTGAGATGTACCTCCCTAGATTATATGAAGACAGACATCATGGAGCTCTCAGAATAGGGTCTATATTAGAACATTGAATGTTCTAAATAGTGAATGCTCAAAATGCAGGACCTCAAAATCATTACTGTGGGGGGCTGTGCAACCCCACCCCGCTAAATATATATTCTAACTCCGAGATCACACTACTGCGAGGAAAGGGCAAATTTTCCGATCTTCACTGTACTGCGATTTTGAAAAAAGCACTTTGAGGTCCTGCAGTTGGGATCATAGGAGGTTACTAGGCTATTGGCCCTGAAACTCTTATAAGCCTAGCCAAGCATTTAGCCCATGTTTAGACAAGTCAGCACCCAAAGTCCCTGTCGAGCAGGGACACAGGTGAAATCCCAGGGGTGTATTTTTTGTTTCCTATCCAGTTAACCAGGTTGCATTTAAAAAGGGATAATGAGGTACTCTGCTTGATGTGGAGAGGGAGTCTATTCCACAGATGGGGGAGTCTCTGGGACACAAATCTGTTCTGCCAACCAGTCCTATTGATATCACAGACCAGGTTGAGGTCGCGTACACGGGTTGCTTGAGTGGAGCTTGATTTGCAGATATTCAGCAGTCCCATCAAGGTGGGGTCTGAGATTGCTTTGTATGCCAGACAGAGGTCAGTTCTGAGGAGTCTGTATGAAACTGAGTAGAAGGACAAGGCTTTTAGTCTATCTATGTAGGGTAGACGTTTTGAGGCCCTGGATTCTCCTGGTGAGGAACCTCAGTGGTCTCTCCAGCTGCTGCATGTGCTTTGCAAGGTACATACTGAAGGCAGTGTTGTACTCAATAACTGAACTTATAAGGGAAGAATTCAGGGATGCAATGACCTCTTTGTCCCTGGATGAGATACCCTCACTTATGAAATGGGCCATGTAGAAAGCTTTCCGTACAACATGGTGGTCAAAAGTTAGGTTGCTATTAACCTGGGTGCCCACATCCCTCACTACTGATTGTGTACCTAGGACACTGTTATTAATGCAATAATATGTGGGGACGTCACTCTCCCCAAAGGGGATGATGATGCATTTTTTGGCATTTAGCTTAGGGCTATGTTTCTGGCACCAGTCATTTGTTTGGGTGAGACCCTCTTGGAGGATGTCCTCATCACTTGGAGAATTGATGACTGCACCCAGCTTGCAGTCATCTGCAAACTTGGTCAGCCATAGCCCACTGGTTTTGGCATGCACCTCACGGAAGTATATCCCAAATAACAGAGGCCCCAAGACTGATCCTTGGGGTACACTGCTTGTTACGGGTCTACTGCTTGAGGTGGCTTCCCCTACTTTGATTAGGTGGGTTCTATCAGTGAGCCAGTTTACTACCCATCTGGTAACATATGACTTGATGCCTAGTTGAGAGAGTTTATCTACTATGCCCGAGTGGGGAATAGTGTTGAAGGCTTTGGCCAGGTCAAGGTAAGCATTGTGCACCATCTTCCCTTCATCCATGGTTTTGGTGGCTATCTCAAACCTCCCCGTGACATAGCCAAACTGCGTGGGGGCGAGTATGTTTGGAGATTGCCAATGTCCCTGTTAATGAGGTCCATGATAATTAATTCCATGGCCTTGCAGATCCAGCTAGTTAGGCTGACGGGTCTATAATTTCCTGGATTGGTGGAGGAGACTGGTTATATCTACAGCATTTGTGTATATGGTGTCTTTGAACACCAGTTCTGAACAGATCTTGGTGCTTCCTTTGAGATTGCAAACATATCTAAAGAAGGCCTTATGACTGTCTCTAGCAGATGTGACCAATTTGCACTTGAAGTTGGCTTTAGAGTATTTCACTAGTGCTCTTATTTGCTTGTTCAGGCTAAGAAGAGATTGCTTCCAGTTGGGCACCTGCTCCTTCTTGGTCCTGGACAGCAATTTTTTCCTTTTGTTATAAAGTTTATTTATTGCAGATGCCACCAGACTGATTTACTCTTCTTTGCGGAGGATGATTTTGTCCTGTCAGGTATTCCTGATTCCATGCATCTATATAAATGCTCGTATAGTACTTTGGTGTAGATTTGGACTTTGATGCCAGTTCCTACAGTGGGGGAGGGGGCTGTGAAGCTGTTTATACCATCCCTCAGGAGAAAGTAATCAGCTTTGGAGAAATTTTTTTGTTTGACCCTAGCTAAAGGGGGAGGGGGGTTAGGGGAGATGGTGACTTCGAAAATGACCGCTTTATGGTCGGATCTTACCAGGGAGGATGAAACTGTAGGGGTGCTGCAGTGGTTACTCATGTTGGTTAATACCAAGTCCAAGATATTATCACCTCTTGATGGGGTACTGACTAGCTGTTCAAAGGCATTTGCATTGATAAAATCGAGGAATCTCTGGGCATTTGTGTTCTGGCATGAGTAGTTTTTCCAATCTATGGTTGGGTAATTAAAGTCACCCAGAATTAGGGTAAAGGGTTGAATCTTGATAGCTGGGAAGAGGTCCGGATAAGTGGAGTGGGCATCTTGAGTCACATTTGGGGGGCTGCAGCTAGCTATAATTTGAATAGGGGTCTTGTCAATGGTTAACTGCACCTGGAGTGTCTCCTGTGTGTCATACTGTTTGACCAGCCTTGGAGGTGTGTGTGTCTTTAATATATATTGAAACTTCACCTCCTTTGGCTTTGCTGCCCACATTTTGGGGTCTGAATGTATGATAGGATGGATAACCAGGTAAGGGCAGGGTGCTCTTCTCAGATTTGAACCAGGTTTCTGTGACTGCACAAATGTCAGCATTTTCCAGGGTTAAGAATGCCTGCGATGAGTGCAGGTTCATGTTTAGATGCCTAGCGTTTAGCAGCATGACCTTCAATTTACGTTTTGTTGAAATTTTTATGTTGGTAGTATCAACCACTTGACTTTTCCTAAAAAGGTGTCTCTATTTACATCAAAAATAAATATACCTCAAGGCTGGTCAAACAAGACAATGCACTTGAGGTGCTCCAAGTTCAAATCACCATCAGCAGAATCCAATACCACTTCCTTGCAAGCTATAGGTCCCTCTCTATGACTCAGGAAACCTATACCATATATTTAAACTTATTAGAAACACTCACCATCCAACCCAATACCATATTCATGGGTCACATTACTTACCTCACTATTAACTAGGAATCCTATACAACACCAAACATAGAGGCACAGGGATTCCGAGACTTTGTAAACACACACTCCCTGATCCAGATAGTCAATACACCAACCAGGGGTGCAACCATACTGGATCTGGTCCTATCTATGTGGGGGAGTGCTGCACACCCCCTACTGTAATGTCTTCCCTGGTAAGGTCAGACCACAAAATGCTCTCCTTTGAAGTAAAAATAAACCTTGGACTCCCCAGCTAAACCTGGAATATTCAGGAACTACTCTAAGGCTAACCACCTGCTAGTATGTGATAACCTGGCAACATTTCAAGCCCCCATAGACCCTAAGAACACTGCTGCCTATGCAGAATTGTTCACAGAAACTCTGTACAAGCATTTTAATAGCTGCACAGAAGCAGCTGTACCCACTAGGAAAAGCACAGAACTAACTCAAAGAAAAAAAGCCACCCTGGTGGAATCACAAAATCAATAGGTGGTATAATAAAAAGGAAGAAAATCATTGCAAAAATTAGAGGTGCAGCACCCAGCAGGATAAAAGCACTCTCAAACTAAAACATCTCAGAGGACAAATAAAGTCTGCCAAAGCCAAATTTGAGGTAAATTTGGCCTCCCAGGCCAAGGACAACCACAAGGCATTTTTTTAGCTATGTCCGCAACCTCAAAGGCAATACACAATAGTGTGCAGAGCTCATTGTAAATGGAGCTCCTATACTGAGCCCGAAGATATAGCAAACCTACCAGCCAACAAATTCAGCTGCAGCTTTACCTCTCTCTCTCTCTCTCTCCCCCTCAAACTTCCCTCAGGAAATACCATCAAATATAACTCCCCCCTGCTATCACTAGGGGAAAGGTCCTTAATGCTCTTCCTAAGGCCAAGAACACAGCATCAATGGGGCCAGGATGCCTTCTAAAAAGCATGAAATATGACCTTTCAGGGCCTCTGGAACTGCTATTTAATTGTAGCCTCCAAACAGGCTTCATGCCTCATGAACGGAGAAGAGAAACAGTCATCCCTCTGCACAAAGGTGGGCCATCTAAAGACCATGGAAACTGTAGACCCATAAGTCTCACTAGTCCTATATGTAAAGCCTAATTTGACATATATAATAATACATATATATTTAAACATATAATATATTATATATATACATTTTATTTCTACATATTTTCACATAACATTTCCATATACACGTGTATACACACACTTCTCACACAACATTAAATACATATATATTATCTACTTATACATATTTCATAATAACAACTTTTTTGACATGTCATATACATTTTTTATTTTGTTTTTTGTTTTATTTTTTTGTTGTTTAATACATTAAGATTTTGGCTTACTTATACTTACAATTTATTTTGAAGCCTGTATTTATTTTAGTGTATATATTTTTTTCTAACACTGGCTTTTATATCTGGCTTTCCTTCCTTAGGCTATTTTAATTATTTATGATTTAACTAGGTGTTTTAGTTTTTTTTTTAATAAATATATATATACATATTTTTTAAACACATTTACATACACACACTTTACTTTATATTTTTATTTTGCTTTTTCAGGTTTATATATCTTTTTTTATTTTTTATACTGTTGCTTTATTGGGAAAGAATTATCATGGAAATGATCAAAAGTGATATAGTAAACCTGCAGACACTGGACCTAACCCAGTTTGGCTTTGTCAAGGGCAGATCATGCCTACTCAACCCGGTGGGAATAGGTCACCAAAGCAATGGATGAGGGAAAAATGCTTCACACTGCCTATCTTGACCAGGCCAAGGCATCTGACACAATATCCCACTCAGGCATTGTTGATAAACTCAGGAGGTTAGGTACAAACTTGTATGTCACCCAGTGGATAGTCACCTAGCTCACAGGACCTAGGAAGTTAGAACTGGCCAATCACAAGTGGAGTCCCTTAGGGATCAGTCCTTGGACTGCTCCTTTTTGGCATTTACTTCTCTGAAGTCAAGGCCAATATCAGTGGTCTCTGGCTGACTAAATGTTCAGATGATTGCAAATTAGGAGCTGTCATTGAATCCCACAGTGACACAAATCTTCAAGAGGGGGTGACACAAACAACTGGTGTCAGAGCCATGGACTAAAACTAAATGCCAAGAAATGCATAACAGTATCCTTCTGGAAGTCATCCACCCCTGGTAACTATCATATTGACAACACACCCTTTAGAGCTGGCCCAGTAGTCAGAGACTTAGGGGCACACATAGATAGTAATCTAGCCTTTGAACATCACGTATCTACAGTAGCAAGGCCATCATTCTATGTTTTGCAACTTATAAACAAAGGTATGGTATCTGCATCCAAGAAAGTCATTGTTCACTGTATTCGGCATTCATCATACCCATCATTGAGTACAATGCCCCCTTTGGTATGTACCTAACCAGGCATATTCAGAAACTAGAATGTTCACATAGATTACACTAAAAGAATGCAATGCTTATGGAAAATGTCCTGTGCAGACTTCCTCAAGGACCTATCCCTGAATTCTGTCTCCTACAGGCTTTTGAGATATACAAGGCATTGTCAAATCCCACTCTGATGGACCTCCTGCAAATCCAAAAAACAAACAGCACCAGAATAATCCTTTCTAAAGACTTAAACCTTGCCTGTGATATAAATAGGACCTAATGGAGAGACAGGTATGTATCTCAGAGACTACCCCGTGTCTGGAACTGGCTCCCTATCCATTGAAACAGTTTCTCCTGAACCCAATTCAACTGCAACTTGGACAACTGGAATGGGAACAGGAAACTCATCCCTGGTCTGGCACCTATATCTCTAATGGACACAGGCAACCTGTTAATGGCTCATCTCCCAGGCCCTAGCTTGCAAATGTTTCATCTCCCAAGCCCCTATTTACACTTATCAAGGGTATCAGAGAATTTGTTAAAGAATTTGTGATGCATGGCTAGAATTAAAAATACCCTTGTGGTCATTAGCTCAGTAAACACCTATGAACCTGTGAACTGGTTCTCAGAGAGCAGCTGATGCATGGAACAGACTACCAAATTACATTAAAGGAAACACTAGTTTAGAAATTTTAAAGAACAGCCTGGACACTTATTATGGTAACAACTGTTCAGGTATACTGGCAGGCTGGAAGGGGATTATTGTCCATGCTTGAAACATTTGCATGTATATATATATATATATATATGTATGTACCTACAAGGAGGCCGCTATCAGAGTATAGCAGAATGACATCAGTTAGGGACTAATGTGCTGCCGTATTATTTCACCTAAGACAGAATTTATTTCCTCCTTCTTGCTTCTCACCAGTGCAGATAAGTTGGGCAAAGACCCTTAATGCCTCTCTCTCCACTATTGAATATCTGGCATTTGGACAGCCATTCAAACCTAGGTCACCTGTGGTATAGAAATTATCCAGGTTTTGCAATAACTACCTGACTGGCCCAGATGTTTTTTAAAAGGAAAGTGCCAGGGTTTTATAAATATACATATTGCTGCTTCGCCCATTTCAAAACCAGTAAGCCTGCCCACCTCAAATTCCCATAAAACTGATGAACAAAAATATGTCATACCATTATTTCCACATATATAACAGCTAAAGTTATTTTACTTAATATTTCAGCATGCTCACAAGTTTCTGAGGTTTCAATCCACTCACTTCTGTCCCACAACTTATGTCAAAAGCACTAAGAAACAAATTATTTTTCTGGTTGTTGTTGATGTCTACGGCAACAGATTTCAAGCTGCCTCATAGCATACTGCCCACTTGTGTGCCTCACTGAATCATTTGTAGTCCAGTTGTTCAACTTATCTAAGCAGCCTAGAAACTTAAAATCTCATAATTTTTGAAGCTTCTTCAAACAGTTCATCTACAGCCCTAATTTTTACATATATTTTTCCTGTTTCTCAGCACTGAAGGAATCACACCATCAATTTTCTAACAACTGTTGCCATAATAAATGCATTTATATTTCTCTGTTCTTTGGTAGTATAGTATGCCTCATTTGTGTCCACTTTTACCATATTTTTTCATATATTACTTTCCTTCTTCCCTCCCTCGATTTGAGTATCTCTTTTACCTCTTCATGGCTCCCCTTCACTCCTTGTGTCCGGTTTTCCCATTCCATTATAGCTCAGTTTTTTGTCTCATTCAGATTTTGCGTCATCTCCCTGCTTGTTCTCATCCTGTCTGGGTTTCCTTCTCTCCTCTTCTAATTTAACTAACCTTTGTGATTTTTTGGTTCTTGGGTTTCATTTCACTGACTCTTCTGTTCCATCCGTTTACTCACTACTGTAGATTTACTTACTCTGCTTTTTTGTCTGTCTCTTCATGGTGTGCCTATCCCTAAAAGACAAAGCTTCCACTTTGGAATTGTGTTCCTTGTATTTCCTTCCAGTTCTTTATTTTACTATTTCTCATTAGCTTTGCCCATCTGCTTTTCCCATAACATGTTTGTAGTTCTAGCTTTCTCTGTGTGATGTATCCAGCAGTTATGTTCCACTTTTCTTTCATGTTTCATTCTCTCACCAGAACTCTGGCTTCATTGACCATCCTCCAGATTTTTCCCCTTCTTTTTCATCTGGTGTCCACTCTTCTTTCTCCTCCTTCCTTTTGCTGATTTTTTGCCTCACTTCCTCTTGTATAATCCTAGGCTGTTATGTATCATCCACTTCCTACCTCCCCCTTTCTACCCCACCCATTTTTGAAAGCCTTTCCCTCTGGTCTCACATACGTCTTTCCTTCTCCTAATGTTTCCCTTGTTTTCATCAGTTCTCCTACTTAGTTGCTTTTTTGCCAGTTTCATTCAACCCACCTGGTTCTTTTATCCTTTCCATCTTTTTTAGCATCACTGGTCATTTTCTTGGTTTACTTGCACTACTAGTTTTATTTTAATCAATAATTCACTCATCATAATCCCCTTGGATTACTGAGAGGGAATCAATGCAATTATTATTTAATATATCTGTAGGGGCATTTCTTCTACTCTGCACTTAAAGCCTGACCATCACGAGCACAACAATCGAAAAGGGAAAAATATTACAGAAACATCATTACTGGCAAAAGCTTATATTTTTAGTAGCATTAAAATAAATGCACTTACAAGCTACTTTAGTTCCTGTTTTTCTTTTTGCAAAGCCTTCAGTATCAACTTCCACATGCTCCAATACGGTTTTCACTCCTGAGGGAAACAGTCGCTGAGGGAATGTTTATTGAGATATTTACAGAAATATGGAAACATGTTTAATTGTATAGTTAGCAATACAAATAATACTGGATATGTCTCACGGTGTGCAGCTTACAGTGCAACTTTCACATACAGTTTTCTTCAACAACATCTAAGGTTTCACCTGATGTCTTGAAACAGTTTGTAAGTCATTTGTTTTTTGAAAGAAAGTATATATGGAAATATTGATTATTTTCATAATTACTAACACACTAGCAATATTTCCAGTACAGCGTGATATAAACCAACATTTTCAGTGGATTGTACTGTCTTCTACATTGTTGTTTCACACCATATATCTCAATAACATGTAGGTCTCTCAGTTATGAAAATAAATAACAGAAACATTAGTGGTCTTAAAACTTTGTTGATGAGCTCAGTCACAATAATTTCCAAAAATCATGAAACCTAGGTAGTGTTCCAAAGCAACAAGCCTTTATTCGTCACATAGCAGCGATATACAGTAAAAAAAAAAAATCAGAAATATTCTAACAATATTAAACATATCAGCTTTTATATACAGTAAAGTCTCACTTAACTGGCACCCGTGGGGATTGGTTTATGACATTTAAGTATATGCTCCGGTTGCTTGAGATATGCTTGGAGGTTTTTGATTGGCTCGTATACAAGCATACGAGCCAATCAAAAATTGCAATGCAGAGCCTCTTATGTTCAATGGGGAACACCGGGCGAACAGCCACTTCTACTCAATGCGGGCTGTTCTGCATTGAGTAGAAATGGCTCCGCTTTGCAATTTTTGATTGGGTCGTATGCTGGCATATGAGCCAATCAAATGCCAGTTGCTTAAAAGTGCTGGTTGCTTGAGTCCCACATAACAGGGATTTTACTGTATTTAGAAGTAGGTCTGGAAAATATATGTATTGTTTAATTTTAAACCAGCCTATTCACGGTAAATAATAAACAGGGCTGTAAAAGTACATTTTCGAACAGCAAGTACCCCCCCACACACATACACTACTACTGATTAGATCAAACTAAATCCTAGTTAAGGAAAACCCTACCTATCTATTTGCAACCCACATTCCATGATCAGGTATTAAGAAAAGCATAACATACATAAAATGAGTTTTCACTAAACTGCCCTGACAGTTTTTTTTTTTGCAAAGCACTAACATTTTTTTCGAGCTGTTAATAACTTAACTTAGTTTTTTATGTACACTAATACACATGGATGGGTATTTATTAGGCAGTATTGTATAGATGTATTTTTATATTTATAGTGTTCTAGTTTGATTATGTTTAAGGTTCAATAGCTATGTGTTTTTCTTGATTTTAGTTCCTGTCACAGACCTGATGAAGGCTTTATTGCATTAGTTAACCGAAAGTGATTTTAGTTAAAACTCTTTATGTATATGTTATGCTTTTCTTAATTCCTGATTTTGGAATGTGGGCTGCAAATAGTTAGGTAGGGATTTCCTTAACTCGTATTTAGTTTGATCTAATCAGTAGTAGTGTGCTGGGGTGGTTACTTGCTGTTCTAAAATGCACCTTTATGGACCTGTTTATATTATTAGCCATGAATAAGCTGGTTTAAAATTAAACAATACATATATTTTACACACCTACTTCTAAGTATATAAAAAACTGATATGCTTAACATTGTTAAAAGATTTCTGATTTTTTTGTTACTGAGGATCACTTGTCTGTGACGAATAATGGCTTGTTGCTTTGGAACACTACCTGGGTTTCATGATTTTTGGAAATGATCATGACTAAGCTCTTCATTGTAGTTTTACGATCACTAGTTTCTATGTTTTCTCTGTTATTTTTCCACAACACTCATAGTAGTGAGGTTGGAACTAGACAGATTCATGTGGTTGCTAATTTTTTTAAATTTTTTTCAATTATGAAAATATGAACAGCAGGGACCTGCAATTGCTCCATTTTCAAGCTGGGAATGACACCTCAGAAGCAGGTAAAGGAGAGTGAATCAAGTTTCTGACAGGAAAATGAAGGTTGTGAGGTAAACTTTTCCAGGACAGTCTCCACAAGCACCATTTCTTGCTCCCTAAACACTTATTCTACGTAAACAGGTAGAATATGTTAATAAAAATATTTGTATACATATTTGTCATAGAAACATTACATGAATAAAAATCCCCTCAGACATATGACAGAAACAAAAAGCATTTCCTAGCTCAGAAACACTAATTTCACAGGGAAAAATTCACATTAAAAAGTGTAGTGGAAAGTTTTCCCCAAAACAGTACTTACCTACCTAGCCTTGAAAAAGATTGCTAGCCAACCATCAGTTCCACAAAGTCCCCAGAGGCAAAGCACTTTGGTAGCAAAAAAGCTCTGAGACTTTTAGTGCACAAACTGCCTCTTATATGGCTCTGTTCATACAGTTTGGGTGCATGGAAGGTGGCCTAAAGCTTCGAAAGCTATTCAGTAGTCATATCCTACACAAGAATATAACCCATATATATCTTAAACCACTGCGAGCGTAATCTAAATCTTACTATCCCAGGGTGCACAGCTGACCAGTGACAATGTCACAAAAAGTTATAAATCTTCTTCCTCTGATCATATACACCCAAACTAAACAGGAGTCCATAACAAAAAGAATGGAATTCAAATGTGTCAAAAACATTGGTAGAATCAGATTAAATCTTGTTCAGAAGAGGAAGCAAGTGAAAGAATAGAAGCAACAAAACAGCTGAAGGAGGGCTGCTAATGACAGAAGTCAAACAGGATCAGGGGAAAAGTACTGGCAAGATGAAAAATGCAGACCGGACTAGTTCAAAACAAAAGCATTTTGAACTGAGCAGGTGGGACATATGAACACAAAATACTTAACTTGGCAGTGTGTGTGTTTTACTGCCTGAACCCCCTGAAATAATACAAATCATGAGATGCTGAGTATAATAATTTGTATGTGGACAGGAGCATTCTAAGAAACTTTCCACCAGGTGTTCTTAGTGGAATAACTATAGAAAAATACTCCCCCGATTTGAAACACTACAAACCTAGTATTAACTGTTAAAATAAATGGATAAATAAATAAATGAATGAAACTGCTTGTTCGAAAATAAATAAATAAAACTGCCTGCTCGAATACATCTCAGACTTAGTAAATCAAGTCAAAAATCCAATCCAGGATATGTTGATTTCCCAGTTTCTTTATTAGTAAGCACAGACGAGCGATCCATAGCACAAGTCTTAGGGAGCGCTCTTCTGTGCTTACTAATAAAGAAACTACAAATGCAACATATCCTGAATTGGATTTTTGACTTATTAAGTTTAAGAGATTTATTTGAGGAGAGAGCTTTGTTGTTTTATGTATTTATTTTTTTATAACAGCTAATATCAGTACTAGGTTCATACTGTTTCAAATCTGAGTATTTTTGCATAGTTGTTCCAATGGAAAAAACCTGGTGGAAAGTTTCTTACAGTGTTTGGTTGTTTGGACTAAGTGTGTGGCACCTGGCTTACTGAAACTTTGAGGGATTTTGTCTTGATGGACAGGAGTATTCTGCTACAACATGTATCGACTATAATGACAGTTAGAAATGGTCATTTTGTAGAAATGGGAGTTCTGTTTTTTTTCTGTAAAGCAGCTGTTCAAATCTATAACTGTAATGGAGTGACTGATTGAAAAGGCATACTTTGTACTAACTAAAATGACAGGTCTGGTGAAGCCCTAAACACAGAAGCTTTCTACAGATTCAGCTGTTTAACGAAGGGCTCAGAAGACATGAAACACGATTTCTATAACAATGTGGAAGGAGCAGATAGTGGCAATGAAATGAGGGAGCACCCAGCAAAAGGGGAATAAAACAAATGCAGCCTTATGCTGCTGATATGACAGGGGACAGCATAAAATAGCACGTTGACTTGCTAAACTCCTGCAATTTATGGAGGGCAGATGCCAAATAAATGCTACATTTTGTGTGTTACTAGAACAAAATAAAATCAGACTTTCAAGATATAATATCTTGGTGGGGGATGGATATATGAATGCTGATTACACCATCTACAATGCAATGGAATAAGTACTAGTAAAAGTAAGCTATGTCATAAGGTGGGGAGAATACTGGTATAATTAAAGCAAATTTACAAACATAAAGTGGGACTGAAAGATGCATTTCAAGCTGGCTGAGTTGATAGGGCTACGGAGTGCTGGGTCATAATGGTTCACTATAGAGTTAATGAGTGTACAGTGAAGGACTGGAAAGGCCTGACAACCACCCAAAGTACTCTAGTAATGTCTTTTGGCTTTTCCCGGTTAGGGGTCGCCACAGCAGAATGCTGTTCTGCTTATGATTGGCAGTAGATTTTTACAGTGCTGAGGTGCCAGCCCGACGCCCAACCTTCAACAAAGGCACAACCATTCACGCACGCACCTACCTGCATGTCTTTAAACATCACTTGACCACAGGGAGGACATGCAAATGCCACACAGAAGGCGCTCCAGCCAAGAATCAAACTGGAGAACCTCTAGCTTTGAGGCGACAACGGTAACCACTGCATCACCGCAGCCTACAATCACCCAAAGTACTCTAAGATGGATAAAATAATGTGCTCCCTAAAGTAGACAGGACAGGAAAGGAAGCAGATGCATCAGCCACACACACTAGACAAATCACTCAAAAACAGGCTAAGTAAGAGCAGATCAAAGGGCTAGACATGAGCTGCCAGAACTCAACGGTCAGTCCTTATATAACTGTATGTATGTGCTCTTACAGTTTATAGCTTTATAAAGTGATTTTTGATTTAAAAAAAAAGGCTACAACTGGTGCTCTTTGTTCCTCTTTGTTAACAAGTGGCAAACAACAAAAATTGGTGTGGAGGAAAACATTCATGGGCAGGCAGATTCGCACAGGGTTGCAAACAAAAATGAAGCTTACTGAATTACAATTTAAAACAGAATGATTATAAAAGGAAAAATTGTAAGGGGTACTGATACCTGGTCTGGGGATATGTAACCAGAGTGTGAAACACATGCAAAAGAGGTAGGACTCAAGGGGATATGGGAGTTCATAAAGTTATCAAATCAATGGGATCAAGACCAGGTACAGGGGTGGGAGTGCTGTTACAATAAACATAGATCCAATAAGAACAACTAACTAATGAACCAGACAATGAGGAAGTTAGGGAGGTATTAGTTTATGAAGGAGGAGGGGTCAGATACAGAGGGAAGTGAGGCCAGAGTAGACAAAAGGATGCACAAAACTGTTCAGTCAAATGATGATGTAGGACAGATGGTTCCAACAGACACAGCTGGGGGAGTTACCAATCAAATCAGATAAGAAGTCTTTCACAACCAGGTCATGCTAGGTATCAACATCAAGGATGTTTAACGGCAAGTTTTGCCTAAACCATAGGTGCACTCAGGGAAGATGGAGGTGCACAGATGGAACAAGTCAGAAAGTACTATCAGAATACAGGGGCTAAATTTTACTCGATTAAAAGGAGGAAGCGGTTTGGATAAGGAGAGCACTAAAATACAAAGTAAATTTAAATGAGAAGTGAATAAGCTGGATAAAGACTGTACATGATTAGAGGCAGACTACATGTGGGAGAGTAAGTAATAACCTAGTAGCATAAGTGGTAGAACAAGGATAAGAGTTTGCTGTAAAACTTTTGACCCACCCTGCCACTGTCATGAAAACTACTACTAGCTTCTGTTGTCATTACTTGTAGTCTTCCCTTAGTCTAAACTGGTACACCTACCATCCCTTCCCCCTTTCTCTTGGTAAATTCATTCTCATTACTTATTTGCAGTATTTCAAACATTTCTGGTCTGTGTACAGTCCAGAAATGGAAAGATGTTGAGAAGAAAAACTTGCCAACCTACAGATGAGTAATCAGGGAAAAGTAGAGGCAAAGATCATGCAGACTTGTAGAGGAATGATGGTCTTGGAAAGACAGAGCACACAGGGTAGTAAAGCATGCCTGTACAAAATGAAGGACTGCAACACACTAAGAATGAGACTTGCAGAACATCTAAATTAGGGCCAGCTTTAAAATTCTAGAAAGTATAACCTAGCATGAAACACACAACTAAGACTGTAACATATACATCAAGTGGTATGTAACCATACAGGAAAGCTACTGTGCCTCCTAACAATTCACAAAACTTGATACATCACCTTCTATAAAACTTTACAAGGCATGCAAACTTTGACACCACAATGAAAAATACTGTATAAAATACTGCATACTATATATAGACTGCATCTCTACAGAGGTCTGTGCCAGATGATCGAGGTTTCAGAAACTTGAAATTCATATGGTCGAGACCATATGATTCAAGTTTCCGAAAACTCGAACAAAAAAAAAAAAAAAAAACAACCCCCCCCCACAAATATCTACCTGTTTTACATTTTTGTAAAATAAATATACCAACTCTGACATCGCACTATAGTGAGGAAAAAGGTAAATTTCCCAGTCCACACTGTACAGCGATCACTATTCAAAAGCTCTGAGTTTTCAAAAACTCAATCATATGAATTTAGAGTTTCTGAAAACTCAATCAACTGATGGGAATCCCTCTACAGCAAGCACAGTCAAGTTACTAACATTCTGATTTCTGTCTATACTAACAAAACATTGGAATCACATTATAACACTTGGAGCACAGTGTCAGTTCACTTAAACAACATAACTTGGATCCTCATCCTTACAGCACAATAATGATGCAAGCAAGAAACAAGCAATGATTGTTTCATACTGTTCAAATGTACGCAGAGTTAGACTGTTCATTTCTTTCTACAAAAGCTATACTCCCATATACCCCCAGGCTTTGTTAATCTGCTGTAAAAATGTCTTTGTATACTGAAAATATCAGTTTCAGAGCTTTTCTCCAGATAGCTCCAATAAAAATGGGGCCATAGGCATCCTGGTAGACAAAACATAAACAAACAAAATAAAAATAAAACAATCAATCATGACATATTCTATTGTTTTACCCAGAATGTTAAATAGTATACAATGTGTGTGTGATGCATAAGTACATATTTATATAGATATATATGTATATTTACATAAACTTGTTAAGTGAATCCCCAAAAACAATAAAAAAGATAAAAAAATGTGGATATCATTCAATGTCATCTCTCTTGGACCTGAAATTCATATGTGAATAGCACTGGTGAAGCATTATACAACACAAGCATTTTTTTTTAACTTTCTACGTTTCACATAATGGGGCAGTATATGCACCTAAAGTGAATGTTATTGCACCTGTGTGCAATAACATCCAGTTTAAAATAATTCTTAGTCACATAACCCCCATTCTGTGGAACATGAAAGTTTAAAAAAAATCCTATCATACTGCCTAGTGCTTCACTTACATTACTCATTTACAAATCCCAAGGCTCATCTGACTCTAAGTCAAAGGTGGTGCATCTAAATAACAATGTACCTGTACTGGTGTACTTCTTTCCCCCCTGGACATTGCAAATGTCTCTCAAGTGATCACTTCTCTAGTTTTCTTTTACAGTGTACAACAAACAGTAGTTAAGTTTATCCTGTGGCTGCATGAGTTTAAAATTTTTCTAGCAGCAGGTAATCTGATACTTTATGGGTACTTCAATGCTATACCATATAACCAAGTTCCTAATTGTTACATTATGCATTCTGCACTTGGATTTGACAGATGAGTTCCACAGCAGTGAGATGTGGTTTAAAGCTTGTTCAAAAATGGGCTGTAGTATCAGCATGTCCATATACAGGCTTCTGTACTGATGCATAATCACATTATTTCCCAGTGGTTTTCTGAAGTTCTGCCACATTTCAGTGATGTGGCAAACTATAAGGTTAATATAAATAAAATTGATCATGCCACAACTCCAAACACATGCACTGTAGATGTCCTAAGACAGACACTGCAACATCTACCCCACATAATGAAATTCCTGTGTACTCATATGAGCAAATACAGATAATGGCACTCAACCCTCAGTCCAGATATTGAATGTGCTGAAAAAGAGATGATGAGACGGCAGACACCTGATCCTGTTTCCAACAGCCTGCATCAGCATTGTAAAACTGAACACTACATTATATTCTCAACCACCAGCTTCCATATATCTCCTGTTGCTTCCAAAAAAGCATTGATTACTTTGACCAACTTTATTTGCAAGAGAAAAACAGAACTTGACTATGTTGAAAGGTTGTATGAATTCTCAATAAATAAGTAAATTCTTCATAAGATATACTGAATGATAGTCACCTTTGACAATATAATGAAAAGACTGTATATAGTACTGCATACTATATACACAGTGTATCAATACAGAGGTCTGTGCACAGATGATCAGTTCCTAACAATTTAGGAGACCATATGATTCAAGTAAAACCCCAACAAACCCCCACAAATATCTACCTGTTTTACATTTTGTAAAATAAATATACCAACTCTGACAGACTAGATGAAGAAAAGGCAAGTAGGATATGACAGTCCACACTGTACAGCGATCACTATTCAAAAGCTCTGAGTTTTCAAAAACTCAATCATATGAATTTAGGTCCATACACAAGAATATTAAACATCCCAGTTAGATGTAGATGCAGCAGAATGCATAGCTTACACCACATAATTTACTAAGTTCCCAAAAGTGTTATAGCATATGCTACATTTTGGCTATGAAGGCTACTGGATGCCGATCAAGTGTAAAATGACTGAACACAGAGACTTAGAATCATGTTATTGCTGGGGGGAGGACAGATTCTGCTCACACTCTGATGTGTCTGTGGTGCTAGGGGAGGTCTACATGTAAAACAATTCAGATCTGGTCCTTATGAACACTCCCTTCATTACAGGTGTTACTGCTGCATAAAATGGTGTGGTTGCTACTTCTTATACCGATACGGGCATCTGGTTATTCTGAAAGGAGATGGAGATGGCCACATGTTCAAGGTGGATGTGCTACCAGTTTGGACATGGTATGATCTGAGATACTGGTGTTGAAATACTGACAACAGTTTATCAGAAACTGGCATGTTTGCAGCAGGATTAATGACAGACATATATGCATGTGTACCTGATGAATCACTACAACATCCAGCTATGATATAAGCTGATGTACATGATTTTTTTTTTTACTGTGGTCTTGGTTGACTGGTTTGCAAAAAAAAAACTCTTTCAGGTTTATAATCAGTTAGACATGGAAGCAAGGAGAAAAAGATGGCTACTGATGAATGTCTTGGTGTACTCATTCAACAGTAACATATAAGAGGAGACAGTTCAGCTGGTAGTAAGCAAGGCCAGTGAAGAGGAAGACAGACACTGACACAGGGAGTTTATTCACAGGTGTGGTACCTGTGCCAACAACCAGCACATAAAACAATGAGAAAATTACGAAACATCTTGACTGACAGCACACTTTGAAAGGGTGAACTACTGGCAGGTTGGAAGGGGGTACTTAGCAGACAAACCAGTTAATTACCAGGGGCACAATCCAGTTTAGCCCAAAATGAACAGTGGCATATTTACATCTAGGATGAACAAGTACATATTAATGACGGTTTCTCTAAACTGTGAATTAATGTTAATGACTGTCTTCCCCTTCACTGGCCTTGCTCGCTACCAGCTGAACTGTCTCCTCTTATATGTCACTGTTGGATGAGTACACCAAGACATTCACCAGTAGCCATCTTTTTCTCCTTCCTTCCTTGTCTAACTGAAAAAAATAAATAAAAATACTATCTTGTTTGCTCGTTTCCCACTTTCCTAGCCAATCCAGATCCCAGGTTTTGCTTCTTTCAGGACTTTATTTTCTGTGTTAGAGCTATCTAGACCACGCTGTGGTAGAGGGAAGTCCTATGCTTACCAGTGGGACTGGTGAGCATTGTACTGCATATCTAACAGTAGAGGAGTGGTTTCCAGCTCTGAAATTGTAATTTTATTAGCCTTTTTGGGCTGATTTCAATCCCTTTCAACTTTCTGGCTTAAAAATGCCCGTGTTTGCACATTTTTCGCATCGTGCAGCACCGTGAGGCTACATTTATACTATTCCAGGTGCCAGAAAGTCTGCTCTTCAAATTTTCCCTTAGAACTATCTGGTTTCTCAGTAGTAGCACTAAAATCTGAACCCCTGTGACTAGCACTTGCTCTAGAACCTGCTGGAAAGCACTAGGAAGCCTGAAACTGATACAAGCAATCAACTCTCTGTCAATAAGGCGAAATTAATCGTAGGCACTAAATAGCCTATAATTGCAAAGTACCTTGCAAAGGTAAGTGAAAACAGCTCTTATACTTTACAAAAAAAGCACCTAAACAGGCATGTCCAAGGGTCAGCTTCTGGTGATTTCTCCTGTCCACCTGGAGAATCTGGGCATACTGGGGCAATGCAGCAACTGCCTCATGTACACAGACAACCCTCTCCTCCTACCCAACACTACAACCTGCGAGAGATGCACTTACATAGCCAAACTGGAAGCAAAGCTCTCTCCGGTCAAGATTCTGCTAGACAGTCAAGAGGAGAAGGTGAACACATGCACTACACCTCAAGCAGCTCATAGCCCTTCAAAACCCACACCATCAACACCCACACATAGCAACACTAAATCCACATCCCACCCCCCCTCCTCCCCAGTAAGGAAACCTCGTTAAAAAACTTCTCCAAAGCCAACTTCATGCTACTGAAGTCAGAAGTGACACACTTCATGACACCCATGCAGATGGTATCTGAAAGTTCGACCGCAGAATCCTACACTAAGGCACTGTACGAGCACATCCACTCGTGCATGAATCGTGCCATCCCAAATAGAACCAAGATGTTCTCCTCCAAAAAAAGGAAGCCAATCTGGTGGTCCCCTGCTATAAACAAACTATACAACAGAAGGAAGAAACTGTTGCAGAAAAGAGGAAAAACCCAGGAAGTAAAAAACTTCCTCACCAGCCTCAGTAAGAAGCTGAGATCCCTCATAAAATCTTCAAAAACTAGTTACGAAAATAAAATTGCCAAAGATTCCAAAGACAACCACAAGGCATTCTATAGTTATATCAAGAATCTAAATGGCAATGCTCAGATCTGCTCTGAGCTTCAACAGAATGGCATTAAATATACTGATCCCAAGGATATTGCCAATATCCTGGCAGATCGATTTAGTGCCAACTTCACCCCCCTCTCACCCCCTAAACGGCCCATCTCAATACCAAAATATTGCCAAATTCCAGTAATCACAGCCACACAGGTAGAAACCGCACTCTCCAAAGCTAAGAATTCAGCATCCATGGGACCAGATGACATCCCAGGCTGTGTACTACATGAACTACAAAATGAACTGGCACCTCACCTAAGTGTCATGTTTAATCATAGCCTCACCTCGGGCTTCGTGTCCACTGAGTGGCGCACAGCTACAGTTATCCCATTCTACAAGGGGGGGGTCCACCTTGGATCCCGGAAACTACCGTCCCATCAGTCTGACGAGCCTGATCTGCAAGGGCATGGAACGCATTATCATGGAACTTATAAACAAAGACATTGTCAACCTTCAAACACTGGACCCCACCCAGTTTGGATTTATGAAGGGCCGATCTTGTCTCCTGAACCTGATTGACTTCTTCAAATCAGTCTCCAGAGCCGTGGACGAGGGTAAGGCGGTCCACACAGCCTATTTGGACCTCGCCAAGGCCTTCGACACCATATCCCACTCTGGAATCATAGATAAACTTACTAAGCTGGGCATAAATCCCTACGTCACTTGATGGGTTGCAAACTGGCTTACTGACAGAACCCAGACTGTAAAAGTAGCCGACTCCAAATCCAGCTCCAGACAAGTGACAAGTGGAGTACCTCAGGGTTCAGTCCTGGGACCACCCTTGTTTGGCATCAACTTCTCTGAAGTACAGGCCAACACTAAGGGACTCTGGCTAACAAAGTTCGTAGATGACTGCAAACTGGAAGCCATTATTGAATCCCCAAATGATGTGGATATTCTACAAAAGGGCCTTACAGAAACAGATGCCTAGTGCCAGAGCCATGGGCTCAAGCTTAATGCCAAGAAATGTATAGTTATCCCCTTGGGAAAAAAACATGTACCCATGAATTACCACATAGGTGGCAGTACACTAAACATTGAAAGTGTGATGAGAGACTTAGGGACACAGGTGGACAGAGGTCTCACTTTCGATAACCACATCGCCACAACAGTCAGGAAATCCTTCTATGTGGCACACCTCATCACTAAGGGCTTTTCATCCAGAAAAAAGGAGGTCATTGTCCCACTGTACTCATCCCTCATTATACCCATTATGGAGTATAATGCCCCATTTGGTATGTACCTCACAAGACATCTGCAACAGCTGGAAAGGCCACAGAAAAACCTCGCTAAAATAATCACAGGCCTAAAGCAGATGCCATATGCTGACCATCTAAAAAAAACTCCAGCTATACTTTGTGGCATATCGTCTACTCAGAGGCGACCTCTGCTTAACATACAAGGTCATGTCAAACCCTGAGCTGTTGGATATGCTCCACTTAAAGAAATCCCAATCCCGCAGAGCCACACACTCCAGGGATCTAAACCTTGTCATCACAATGAACAAAACATGCTGGAGGAATAGGTTCCTGACCCAGAGACTCCCCATACTCTGGAATAGACTGCCCATACATGTCAGGCAGAGCGCCTCCTTGGCCCTCTTCAAAAGGAACCTTGATGATTGGATGGGAGATAGGAAATTCACCCCGGGGATTATGTCAGTCACCCTACTAGACAGGGGTCCAGAGAAGTAAATATTGTGGGAAGAAATATCCAGGGAATTGTTATGGCTAGGCTTGTATAGACCCTAGGGCCGATAGCCTAGTACCAACCTATGAACTGCACCTCTAAACTATTTATTTATGAACTTTGTTTACCAGGGTAGAAGACAAAGCTCAAATGTAGCCATTTCAGTCATAGCTCAGGGATGACATGGTCTACAGAAATATAGAATAGATGAAATGAATTAATACAAATGAATTTTGTTAAGAAATATAATAGAGTTCACAAAACAAAAATACTGGTGTTATCTTGCAAACCATTATAAATAATGATGTGAAACTGTTAAGTAGCAGTACCACTAAGACACAGTTGTGTAGTTTGTGTAGGTTAGTACATATATTTTTGTTTTTAGTGATGTCACATTTGTTTATGGCTTAGATCTTTACAGCTTGGTAAGCATGTGTTAAATAAACATTTAGAATATTTATATGATTTGAAGTAATCTTCCATACAACATTCAGGCTTTAGCACAGTGTAGCCGAATCAGTTACACACTTGTGCGAATATGCTACAGTAGATCATTTAAAGCATATTTAGAGCATGTGGCTCTTTAGTTTAGCTGATGTCATCACCAAAGTTGTGTTATTAATCTAATAGGTTCATAGATTCATAGGTAGGTACTAGGCTATCTGCCCGAAGGCATTTATAAGCCTAGCCAGAATGTGTTGGCTTTCGCTGCCTCCTTATATTAGTTCCCTGTGCCTCTGTCCAGCAGAGCCACTGAAGTGATCCCCAGGGTAAACTTTCTGTTTCCCATCCACTCGTCAAGGTTTCTCTTGAGACTGTTAGCGAGGAGCTCTGCCTAATGTAGACTGGAATCTTGTTCCAAAGCATGGGGAGTCTCTAGGACAGGAATCTATCCCTCCAGCATGTCCTATTTATTGTTGTGGTGAGGTTTAGATCCCTAGTGTGTGCGGCTCGAAGGGATAAGGTTTTCTTTAGGTGGAGCATGTCCATCAATTCTGGGTTGGACATGGCCTTGTATGTCAGGCAGAGATCACCTCTGAGTAGGCGGTATGCAACCGAGTGCAGCTGGAGTTTCTCCAGTCGAGCTGCATAGAGCATCTGTTTGAGGCCAGTGATCCTCTTGGTGAGGTACTTCTGTGGTCTTTCCAGCTGTTGCAGGTGTCTTGTAAGGTACATCCCAAATGGGGCATTGTATTCTATGATGGGTCTGATGAGTAGAGGGGCACAATGACCTCTTTTGATCTGGATGCAAACACTTTTGTGATTAGGTGGGCCACATAGAAGAATTTTCTAACCACTTAGCAATGTGATTATCAAAGGAGAAATTACTATCTACTTGGGTCCCCAGATCCCTTATTATTTTTTCCGTATTTAGGGGGCTACCACCTATGTGGCAGTTTGTGGGGACTTTTTGGCATTTAGCTTGAGGCCATGATTTTGACACCAGGTATCCATCTCAATGAGACCCTTTTGGAGGATGTCTATGTTAGCCGGAGAGATAATTATAGCCCCTAGTTTGTAGTCGTCTCCGAACTTGGTCAACCATAGTCCTCCTGTGCTTGCTTGTACCTCTGAGAAATATATGCCGAACAGGAGGGGTCCTAGGACTGAGCTCTGGGGAATGCCACTTGTAACCTGTTTAGAGTGAGACCTAGCTCCCACAACTCTCACCATGTGGGTTCTGTCTGTGAGCCAACTGGCAACCCATCTTGTGACATAGGGGTTTATGTTCAGGCTGGTGAGCTTGTTTATAATACCAGAATGGCGAATGGTGTCGAAGGCCTTTGCAAGGTCTAGGTAGGCTGTATGTACCACCTTTCCCTCGTCTATAGCCTTGGTAACTGTCCCAAAGAAGTCCACCAGGTTTAGGAGGCATGATCTGCCCTTAACAAAGTCATACTGGGTAGGGTCCAGTGTTTGGAGGTTCCCAATGTCTCTGTTAATGAGTTCCATTATGATGCGCTCCACAGCCTTGCAGACCAAGCTAGTCAGGCTTATAAGGCGATAGTTCCTGGGGTCTGTTGTGGCTCCACCTTTGTGGAGCGGAATAACCGTTGCTGTGCATCATTCTATGGGTACACAGCCTGTGGAGAGGCTGAGTTTGAACAGTGTGTTTAGGTGAGGGGTTAGTTTGTCTTTGAGCTCATGTAGGACGCAGCCTGGGACACTGTCCGGTCCCACTGATGCTGTGTTTTTGTAATCTAATCTAATCTAATCTAATCTAATCAATTCTGGAGCAGAGTTGACAGGGAATACGCTTTACAAATATTCTGAAGGCAATGGTTAAGAATGCCATATTATAGTGAGTTTTGCATAGGAAGATCTAATATGGAGAGTCTTTTAGCAAGCTTGAGAGAACTGCAGTGATGTGCAGTTGGGGGTAAAAGGAGGATAATGAGACAAAGCCTGATGGACACTGTTTGCAAGGTTTTAATAAGAGGGATAAAAAAGGCAGTAAAAGTTTGTATATTCTTACTGCTCCTTTGTGTTTAGGGCAACAAAATGAAAAATTTAACAACAGACGTATAGAACTGAGTTTATTTTCATTTTAAGTTGATAATGTGAAATGGCACTGTTAAAGATGCATCAAGAGTTAGGCCTTCACCAGCTAGAGATTGCCTTCCCTATCAAGGATTGATATCAGAGTATAAACAAAGACAAAGGAATAGGGGGATCCTAAGTGAAAAACCAACACTGTTAGAGTTTTCAGCAGAATCCAGAACAGAAGCTGCTATGAAAAAATGGATAATTAGTATGGCATATAAAATACTGCATGATAACTACTTGAATCAGTCACAGGAGGTTTGAAAGGATTGGGAAGAGAAACTGGATGAGCAATTAACAAAGAATCAATAGGAGGACACATAGACCAGCATGCACCTAAACGTACTATCAGAACTAGGTCCAAACCTGCCCCCGGCTTACAAATGAAACCAAGAAAAAAATCCTCCTCAGAAATAAAGCCTGGTCTAGGTGGCAAACTACCAAAAATATATCAGATCAACAAATCTTTAGACATATGAGAAACATGACAAAAAAAGAAATTCTCTCAGACAAAAAAAAAACTTTTACTGTAAAATGCAGCAAACAAACCAAAACAATCCTCAAAGATTCTGGGCAAGTATCAATAGACTCCTTTATCCAGGTCACTCCAGAACACCAACCCCAACAGGTGCAACACATGAGACACCTATCCAAACTGCCAATGCTTTCAATTCCTTCTTCACAGAGGCGATCCAATCTCTAGCCAGTCAACCAGCTCCTGATAGATCTAGTCTTCTTAACTCTTCTCCCAGCTCTCTTCCTACCTTCTGATTTCTACCCACCTCAACAAATTTTATCTATAAACTCATTCTAAAACTTAAGCCTTGTACTCCATCTGCTGACCAGATCCCAGCCGAATACCTGCAAAAAGCTGCTAAAGAAGCAGCTTACCCGATATCCATCCTGATTAATAGAACTACTAACGAGGGAAGCATCCCTGACATTTGGAAAATCTCACATATTATCCCCCTACACAAAGGTGGCAACTCAAATGAATACTCTAACTATCGACCTATAGCCCTACTATCCCCCTTAGCAAAAAATAATGGAAAAATGTATTCACCATCAGCTTCTAAACCATTTAATTCAACATAACATACTAGCTGCAAGCCAACATGGCTTTAGGTCATTCCACAGTACTACTACTGCCCTCTTATCTTTTACTGATACCATAAACAAAAACCGCAATAACAATGTTCTCTCTTCCACTCTATTTATTGATCTCTCAAAAGCATTTGATATGGTAAACCACTCTCTACTTATAAATATTCTGAAATCACTCTCACTTGATACTATGGCTCTACAATGGTTTACTTCTTACCTCAGCAATAGGCAACAGGCTGTGCTCTGGGAGAATAAACTATCATCCCACCTTCCAGTCTCACTTGGTGTCCCTCAGGGCTCCATTCTAGGCCCTCTCTTATTCTCAATATTTATCAGTGATCTCTACCTAGCTATTCCTCAGGCAACCTGCATATAGTATGCAGATGATTCAACTTTAATCTGTGCAGCTGAATCTTCATCTGAACTACAATCCCTAACTCAGAAAATATTTAATGTAGTAGAGACTTGGTTCTTAAAACGTTGCCTCCTCTTGAATCCCAAAAAAACAAAGCTCCTTCTCTTTACTCCTACCCATAAATCCATGCCTTTAGATTTCTCTGTTATTTCTAACAATGGCACCCTCATATCCCCTGATTCTACCACCAAACTCCTAGGAATAACTATAGACAATTACCTCAGCTTTGATAACCATATTAATAACACTATAAAAACAGTCAACAGAAAAATGGGCTCCCTATACAGGATCAAATATTTTCTCACTCCAACTGCCAGAACTGCTATTACCCACTCTCATCTAATCTCAACACTTCTCTATGCCTCACCAATTTACACCAACCTATCCAAGAAGAATCTTCTTAAACTAACTACATCTTACAATAACATTGCCAGATTTGCTACTGGTAATCGCTTTAGAACTCATCACTGTCAGAATCTAAAACAACTAGGATGGCTTGAACTGCAAAATCAGCTTTATTTTAACCAACTTACCATTGCTCATAAGATCCTCAACCAGCCTAACAACACTCCTATATTCTCAAACCTCATTACTCCGTATAAAAATCTCAATACCTTACGCTCTGCTAACAAACTTCTACTTAGTATTAGTAAGTCTAACAACATGGCAGGTAACTCTTTTCTCAAACACAACTGGGAAATACTGGAATCTTCTACCTAGTTATCTTACTTCACTTCCTTCCCTACCCCACTTCAAACAAAAACTCAAAATATACCTTAGAACACACTGGCTATGCCCTTACACTAACCCTGACTAACCCACTACCTCTGTGACTAAATTTCTCCTAACTATACTCTAACTATAATTCAATGCTCTTTACTGTAAACTTTACAAGAATAGCAAACCTGCATACAGTTATGATCTACCTCACATGGTTATCTTGTTCAATATATTGTAAATACTCTTATGCAACCATTTTCAGGATTTGTAAACCTGAAAAAGTTCAATCTACCTCATGTGAATATTTTGTTCTATATTATTGTCAATATTGCTTTGCAATATACTGTAAAAGGTTTTGTATCTTCTGCTATGTTAACTTGATTGTAACCTTACAAACACTGTTTTGAATTTGTAACCATATACTTATTGGTATAATGGATCTGTCTTGGAGCTTTTCTCCCCCGGCCTCTACTGAAAATGGACATATATCCAGTTGGACTAGCCCGGTCAACAAATGTAAAATAAAATAAATAAAAATAAATAAATATGTATGTCTCCCAAATATGCAATAAAGTCTAGGAGATTTAGGATTTTTGCATGGAAGTATTTTCATAGATATATTTATACCCCAAGCAAACCCCAAACTCAGGCAGAGTGCAAATGTTGGAGGTGTGATGGGGAAAAGAGATGTAACAGGGAACATTTTTTGGGACTGTAATGACTTGGCAGATTTTAAAAAACTACCTGCAGACTACTGTGTCAGAGATACTGGATGGGCGAGCAAACTGGTGTAACTAAATTACTTCTTTTGAGATGTTATACAGAATCAGAACTGCCTAGACATAGTTAACACCTTGCTGAGTTACTTCTGGTGGCTGCCAAAAAAGCAAATACTACAGAATGGAAAGCAAAGTCTGAACCAAACATCTGTCAATCAGGGTGGCGCAGTGGTACAGCGGTTAACGTTGTCGCCTCACAGCAAGAGGTTCTCCGGTTCGATTCTCGGCTGGGGTGCCTTCTGTGCGGAGTTTGCATGTTCTCCCTGCACTCGTGTAGGTTTCCTCCCATGTTCTAAAGACATGCATCTGGAGCATTCCTCCCCGGGCCTCTGCTGAAAACAGGCTCTGTGGAACCTAGTTGGACTTTCATGGTCAACAAAATAAAAAAAGAACTGGAAGTGGGACCTTTAGAAACGTAGGAACAAATTACATAGAAAAAATGGGATTTGTGGGAACAAATACATGCAGAGTGTTTTGGAGAAGGAATGAAGTTTAAGGGAAAGCAAGAATTAAATAAGCTATGTAATGTTCAATGGACATCTGCATAGAAGATTATATGAGATGTATAATGCTGCAACTGAAAATATGTCATAAGTGATAAATCAATAAAGATATTTATTGTTAAAAAAAAAAGAATTAGGCCTAAGTATTTTAAAGAGAAAAGACATTCAATCTTCTGTTTGCAGTAGGTATGGAAGTCTGTAAGGCTTGACAGGATCTGGTGAATGAAGATGGAAGGGGGAATGGGGTGCCAAAGGAACAAAAGGGTAGATAAAAAAGCAGAAGACTGAAGGAAAAATGGGGTGATATGAAGCATGGCTGGGTAGTAGTGCTAAGCAATGCAAGGCACTAAGATAATTCCAAGCAAGGTTGGGTAATATAATGCAATACAAGGATCCTGGATACAAAGATGGTGGATGGTGAACCTGCATTCTGTTATGCAGCAGGTGAAAGTGGGATATCTGATATCGCAGCACCAAGGCTGTGGAAAAAAACATGGTGAGACATAGTCGTGCCTGTGAACAGGTAAAGGGAGGGAGAGAGGTATAGCAATGGTAAAGATAAAGGTAATCATCAATTACAAAGTTAGGGAAGAGGAAAAACACAGCCACATGAAGCAGGCAAGAGAGTGGGTAAAATCAGAACCTGGAGTAAATGCAATACTGGTAAGGCAGAGGGTGGGATGCAATGCTGGTGGATTGATCCAGGGTATCGGCCACCAGAAATGATAAAGGACGTTTATGAAAAAATGGGAGAGAGAAACCAAACAGTGTGGTAGGAGAAAGATGGCCATATGTATGAGAAACCTGAATCTGCCAAATGCAGAATGGAGATTTCAAGCTCCAGGGTACAGAGGTGGAAGATGAATGAGCTTGTGGACAAAAAGGGATTAGGGCTGTATCAGAAAGGGATGATTTTTTTCTTCACTTGTAAATATAGTAGACTGGGTCAGGTATGACGAGGCAAAGGCATAGTTAACTAACAGAAATATGACTGTTATGTACTTCAAAATGAGGGAAGGGCAGGTATACAAATATTCAGAAAATGATGTGGCAATTTAGAGAGAGGGTACTAGTGAGCTAAAGGATTAAACAATGCGTTAATGACCTATAAGCAAATTCAAGGAGTCATTAGAAATAGGAGGAGGAGAATAAGCTATGGGAATGGGCCAGGGACTGAGTATTCAGAGCTATGTACAAGGGCTCGAGGAAGAGGCAACTAGGGAAAAGGAGAAGAATACCAATGTGGCTATACTAGAATAGTACAGCTGTGTAAGTAAGCTTACTATAACGGTGAATGTTCTAATAGAGCGCTGTCGCAGTAGACTAAACTATATATGGGTTACATGCTTGCAAGGATATGACAATCGAGCAGCTTCCAAAGCTTAAGGGCACCTTCCCTGCACCCTAACCACTGCACAGCCTGGGATGAGTGGTATAAAGTCTGTGGTTATGGCACCAAACCTTCAGTGCTTTCTTGCCTCAAAGTAAGGCAAGCTAGAGCCCTGACAATTAGGTATATCTTAGGAATAAGAAAATAAAAATATCTACACCCTGGTATAAAATAATACAAAACAAAGGGGTATAGGGAGGGTGTTCCTACTGTCACAGTGATCTGTTTGAACACCTACTGTTAAGGTAAGTTTAGTTGGAAAACTGTACTATGTTCATCATTACATCAGTGTTGCAGTAGCCTCTGCTATATGGATAGACTATCAGAGTTTAAAACGAAAGGGAGGAGGAAGGGTCAGATTACCAGAGTCCCTGGTGAACGGTTCTACCAAAGCCTGCTCTGGACCTAGAGAAATAATCCCATTTGTAGTGCTTTGCAAAAGTGTGCACAAATGATCAAATGCTGCCTCTAGTATAGTTCTAGAGTCTGTCCCTACCCCTAAAAGCCACAGAAGATGCCAAAGCTCTGGCAGAATGGGCCCTGACTTTATCTAGATGTGTCCTGCCAAGATTAGAGAAACAAAACGTAATGGCATGGGAGAAGCACTTAAACTTTTCTGTTTAGATATTGACTGCCCTTTTTTCTTCCCTTCCTAGGAAATAAACAATTGATTAGAACTCCTGAAAGGTTTTAGTCTTATCAATGTAGTATCTCAGTTGCCTGTGGACATCAAGAGTATGTAAAATTCTCTCTCCTTTACTTTTTGGATTTGGAAAGAAAAGAAACCCTGAAACCATGTTAGGCATAAACAAAGGATTTGTTCTCAAAGCTACACGTATCCTTATGAAAAGTAAAATAAGACTGACTTACCCTAATAGAGCTTGTAACTCAGATGCTCTTATTGCTGAAGTCAGAGCAATTAGTAGCATTGATTTCCAAACTAGGAATTTAAAATAAGTCTCATGAGCCAAATTGAAAAATGGAAAAACTGCACATTTCTCTAGTACAAAATTAAGATTTCAAGGAGTCATCTCTATTCTGTCTTCTAGGTGGATGGATATGTAAAATTCCATCCACAAACTGTTTAACTTGAAGCTGTGTAGAAAGGGGGATCTATAGGCAGATAAGCAAAGATGGCCAAAAGGTAAATCTTTATAGAAGAAAAAGAAAGGCCAGAGGATAACAGTTCTCACAAAAATTTAAGAACCACAAGAAACCTGCCCTGAAAAGGGCCCTGGTCCTTAATTTGGTACCAACTAGAAAATCTTTTCCACTTACCCATACATAAATTTCTAGTAGCACTTTTCTTTGTCTCTTTAATAACTGCTGCACCTCCTGAAAAAAATGCCTAAAAGGTACTAACATTCTATTATCCAAGCATTGAGTTGAATAAACTGAAAATTGTGGAGCATCAAACAACCCTTGTCTTATTTAAGCAAGTCCATCCTGTGAGGAAGTTTGTAGTAACTGCCCTTGGCTAGTTTCAAAAAGGAGAAAGCACAGTTGTGTACACTTACCATAAATGTAGATGTTCGAGTTAGTTATTTAGGTAAGTGTACACAACTGTACTATGTTCTTCGTGTTGCACTGTTGCAGTCATCCTATTTGGGTAGATTCCCAAAGCTAAGGATGGGAGGAGGAATTTAGATAGCATTAGGGCCAGCTATAAGGCCATGCAAGACTACAGTGGCAAAGCCAGCTCTGGATTTAGAGAAAATTGGCAGATGGCAATGCTTGGTGAAAGTATGTACTGAACTCCAGGAAGCAGCTTCTAGGATGTCCCTAGTAGAGACACCTCTGAGAAAGGCTGTAGAGGTAGATGCAGCTCTGGCTGAGTGGGGTCTGATTCCCTGTGGGCTAGGTTTTCCATGGTGCTTGTAGTAGAAATGAATGCAATGGCCTATCCATTTGGAAATGGTTTGCTTTGAAGTAGCCTTCCCCTCTGCCCCTGCAGCAAATACCACCAGCAGTTGGTCAGATTTCCTTTGAGGTTTAGTCCTATCCAAGTAGAATCTAATTTGTCTGTGCACGTCTAAGGAGTGCAGTATCAGTTCCCCTTTGTTCTGTGGGATAGGAAAGAAGGTTGGCAAATGAATGGACTGATTAAGGGCCACACTGGATACCACTTTGGGCATGAAGGAGGGATTGGTCCTGAGGGACACCCTGTCCGCATGGAAGATGATGAGAGGCTCCACTGCCATGAGGGCCTGTAATTCAGATACCCTTCTTGCTGAAGTGATTGCTAAAAGGAAAGCTGTTTTCCAAGAGAGGAAATTTAAATCTGCAGTGACAGCTGGCTCAAAAGGAGGAAGGGTGAGCTTTTCTAATACAAAGTTAAGGTCCCAGGCTGGAGTTGGGGCACTCCTGGGTGGTCGTAGATTTTTGGCCCCTCTTAGGAACTGCTTAAGCAATAGATGACAGAAGAGGGGAGGCTCTGTGTAACAATGAACAGAAATGGCTGAGGTGTGAATTTTGATGGAGGAGAAAGACAGGTCCTTGTGAAGCATCTCAGTTAAATACTGTAAAATCTGAGGTAACTTGGGCACTGCTGTGCTCATCCTTAAGATTGGTTCCAGGCACAGAATCTTTTCCATTTTTCAGCATAAGATTTTCTAGTACTAGGCCTCCTTACCTCTAAAATGACATCCATCACAGGTTTACTGAGGGATGGTAAAGGAGAGATTAGGTAATTAGCCAGGCTGCTAGGTTCAGTGTATGAAGCTGAGGGTGCAGAATCTGATTCTCCTGTTGAGACAATAGGGTAGGAGTCTGAGGCAGGTGCCATGGGGCCAACAGTGACACACTGCACAGGAGGGGGGTACCAGTGTTGGCGTGGCCAGCCGGGTGCAATCAAAATCATCCTTGGTTTGTCTTGTTTGATCTTTAGTAGTATTTTGGAGAGCAGAGGCAGAGGAGGGAAGGCATAAACTGATAGGTTTTTCCAGCTGAAGGACAGAGCATCCACTTTCCAAGCTTGTTTCTGGGGAGTCCTTGAGCAAAATGTGTCCAATTGACAGTTCTGGGGGGAGGCAAACAGATCTATATCTGGGCTCTCCCATTTGCTTGTCAACATGTTGAAATTCCTTGGTTCCAGCTTCCACTTGTGTGGGTCCATGAGGTTTCTGCTTAGTTCGCCTAACAATGTATTTAGTTTTCCTGGCAGGAATTGAGCTTGTAAATGTACCTGATAGCTCAGGGCTGTGTTCCACAATGCCATGGCTAGTCTGCAAATGGGGTAAGAATGTGTACCCCCCGGCTTGTTTATGTACCACATAATAGTGGTGTTGTCCATCCTTATCATTAATTGTCCTAGAAGAATGTGGTCCTTGAAGGCTGTCAGAGCATTCCGTACAACTAACATTTCTTTTTGATTGATATGCAGGTGCATTTGACTTGGGTTCCATTTGCCCTGAATGCACTTCCCTGCCAGGTGGGCCCCCCATGCATAGTCTGATGCGTGTGTTGTTAAGGTTTGGGCAGCAGGGGGTAGTGTGAATGGTAGTCCCCTGTTTTGGTGGCAGGCCTCTGCCCACCAAAGAACTATAGGCGTAGGCAAGGTATGATAGGAATCATTGCCTATAGATCCTGTGAATGTTGACACCATAGGCTTTTGAGATACCATTGCAGTTTCTTCATATGCAGCCTTGAATATGGAATTAGAAGAATACAGGAGGCCATGAACCCCAAGGCTTGCAGAATTTGCCTTGCAGATAACTGGGTTATGACATGCCATAGGAATACCTTACTTCATAGAAGCAGCATGCACTCAGGACACATATTTAAGAATATAGTAAAGGGACAAACCCTTAGAACCTCTAGATTAACAGCTAAGGATGAAATATTTAAGGAAGAACTGGTAGACATTGGCTGCAGGTTTAGCAAGAGAGGATATACAGACAGCATGACAGATGACATCCTGAGTAAAGCCACCTCCTGGAGAGATAATATAGGTAAACCTTACTTTTCTTTGAGAGGTAAAAGGACAGAACAACAGAAACCCAAGAAAGCTAATATTAGATACTCCACACACTATACCAGTGACATAAATATAGTAACGGATGTGATTAAGAAAAACTGGCGTATCTGAACTCAGAATGCTGAGATTAAAGAGGCAATAGGAGAAAGTCTTAACTTTTTGTTTAGGAACAGGAAGTCACTAAAAAGAATGTTATGCTATCCCAAAGAGAGTCAGAGACATAGAACAGAGGGAGCCGAAGGTACATCTTGTGGCAACTGCAATCAATGTACACATATAAATAAGAGCAATGAATTTATCCATGCAGACAGTCAGCGTACCTATAGATTTGATGTAACAGCAGATTGCAACACTGAAAATGTTGTTTATTTGGCAATCTGCAGCCTATGTTCAGCATTCTATATAGGCAAAACTAATAGGAAACTTAGATATAGGATCAGAGACCATCTTCTCCATATCAGGAATGGCACTACTGCAAACACACTAGCTAAACATGTAACTCTACAAGGAATTGAACACTGTTTTACCTCTATGGTTGTAGAGAGAGTTGACTTGAATAATAGAAGTGGTGATATACAGAACTACACTGAAACTTCTGAAACCAGATGGATCATTAGACTAAGGGTGAATAAAGGGAAGGGCCTTAATGACAGAGCACCTTTAAGACCAGTGTTAAGAAATAGGAAACTAAATGAGATAAACCTATTAAATATTCTTAGGGATACTAGATACACAGCTTCATGTTGCACAGATGCATTTTGCATTCATAGAAGATCCATCTTCGTTTTAGTTTAGTCAACTACTGTCTATATTATTGTTTTTTAATAAGGCTTTAGTAACTAGCTAAAAGCTTCTATGCCTACTTAAGTGATGAGTTAGTTACTCATTTGACTGATCTCACTCACCTAACTGATTTTAAATTTTGATTGGATGAATGTATTTTAAAAATGGGGATGTTTAGCATATGCTTTTATATGGTCTGATGAAATGACATTGCTTGTCATGAAAGCGCTTACCTACTACAAAATAAAGCCTTTTTGGGATTTAATTTGGACTGAATTTGTTTCATTTGGATTATTGGATTCACATATTGTGACTTTTTTATTCATTGGTTGCTCTATCCAGTATTTTTGTGGATTCATATGACTTTTTGTTTTACTGGTGGAACATTTATTCTAGCTGCTTCCTTCTTTGTGCTTCTTGGATTCTATTTGTTTTGGTGGCAGTTGGGAACAATGGCTGAGGAAAGTGTGGCCAACAACATGGTTAAAAACGTGACCGTACAAGACATAGAATTAGATTATACTCTTAATTCTATACCTGGAACAACTGAACAAACAACGAATAGGTTCCAGGGCTTGATGAGCAAGAAAGGTAATCCGCTGCTATCAAATGAAAGTAACAGACAATGTTGACAATGAGAATGACAATGATATTGACTATGCGGTCTTTTTAAGAGAAACACATAGACTGGAGGACTATTTATACAAATTAAACAAAGTACATGCCCAATGATATTACTTAGAGGCTTGTCTGAAATCTAAAGTTATTCCGAGAGGGCTAAGGGTCTTGAAAATGCCTAACCAGGGAGAATGTTTACCTGAACTGCTTAGCAAATGGCAACAGCTCAACTTAGAATTGAGCTTTAATTATATGCGACTCTTACTAGAATCCTCTGTCAAGGAAGAAGAAGAAATAAGTGCAAATATTTTACATGTGCAGCAAGTACTGTTTAATTCTTATCCACAGAGAATGGTGGATGAGAAATGCTCTGCTATTACAGATTCTGTATTAGTTTTTGAGTGGAGACTGTTGAGACAAAAATTCAGTAAACTCGAAAGGGACCGAAGGGATTTTAAGGAGGGACATGTCTTTGTTTGGCCCAGAGGCACTCCAGTAGGAAGGGTGAATGAACAAACCACCTTAAGAAATGGAGGAGTGACACATGCTAGTGAACGTAATGCTAATGAGCGTAATGATATCAGCAGTGTTGAACGCAATGATATCACTAATGAAAGAGCGAGGGAAGGGAGAGATTTAGGTGCGCGTTTGAAATCTAACGCTCAACCCCATGTAGCTGTACCCATAGTGACGAACCAGAGAACCGAAGTGAATGGAACGGTAGATGAGAGGCGAAGGCTGAAATCACCGGAGAGGAAACAGCAACAAGTGGAGAATAAAGCAAACGTTTTGGAACTATTGGAGGCATTACAACAGGTCACACTCTACCGATAAAATTACCAAATGTAGAAGTAGAGAAATCGTTTCAGAAAGGGAGGTTGTACAGCCGGAATCGGAACAAGCGCAAGCTACCGACAAACTCCTCAGGATTGAATGCACCCAAGAAAGCGTGGAGGAAAGCAGTAGAATTTCGAATATCTCCTCTCGACCACTGACTCATGAGGAAAGAAAAATACTGGAAATGGGACTTTCATTTATTCCTGCACAGAGGACAGAGGTAACTGATAGCATAATAGAATTACATATGTTTGCCAGAAATGTTTTACTTAAAATAATGTTTAAGAACCATAATGATGGGAATAGCAATAATGTTATTTTTAAGAAACCAAGCACTTTTATTCCACCTAATCACCCAGTGTTAGATGTTTTTATTAGTGTATGTGAGAATGAGCTCTTTGAAGTTCTGGGTAATGATATCAGGAAAGCAAGGAGTAACTATTTTAATTTGAACAAGAGTGAACAAAATGCACTAAAACAGCTGCAATCTGATAGCTCAATTGTAATTAAACAAGCAGACAAAGGTGGATCTGTGGTGCTAATGGACAAACTGTATTATGGTACGCTAATGTTTCAAATGTTGAATGACACTACAACATATAAGAATATAAGTAACATAGACATGGATAGGATGCTTAGAAAGTTAAATGGAGTTTTATATGAATGTCTGTTGGTTAACACTATATCTAATGAGTTGTATAATTACTTTAAACTGGATAATCCCTTAGTACCTAGCATACATGGACTCCCTAAAATCCATAAGGATGCTCAGAATACACCTCTGAGACCAACTGTATCTGGTCGCAATTGGTCCACAGAACGCATCTCCATCTATATTGAGAAACATCTGAGACCATCATCATCATCTTTCGGCTTTTCCCGTTAGGGGGTCGCCACAGCGGATCATCTCTTTCCATTTCTTCCTATCCTCTGCATCTTGCTCTGTCACACCAACCGCCTGCATGTCCTCTCTCACCACGTCCATAAACCTTATCTTAGGCCTTCCTCTTTTCCTCTTACCTGGCAGCTCCATCCTTAGCATCTTTTTCCCACTATACCCATCATCCCTCCTCAGCACATGTCCAAACTAACGCAATCCCGTCTCTCTTGCTTTGTCTCCAAACTGTCCAACATGAGCTGACCCCCTAATATACTGATTCCTAATCCTATCCATCCTAGTCACACCGATTGCAAATCTTAACATCTTTAACTCTGCCACATCCAGCTCTGACTCCTGCCTTTTTGTCAATGCCACTGTCTCCAACCCATATAACATAGCTGGTCTCACTACCCTCTTGTAGACCTTCCCTTTCACTCTTACTGGTACCCGTCTGTCACAAATCACTCCTGACACTCTTCTCCACCCATTCCACCCTGCCTGTACTCTTTTTCACCTCTCTTCCACATTCACCATTACTCTGAACTGTTGATCCCAAGTACTTAAACTTGTCCACCTTTACCAACTCTACTCCCTGCATCCTCACCATTCCTCTACCCTCCCTCTCATTTACACACATATATTCTGTCTTAGCCCTGCTGACCTTCATTCCTCTGCTCTCTAGAGCATATCTCCACCTCTCCAGAGTCTCCTCAACCTGATTCCTACTCTCACTACAGATCACAATGTCATCTGCAAACATCACAGTCCACGGGGCCTCCTGTCTGATCTCATCTGTCAACCTGTCGGTCACCACTGCAAATAAGAAAGGACTCAGAGCTGATCCTTGATGTAATCCCACCGCCACCTTAAACAGATCTGTCACTCCCACTGCAGTCCTCACCACTGTCACACTACCCCCGTACATATCCTGTACCACTCTTACATACTTCTCTGCCACTCCCGACTTCATCATACAATACCACAACTCTTCTCTAGGCACCCTGTCATATGCTTTCTCCAAGTCTACAAAGACACAATGCAACTCCTTCTGACCTTCTCTGTATTTCTCCAATAACACTCTCAGAGCAAACATTGCATCTGTAGTGCTCTTTCCTGGCATGAAACCATACTGCTGATCACTAATCATCACCTCCCTTCTTAACCTAGCTTCTACTACTCTTTCCCATAACTTCAAGCTGTGACTGATCAATTTTATCCCTCTGTAGTTACTGCAGCTCTGCACATCACCCTTATTCTTAAAGATAGGTACCAAAACAATTTTTCTCCACTCCTCAGGCATCCTCTGACTTTCCAAAATTGCATTAAACAATCTAGTTAAAAATTCCACTGCCATTTCTCCTAAGCACCTCCATGCTTCCATTGGTATGTCATCTGGGCCAACAGCCTTTCCATTCTTCATCCTCTTCATAGCTGTCCTTACTTCCTCCTTGCTAATCTGTTTCACTTCCTGATTCACTATTCCCACATCATCCAACATTCTCTCTCTCTCATTCTCTTCATTCATCAGTCTCTCAAAATACTCTTTCCATCTACTCAACACACTCTCCTCTCTTGTGAGTACTTTCCCTCACTATCCTTTATCACCTTTACTTGCTGCACATCTTTCCCATCTCTGTCCCTCTGTCTAGCCAATCAGTACAGGTCCTTTTCTCCCTCTTTCGTGTCCAATCTCTCATACAACTCTCCATACGCCTTATCCTTAGCTTTCGCCACCTCTATCTTTGCCCATGCGCCTCATCTCCTTATACTCATGTCTACTTTCTTCATCTCTTTGACAATCCCACTTCTTCTTTGCCAGCCTCTTCCTCTGTATACTCTCCTGTACTTCCTCATTCCACCACCAGGTCTCCTTGTCCTCCTTCCTCTATCCAGATGTCACACCAAGCACCTTTCTAGCAGTCTCCCTTACTAGTTCTGCTGTAGTTACCCAGCTATTCGGTAACTCTCCACTGCCTCCCAGTGCCTGTCTTAACTCTTCCCTAAACTCCACTTCACAATCACCCAATTTTAACTTCCACCATTTAATCCTTGGCACTGCTTCCACACTCCTCCTCCTCTTCTTGATCACCGTCATCCTACAGACCACCATTCTATGCTGCCTAACTACACTTTCCCCTGCCACCACTTTACAGTCTCCAATCTCCTTCAGACTGGCCCTCCTACATAGGATATAATCCACCTGTGTGCATCTTTCTCCACTCTTGTACGTCACCCTATGCTCCTCCCTCTTCTTAAAATACGTATTCACCACAGCAATGTCCATCCTTTTCGCAAAATCCACAATCATCTGACCTTCTGCATTCCTCTCCTTAACACCATACATACCCATCACTTCCTCATCCCCTCTGTTCACTTCACCAACATGCCCGTTAAAGTCTGCTCCAATCACTAGTCTCTCACCCTTGGGTACACTCACCACAACTTCATCCAACTCACTCCAAAATTTCTCTTTCTCATCCATCGCACACCCAACTTGTGGAGCATATGCACTAACAACATTCATCATTACACCATCAATTTCGAGCTTCATAAACATCACTCTGTCAGACACTCTCTTCACGTCTAAAACACTCTTGGCATATTGTTCGTTTAGTATAACCCCTACCCCATTTCTCCTGCCATCCACACCATGATAGAACAATTTGAACTCATTTCCTAAACACCTGGCCTTACTTCCCTTCCATCTGGTCTCTTGCACGCACAATATATCAACCTTCCTTCTCTTCATCATATCAGCTAGTTCTCTTCCTATACCAGTCATACTGCCAACATTCAAAGTTCCTACCCTCACTGCTACACTCCTAACTTTCCTCCTCTCTTCCTGCCTTCGGGCATGCCTTCGCCCTCCTCTTCTCCTTCGGCCAACAGTAGTCCCATTTCTGACAGCACCCTGTTGGCTAACAGTACTGGTGGCGGTCGTTGTTAACCCGGGCCTCGACCGATCCGGAATGGAAATATGACATTTCTACGCCATAAATGTTGTGGCAGAATTTTTATGCCGGATGCCCTTCCTCACGCAACCCACCCCATTTATCCAGGCTTGGGACCGGCACAAAGAAATGCACTGGCTTGTGCATCCCCAGTGGCTGGGTTATTGAGAAACATCTGAAATAGTTGATAAAAACACTAATATTCTAAGGGATACTAAACAATTTCTACAAGATCTCTTTGATTTCAAAAATGGATATGAAGGAAGTTTAACTATGCCTTTGTTAGTCACACTAGATGTATGCTCATTGTTCACATGTATTCCTAATTATGTTGGTCTGATATTTCTAAGGGAATACCTGTTGGATGAGGGAACCTATGACGGAGCCCAAATAGATTTGATATGTCTGTTGATGGAGTTAGTTTTATCCAACAATATCATATACTTTGATGGGAAATTATTTGTACAGAGAGATGGCGTAGCTATGGGCACGGCCAGTGCCAATAGCTATGCTAATCTCGTCATGGCTGAATGGGAGAATAAATATATGCTACATGGAAACAAATGACAGCAAATTTTATTCTATAAAAGATTTGTAGATGACCTCTTTCTCGTTTGGAATGGGACTGTTGACACTTTAGAGGAGTTCCACACTGAAATAGGAAATGGCACTAATTTTCTAAAGTTTGAAATGAGTTACTCTACTGAGAAAATTGATTTTCTTGATGTCACTGTTCTTACAGATGATGTGGAGGGTATAACAACTAGATTGTTCAGGAAGACATGCCATAGGAATACCTTACTTCATAGAAGCAACATGCACCCAGGACACATATTTAAGAATATAGTAAAGGGACAAACCCTTAGAACCTCTAGATTAACAGAGAAGGCTGAAATATTTAAGGAAGAACTGGTAGACATTGGCTCCAGGTTTAGCAAGAGAGGATATACAGACAGCATGACAGATGATATCCGGAGTAAAGCCACCTCCTGGAGAGATAATATCGGTAAACCTTACTTTTCTTTGAGAGGTAAAAGGACAGAACAACAGAAACCCAAGAAAGCTAATATTAGATACTCCACACACTATACCAGTGACATAAATATAGTAACGGATGTGATTAAGAAAAATTGGTGTATCTTCACTCAGAATGCTGAGATTAAACAGGCAATACGAGAAAGTCCTAACTTTTTGTTTAGGAACAGGAAGTCACTAAAAAGAATGTTATGCTATCCCAAAGAGAGTCAGAGACATAGAACAGAGGGAGCTGAAGGTACAACATCTTGTGGCAATTGCAATCCATGTACACATATAAATAAGAGCAATGAATTTATCCATCCAGACAGTCAGCGTTCCTATAGATTTGATGTAACAGCAGATTGCAACACTGAAAATGTTGTTTATTTGGCAATGTGCAGCCTATGTTCAGCATTCTGTATAGGCAAAACTAATAGGAAACTTAGATATAGGATCAGAGACCATCTTCTCCATATCACGAATGGCACTACTACAAACGCACTAGCTAAACATGTAACTTTACAAGGAATTGAACACTGTTTTACCTCTATGGTTGTAGAGAGAGTTGACTTCAATAATAGAAGTGGTGATATACAGAACTACACTGAAACTTCTGAAACCAGATGGATCATTAGACTAAGGGCGAATAAAGGGAAGGGTCTTAATGACAGAGTACCTTTAAGACCAGTGTTAAGAAATAGGAAACTAAATGAGATAGACCTATTAAATATTCTTAGGGATTCTAGATACACAGCTTCATGTTGCACAGATGCATTTTGCATTCATAGAAGATCCATCTTCGTTTTAGTTTAGTCAACTACTGTCTATATTATTGTTTTTTAATAAGGCTTTAGTAACTAGCTTTATAAAAGCTTCTATGCCTACTTAAGTGATGAGTTAATTAGTTACTCATTTGACTGATCTCACTCACCTAACTGATTTTAAATTTTGATTGGATGAATGTATGTTAAAAATGGGGATGTTTATCATATGCTTTTATATGGTCTGATGAAGTAACATTGTTTGTCATGAAAGCGCTTACCTACTACAAATAAAGCCTTTTTGGGATTTAATTTGGACTGAATTTGTTTAATTTGGATCATTGGATTCACATATTGTGACTTTTTTATTCATTGGTTGCTCTATCCAGTATTTTTGTGGATTCAACTGGGTTTATGTGGCCACTTGTTTGAAGTAGGTTGTCAAATGAATCCGTTTCTCTGGCATGAGGAAAGCCGTCTGGGAAGTTGAATTCAAGCTTGCTCCCAGGAATATAATTTGTTGACAGGGTACCAGTTGTGATTTCTTTTCGTTTATGGTGTACCCCAGACAAGTCAGTACCCTTTGAACAAAGTCCAGCTGATTCGAAAGTATGTCTTGGCTTGCTGCCTGAATTAGACAATCGTCCAGATATGGGTATATTTGAATATTTCTTTGCCTGCAGAATGCAATGACTGGAGCTAGGCACTTTGTGAATACCCTGGGCGCAGCAGATAAGCCAAAGGGTAGTCCAGAGAACTGATAGTGCATGTAGCCTGCATTGAAGCGTAGGTATTTTCTGCAAGACTCCCTGATAGGGATGTGCAGGTATGCTTCTTTTAAGTCTAGTGTCACCAACCATGCATCTTTGCCTAGCATAGGAAACAGCTGGTGAAGAGTCAGCATCTTGAATTTTGGAATCATCAGAAAGCCATGTATTGCCTTTTCTGGGTACCAGGAAAAGTCTCGAATAGAACTCTTGTCCCTTTTCCTCTTCTGGTGCCAACTGTAAAGCCCCCATGCTTAAGAGAGAGAGTACTTGATTTTGGGCCTCTACCCACTGATTTGGAGGTAGATCTGGCCACCTGCTTGGTGTTGGTAAGGTGTGAAAGTGAAAACTGTATCCTTGGGACACTATATTTAAAACCCATTTGTCCTGGGTAATGAGTTACCAGTTTATGGCCTGCAGACCAATCTTTCCACCTAAAGGAGCATTCAGTTGGGAAGTGCTTGGAAGTTTTAGAAACAAGTCATTGAGACTGTTTTCCATAGGGGGAGTCTTACTACTCCCTGATTTGGGTGTGGAAACCCCCCACTGTTTAGTCTTGCGTGTCCCCTGGGGCTGAAACCTGGGGTTCTGCTATGTCTGGGTTTGCCTTGAGAAGACCCTGAAGAGGCAGGAAAGGACCAATTCTTAGAGGGCCAGTGCCTACTAAATCTAGGAGGCTGAACTTGTAAGAAATATTTAACAGTTTGCATAGATTTAGCTTTATCTGCCATCTTTTTAAGGACTTCCTCAGCCTTGTTGACAAATAGGCGGTCCTGATTTAAGGGAGCGTCCAACAATTTAGCTTTAACATGATCAGGTAAAGACTGCTCCTTAAGCCAAGCATGCCTTCTGAGCACTGAACCAGTAACGGCAGCCCTGCAAGAGGCCTCTAAAGAATCAAATCCACATTGCAAAGTATGTTTTCCAACCTGTTCTGCAGAATGCATTCAATCCTGTAATTCTTTATTTTCCGCACAGTCAGGAATCAACATCATTTTCTGTTTAAGCAATCCAATAACATGTTGATACTTTAACATATGAAACTGGCAGTTTAAAGTCCTAACGGCCAAGGCTGCAGAAGTGAAAACTTTCTTACCCCATCTATCCAGCGCCCTGGAGTCTCTATCAGAAGGGGTAAGATTTTTAGCAGTAGAAGCCTTAATGCCCTTGGGTCCCTGTGAAATAGTCTCTGGATCCGCCATAGGATTTTTAAAAAGGAACTTGTGTGAATCAGGAACCCTGTAATATCTGTCAGGTTTTCTGGGAGCAGGAGGCAAGGAATCAGGGGCCAAACTAGATTCCAAAAAAGCATCAACAATGTCTAGTACTGGAGGAATAGCTAAAGGCCTATGTTGAGGCAGGAGTAAGAAATCCCTAAGCCTTTTTTTTTTAATCAGAAAAATCGTGGATTTCCCAGTGGAAATTCTCCCTTAGAGTATGTAAGGTTTCACCAAAAGAAAAATCCTCTGGAGGGGAAGCAGAGGGAAGAGAGTCCTCTGCATCAGAATCCTCATAAGTAGATAAGGGCAAATCCAGACCATCAAAAGAATCAGAAAAATCAGAATCCTGGTCAGAAGATTCATAAACAACTTCAGTTCTAGGTCTCTTAGAAGGGGGAGGCTGGCTTCCCCTGATTAGAGTTATAAGATCCTCAGCCATTCTTATCATTTGTTTTTTAGGCATAGAGGCCTGAACATGCGGCCTGGGCGTCGTTTTTTTATGCATGGTTCAAGATTTAGGCCTAAAAGAAGGAGGAGGTGTCGGTTTAATATGCAAGTCCGTAGGCCTGAATACACCCTCAGAAGCGGGTGCCTGCACAGTGGCTCCCGACCCATCCAAGGTAGAGACATCCGCAGATTCCATAGTTGAAGCATCTTGCGGGATACCGGACTCCGAATGGGTCTCAGTAGAGGCCTGCGAATCAGAAGTAACGGGTATCAGTGGCTGCGAAAGTGCCTCACTGAGTACTGGCGAGCTGGCGACTGGCTTAGGAGAAGCGTCGTCGGCAGTTTTGGACCTCAGCGGCCTGTCTCTGTCTTTATCCTTGCGTTTTTTCAGAATCCCAGTAGTTGGATGGTTAACCGACGACATTTCTGGATAATTAAACTGAGAACCGAAATATTTTGAGGTGAAAATATACAGACGATGGATACTGCGCTGATTAAATAAAGCACAAAACTGACAGCATGGTGCATTGTGGTCAGGGCCTAGGCAAGGAATACAGTACAAATGAAAATCTTTATGAGGTATTTGCTTTCCACAAGTAATGCAATTATTAACTTTTACTGACATCGGTAAGGAGCAAGAAAAAGTTTCCCCAATGGGGTACTTAACTTTAGTTGAAGACTTCGGTTCCGAAACTTGAAAACAAAATTTTCAGGAGTCGGCCGACCAGCACTTGCGAACTGCTTCTGCTTCGGGCACCGCACGGCAAAAAAGACTGATGTAATGGCGTCGACTGCATGTTTTATACCCCTGATGACCTGACGTCATGGAAGAAGGGACAGAAACCGATGCAGAGCCCAAGACTTTGTTAATCAGTCCGACTGAGGGCTACTGCAAGCAGATAACCCAAAAGTGATGACTGCAACAGTGAAACACGAAGAACATCATGGTGATAAGAATCTTTGAAATCCAAAGTTAACAAAAAGTTGAGATGTGAAGTGAGGGGTAACAGAGACTGCAGAGATAGCACTATGAATTTTGGGACTTTGAGGTGAAGGTTTAGAAAAGACAGGGAGTGAGACAGGCCTCCAGGTTCCCTCTTTCTTTGGCACCAGAAATACTGTTGAATAAAAACCTTTGCCTGTTTGATCTTGGGGAACAGGTTCTATAACCCACCCAAGACAGCATTTGCTCCAGGACAGGTTAAAACAGGGGGGACTGAGTGGGTAGATGAGAAACGTCCCTTGAAAAGGAGGAAGGTACTCCCATGAGGGAAGTGAAGGCCTACAACTTTGGAACAGTTTTGCAGGAATACCGGGGTGGGGAAGGGTGAAACATTAAGAAACATATAGTCAGTCTACTTACTTATATTATCTTTGGTACTGGAATAACTATAATATCTTTTTTGAACATCCATGCCATTGCTTTCTGAAATTTTGTTTGCCTATTCCTTGCTAAGACTGCTGGTCCTGTTTCCTATAAAAGGAACCTGAACTGGAAGAAAAGTTCTTATTATATTTTGGCATGGAGTGCTGAAAAATCTGGGTAACACCCTGAATTAACTTCTCTTATCAAATATTTCAAGCTAGCCACTCGAAGATACCAAACAAACAAATGGTCCTGTCACTGTAGTTATCCTTCCTGAAACTACCCACTGTAGTTATCCTCCATGAAACTACCCTACCACCCTATTTCTGACACCTCCCCCTCTATCAGCACTCTCTTTCTTATATTGACCATTTCTCCTTCTATATGCTTCCCTTCTACTCCTTCTCCCTCTTTTTCCTCTCCTCCCTATCTATCATAATTAACTTCTACCCCTCTGTCCCACTGTATAAGCGCCTATCCCCTTGCTATTACTTTTGTACTAATACTGTATATAATCCCAACAGGAATTATGAACACATTATTCCTTGATGACATTAGACCAGAGTGTTTCTCATTATGATTTATCGTAAATGTTATCTTATAATTGTCTGTTGTAGCTGCAAGTATGAATTCTTAACTGCTGTATGTAAAATAACCCAACAGGAATTATGAACACATTATTTCTTGATGACATTGGACCTGGGTGTTTCTCTGTATGACTCATTCTAAATGTTATCTTATAACTGTTGGCTAGTTGCAAGTATGAATTCTGAATTGTTGTATGTAAAATTTATAAATTCACTGTGGAACGTTTCTCCCGGGTCTCCACCGAAAACAAGCCAAACGCTCAGTTGGACTAACCCGGTCAACAAATGTAAAATAAATAAATAAATAAATAAATTTTAAGGACCTCAGCACAGGATGGGCCAAATAATACTTCTTTATCTACAAAAGCATTCAAGAGTTCACCTTCGAGATCTTCTGGTAAATTCTGGAAAGGTAGCCAAGCAAATCTCATCACTGACCCAGTGGCACCTGCTTTGGTCTAGCAAAGCACCCCTTAACAACAATCCAACCTATCAAGTATGTGACAGTGATGCTATGATTTAAACTGAAATTAATCCTTGCTGAAGCACAATGATAGTTATTCGTTAAACCAGAACCCAAGGAAGTGATTCAAGTGAATGTTGCTTTAGATTATTCTTAACATTCACCTTGATTTTTCTGCATGTCCTAGCACCATCTCAAGTGTTAAACATAGTTCAGCATTCCCACAGTACACTACATTTTATAGCTGCTAAACAGTCAGTGCTACTGTAAGTTAAACCTAAGATGATTATTGATACAATGAACATTAACTTGGTGTGTGCTGGATTTGAAGGAAAGGAAATTAAATTACATATTCTGATGAATGCATGAACATTCTGAAACAGAATGTGTCTTAGAAAGGAAAATTCCAGAATATGGAAGGAACAACGGGAGGCAAAATGGCCAATTGTTCAGGGTACCAACCCTATTGTGACTCACTTCTTGGAAATATAAATTACAGCAGACATCCTGCATTCTGCAAGTCAAAGTTCGACTCAGACCACAAATCATGCAATAAAGCACAAAACAGGCAACTGGAATAACAATTACTTTAAGTCATCTTTCTTCTAGCCACCCAAGTTTGTGGTTAGATCAGAAACAATTCTACTAGTATTTCCGAGGTTTGAATGGTAACTTCTGTAGTTCTGCTGTGTTGTAGACCAGGCATGTATCACATACTAGGATAAGCTTCAGCTTTCTTGTGACTTTGCATAGTATAGTATAAAGTTACTAAATAGGGGAAATAAATAAATAAAGCTTTTTTAGACTGTGCCCATGAAGATGGTGTAATGAGCAAAAATGTTCACAAATGCAGCATTTCATTTTCAATAGTCCGCATTGTACAATAAAATATTGTATAAAAAGAAACCACGCTCATGTTATTTTGTCTGCTTCTATGGGGTGCTAGGGCTTGGAATGGTTACAATGCATTTGCATAAAAAATTAAACATATCACTTTGGTCAATTAAATAAATAAATATTTACATTTACAATAATCACAAACTGTGGTGTACAAAGTCAATAAATTAATTATGGATATAGAGGCAATATAGGGATGAAAATGACTGACCCCATAATTTGATCTAGTTATTGATCTGGCACTTGTGTGAAATAACTTTGAATACATTACCTTGGTCTTTTTCTTTATCATGGAGAAACATCTGAAGTTTACGCAGTCAGTAAAGGGGAGTAATTGACTGATAATGAGACCATATGTGAATAAGAGAGACCGACACCTGCTTTTATTTTTATCACAGTTACACAATCATTGATCTGACTTGGCAGGGGCAATGTCCATATGTCTATGTGGGGAGGAGCTGGATTTACTTGGATAACCTACCATTATGGAATTTGTTTGTGGATATTTGACTGTGAATATGTGACATAAAATTAGGGTTATGCCTTTTTTAGTCATCCACATCCCAGTTCACCTAGATCTGGGTGAATGAAGCTCAAGTTGGCTTCAATATTTCCCTAAGGATTTTGTCAACTCTGCCCTGCGTTTCGTGGAGGGATGCTCCCACCTACTGTAGACATCCACTGATGTTGCACCATTTGTGGCGAAAGGGGAGCCAGCTGCTCAGTGAAGGCACAGATTAAAGTGGGGCCTGCTACTGTACATCCTGCAGGTGACTTAAACAAAATGTTACTGAAGTAGGTGTGTTGGGCATATCTGGAGGTAAAAGACTGTGCATGCAAAAGCTGAAATAAGTGTCTGGGACATTTTGGGAACAGAAAAGACAATTCATGCTTTGACTTTCAGACTACTATTTTATTATTATAGTTTCACAGCATCATCACTGCAAAAGTCTTTAAATATTTCACAACAAATATGTATATCATTCCATTTCTTACACAGGTGCATACCATATACAATGATAAATGCACTGATACAGTGTCTAATTCTGTAATATCCTTGTTTTTTGGTGACAGCAGAACACTGTGACTTGTCATCACTTTCCAGGTGAAACTATTTGTAAAAGAGCATGTGTATTACTTTGTCATCACATCAGAACTAAAATTCATGTTTCCTAAGTAAAGGATTTCTTGGTCACTGAATTTATGATTAAGCTCCATCCCTCAAATGTAGACTCACTCAATGACAAACATTACATAAACTTGAAGTTTTATGTGTCTTTATGTTTGAAATCATCTACTAAATTCAGGTCATAGGTAAACATTATGGCATATTTTTCTGAGATTACTAGAAAATTCCAAAAGGTTTCAGACACATTGACCTACCTCCCTTACTCCTACAGAACAGCAGCAGACTTTTTTTTTTACCTGGCCTATATTCAGCCATTTGATTCAAACAAACACATACATTTGGTTGCCTTTTACAATTCTTAACTATGGTTCCTTCTGTGTGGAATTTGCATTTCCTTCCTGTGTCTACATAGGTTTCATCTGGATATTCTGGCTTCTTCCAATACTCCAAAGACATGAAGTAGGTGAACTGGTACTCCTACGACAACATACAGCTGATGAACCGGCATTTTTCACCTGCAGGCAGGCATGCAATACGACTGTGTGTGTGTGTCCACATGTGCACATGCATGATTCATATGAGACCTCATTTGCGTGTGACAAAATCATCATCAGTTTTATCTGCTGACACACACACACACACACACACACACACACACACACACACACACACACACACACACACACACACACACACACACACACACACACACACACACACACACACACACTTACTGGAGCACATACATAAATCTTATGGCTAACAGTAAAAACAATGTGTAGATAACAGGACATAAAATACATCAGAGGTTCATAAGGGTGTATCCAAGCATACTCTCTTTGTACTCTACTGAGTACATTTTTCTAAGCATCACTTTTAGAAATTAGATCATATTATGTTGACAATTGTCTGAATTGATTGAGTTTTAGAGAAAACAGATGAAAATGATGCATTTATTTATTAAGCGCTTGAGGGGAGCAACATTGCAAGAGATGTGTTCATTTTTTAAATACAAGGTGGGCTGGGATGCAGCAAAAACAGTTTGTGAGAACAAAATTAAAATTCTCTGGCCATATCACTGTCACAGAGCATTTACATCATGGCAGCCCCAAAACACTCTGCTATATAAACAGACTTTTCGTCCAGATTCTGTAGAGGGGGACATCATCATCAACCTCTGCCCTGGGTCACACCTAGTCTAAAACCAGCCCTGGAAGGTGCATTTAGGTTCACAACAAAACAAGTTTATGTAGACGTGGAATGCTCCTATAATTACATATTATGGCATAACAGCAATAAAATGGTACACAAAAACAAGTGTCAAAAAAGAAAAAAAAAACATGAAATAATGCAATGTTTACAGTTGATCCTTACCTTATCAACATCTCTAATCCAGCCAGATACATTCTTAAAACTTTTGATATTTGTGATATCATATACAAGAACAATACCATGTGCTCCTCTTAAGTAATTAGTTGTGAGAGTATGAAATCGCTCCTGACCAGCAGTGTCCCTACAATATTAAAAGAAATAAAGTTTAGCGATGTACAAATTATGTTTCAGAGGTCACATTTACTATGTACCATGCCTATTCTGTACAAAAAAGTCTAATAGTTGTATGCTTTTTCCAAAACAATCACAAGCACCTTACCTGACTGGGACTTACTCTAATGAACCAGTGGCAATATGCTGACTGGGCTGATTCAGAAAACCACAGCAGCTGTATTACAGTAACATATTTGCAAAATCACACTTTGAGGAAGTTTCCCTTCATCCTAAACTAGGGCCGTACAACATATGATCAGTGGCTTTTTTTTAATTTCTTTTTAATACCGCTTAAGTACTACCATGTTCCATGGTTCAAGCATCCTTTGTGTAATTTAAATATAAAGCACACAGTAAAGACTTTTACTTTTTTTTTTTACAAAAACTAACTTAAAATAATGATGATTAAGTCAGTCCCTGGGATTCATGAAGCTTGCGCCAGGCGCAGGCGTAGCGTAGGCGGTATAACGCCAAACATGGCCACCGAGCGATTCAGGTATGATCCAATTCCACGTGCACTACTGGCGTACGCCAGATCTGCACAGCCCTCGGCTTAGGTATGCTAATCACCCCATGCGCAGTGCCACACCATGCAAATGAAGGTACATAGTGATTCATGAAGTGGTGCAGGCGTAGCGTAAGCCCACAGAAATGTAAACCAAAACACATGGTTTACATTTTTCCAAACAGAACATCCGAGCTATGAAAGCAGACCAGACTCATGTATTACAAAGGTAACATATGCCAATGGCTAAATATACAGCCAATGGCATAAGAAAAGATGCACAACACCTAAAAAACAACATTTAATGTCATGTCCACAGTAACGCAAAGTACAACCGCAGGGCATGTGTGTGAAAACGGGAACACAAAGAAAATATATACAAATGTCATAAAATCGCAATGTAATACAAATCATGATTTCACCATAATACTCAATGGTATGCATGGTACACCACAACCAAGCTGTAAGGGTTGCTAAGGGTCTGTGACAGTGTTCGGCGTGGTAACTAGGAATTAGTAGTCAATGCCATGCAAATGAGGCAGGTAAAAGTGAATCGCAAACGTCCCACCAGACTAAGAATGTACCATATGGCGCAGCGCTACAACACTGAGGAGTGGCTTAGAGGTATACATGACATCAGCAGTGGGATGTGCCACCATAGCTGTAAGCACATTGGAGCAATGCAAATCCAGCCTGGCCGTTGCTAAGCAAAGCCGCAGGACAGGGGTGGGGAGGTAGGTATAGCATTGTTTAGCTGAGAGCATATATGGTGCCCAAAAGCGCATGTGTAAGGGGAGGAAAACGTGCCTGAAACCCGGTAAGCAGACGCACGTGCCGAGCACCATAGCTCAAACAGGAAGGTCAGGGGAAGAAAATAAGGAAATGCCGCAGTAGGGTAACTGGAGTACAACTGAGCAATTAACACCTATTAACTCACAGCGGGCAATCGACGGCAGCTGACAAGTCTGCTCTCAGAAACCTGCAAAACAGGATAGGGGAGGTGTCGGATTGCAAAGAAAAGAGAACTGTCATAGCAGAGCAAAGCAAACCTGCAGTAGACCGGCCATAGAACACATTACGCAAGATAAGCCAGGTGTAGGAAAGTACAAATGAAAGCAGGCTGCTGGATGCATGCCAGAAAATGGGAGGTGAAACGTTAAGAAATGTAAAGGGAAGGGCAAGAAGTAATCCACAGCAGCCAAATGTAATTCAACACCAAAGGCACCGCAATAGTAGTTCCTGTCGTAAAACACATAAGATACCCTGTAGCTACGATCGTACATACACACCCTGTGACATCATCGGTGTTCACAGCACAATATTATTAAGCGTGAAAGCACCCCACACACACCTGTGTATTCCCAAACACTGCACCATAGGTGTAAACATACGGGGAACTTTTACAATGTACATGTTGGGAGCTGCCATAGCTGTGATTCATCACCATGTATTAGAGACTGACGGTGTTGTGGAGGATGATGCTGACAACCACCACAGGCCCCGGAGGAGGAGAAGAGTGTTCGGACCAAGGGTAACCTACCAGGGACTACATGATCTGGAGATAGTAGAACGTTACAGGGTGGACAGGGACATCTTACAGCAAATAGTTGAGCTGTGCCGGCCACGCCTGAGATCCAGAAACAACAGAGGGGAACCCATCCCATTGGACACGAAGGTATGTGTAAGCTTGGGAATACTAGCCACAGGTACCTTTCAAAGGCCAATTGGAGATATAATGGGGATCTCACAGGCATCAGCATCCAGGGTACTACACCAGTTCCTGGATGCCATGTTACCACATGCCAATGAGCATATATACTTCCCCCGAACTCAGGAGGAGTTGGCCAGCAATATGGGTCTCTTCCACCATGTGGCACACTACCCGGAGTTACTGGGTGCGACAGACTGCACGCACATACATATCAAGTCACCACCCGGTGAGCATGGTAGGTGCTACATAAACCGCAAGGGATACCACTCCATCAACTGCCAGGTCGTGTGCAATGCCCAGGGCATTATCATGGATGTGTGTGCTGGCAGCCCTGGAAGCTACCATGACTCCCACATCTGGCATGCCTTACAGCTGTATCAGGTATTTGTCAGGGGGGACATCCCACATGGCCACCTTGTGGGGGATGCTGGCTATGCACTGGAACCGTGGATAATGACTCCCATCAGAAATGCACACACACCCATGCAGGAACGCCATAATGAGGCACATGCACAAACCAGAATCATCATAGAGTGTGTGTTCGGGATGCTGAAATCACGGTTCCGTTGCTTGGACACATCTGGTGGAGCCTTGCAGTACTCTCCAGGCACGTGTGCCCACATCCTCATAGTATGTGCCATGCTACATAATATGATCCTGCGGAAACAGCTGCAGCAGGGACAAAATGGTGAAGGCCCTCACAGCCCACCGCAATTGCCAAGGCCATCACAGGCACAGAGGGATTCAGACCACGAACACCCTGTGCCAGCCCCAGTAGGCAGACGGAGGCGTGCCCAATATGCCTATGCCTTGGCAAAGAGGGAACGTATAGCACATACTCTGACAGTGTAGGCCCCTATGGACTGACACACCTCTCCACCTGCACACACAGTAAAATAGATGGCACACACACACGACCACCTGTAAATTGTAATGTATAGGTGGCCTACTGTGTGAATCCTACAAAGGCAGCCCTCAACCACTGTACACACAACAGCTATTGGAACAAGCAGTGTCAACACCTGAACAGTACACGCACCTATCAGCATATGTTGGTACTGTGTGTATAGGTTCCTAGGTACATCAGTAGGTACACGCCCGATTGTCAGAGGACATTCATCAATCAAGGCAAACAGTGTCTGCTGTCGTCACCACATTGAGTAACCAACTGTCGCTCAGTGGAACAGAGCCAATTGCAGGATCCATGTGTTTAATCACTGTTCCCCACACACTCTGCATGGATTCCCTGGTGCGTTAATGAGGGGCTCCATATAATGTAATCATGGATGTAGTGGCGAAGCATGGGGTGTACCCATGACAGGTATCTGTCACCCCAGCATGCTCCACCTACGGTTGTGTGAAGGTGTAGCACCTTATAGTGTGTGGCTCACTGTGACATACATACCCAATGCTGGAGCACATCCATTAAACATCACTTGGACATACCATTAATAGGTCTCATCCATATGTAAACTAAATGAGTTACCCATTTGATCGCAGTATGGAGTAACAGCCGTAGTATAGTCCACATACAAAATGACATAACACGTGTACAAATCACAGATGTCCATGTGTTAAATGCAGTGACCATCGTGCATGTTCCTGGTCCCATGTCCTGCAAGAGATGTAACGTAATCACGAAGGCACGAGTAATGCATGTCAGATGCAGGTCATCAGATCATGTTTAGCACACGTTAGCGGGAATATGCGTTGCCCACTGCTGGTAAGCGATGTTTAAATATGACTATACGGATATGCGCGAAACAGGGATAAGCTTCTCAGAATATCGCGCAGATCACAGTCAATGATGTCCAGAACAGGAGAAACCAGCATTATTCACCCCTGTACTAATAGTGCCTGCTCTGAAGGGTAAAATGACCACTGCCAGGAGTAGAACACGCAATCATGTACACAAACACCTAACACTAAGCTACCCAAGATGTACCAACGGCAGGTGTGAAATGTTACAGGTTCAAACACAAATGTGCGGAGTCCAGGTAACAGTATACACCGACATGTACACAATGAAAGGTGTATTCTGCCTGTCACTCTCTCTGTCATATATATATATATATATATATATATATATATATATATATATATATACATACATAATAGAGATAGAAAGGGTGATAGAGAGATATATGTTGATATATACGGATTCACCTATATCTGCAAATATGTAGATAGGTCAACGACATGTACACAACCATGGAGGTACAAATAAATAGGATACTGCCAACTATGGAATGTGTCACATACCGACACGCATAATCATGAGATTGAAAGACCGAAAGAACACAGTACCGGAACACTAGAACCGCGTGTAATATTATCACAATATTAAGGGACATTTAGTTATCGCTGCCGGTGTTGTGGTCCACGTAGGTACTGTGTTCAACTGTGTTTGTGATTGCCGTAGTCTGTGTATGTGTGTGTTGAGGGTGCCATGTGATGTGTGTGTGTGTGTGTGTGTGTGTGTGTGTGTGTGTGTGTGTGTGTGTGTGTGTTTGCATCGTGTGTCTGTTAGTGCTAACTCGGAGGTAGATCATTACGGTAGGTGTGGTAATAGCTGGCCGTAGGCATACGGTTACCACCTGTCCCACTTTAAGAGGGACAGCCCCTCCCTGGGCAGTTGTGTCCGGACAAAAAATATTAAAAAGGGCAAATGTCCGAGATTGTAGGACATAATTATGTCCCATATATTATGTAATAGAAGCATTAAATAGTTATGCCTGTATCTAAAAAACATAAATGTTACATGAAACATGATAAGTAGCTAAAGTGCTACAAGAATAAGTATGTATTCAGGATAAAAGTATGTGCTATCCTGTGTACTGATCGTGGGTATGTGTCGGCCTGTAAACACTGATGTGTGTCCTGCAAATGTCCCACTATGGCCATTTGAAAAGGTAGCAACCCATGCCAAAGAGGTTCAGTCACCAACACAACTGCAATGAGTGCAAATATCTGTGACAGAAATACACGGGACAGCTGTCATTTAGTAACATTCCTTTACATATCGCTGTATTTCCGGAGGTATGGAAGTATCAACCTCACCTGCATACTATATAGAAACCAATTAACAATGGCCCAATGTATAAGCCCATAACAACCACAGTTTCAGTCTACTAACTGATAGGTCTTCAATTAGGGAAGGAGCCCACACACATATATGGAATAAGTAGAAATACAGTCCCCACAAACCTGTATATGCTATGTACACCCACCTACATCTCCCACACATGAAACAATAGCAATACAAACTGTAATAACATCACAAACATCCACTCACTCAATTACGTCTGCAGAAGCGTTAACATACCTTGTGAGAGACACATTTGTAAAGGCGCCATGTGAAATCGTAGCTGTTGTATAATGGAACAGACGGCGATGTTACAGGTTTTGTTTGCAATAGTCCCTTATCAGACGGTTGAGATGACAGGTACACTCACATGTAGAACCACATACTCTAGCCGTCACACACAATCCACGGGGGACATGAATCCAAAATATCCGTGTCTCTACAAATAGCAGTTGCAATTCCACACAACAAAACACATACAGGCCGTCTCCCCGAAGGTAGGGCAAAAGGGCAATGCCCAAGTGGAGTATTCCGTTATACCCCACTGTTGCCGCGTAATTGGCGAATGGAGTAGCTGCACAGCATTTACTTAGGAACACCAATTGGCGGCAGGAAACCACATGTTACAGGTATCGACGTATATAAGGATGACTTGCCAGACATTCAAACCGTATGCTCATACCATAGAACCGTTTAAACCGTAAAGGTGTAAGAGAGATATTTACGAATGTTTGGAACGCTAACAAGGTATGTAGAACACTCAGTATGTTAGTGTATGTATAACCTGTTTTGTATTAATTAAAAGTGTCCGCAATGCATAAAGTGGGAAAAGGTATTATGTAGTGATGTCTCGCTGAGCATAGTAACGCTTGTAGAAATTGTGTGTCCTGCTGTGGGCCACAAGGTAAACATCACAGACACCACAAGGGATGCTACATGAGGGCTTTAACCAGAACAATTCCACACCACCCACCGTCAGTGGTAGGGTATGTCCAACAAGTACGTGCCATTGCGGGGATAGTATATGTTGATATACTGTCACAGTAGGCATGTGTATGGGCATATAACGACAATAACATGCCTAAGGTGGTCCTGCTGTGTAAGTATGCTTTGTATTATGGGAAAATATGTAAAATATGTGTAATGTACAGTATTGTAGGTAGACATGTCAGATATTCTACACAGCATAACAGTTATATCATGCAAACAAAAGTTATCATCTATTGGCATGTACAATACACATTAACAAGATACATATGGCTTGTAGTCACGGGACACTGTAACAGCATGATAGCTAATCAAAATGGAAGAGCTACTCAATTAACCATGCACAAAGGACATGTAATAGCTTCACAGGTTCACAGTGAGGTACAATACTGTCTGGCAAGTCTATGTGTAAGCCCAACTACAGTATTTACACCGGCGGCACCTCTCTAGGGTAGTGTCCTGTCTGTGAACAGCAGAGCCATGTGCTACCTGCACCTCTGCACAGTACAGCCACTGCAGTGATCCCTGGCGTACATGTGTGTCTCCCATCCACCAAGTGAGGTATCTCATAAACAGTGCTACTGAGTGTCCCAGCGTGATGTACATAGGAATCATGTTCCAAAGCATGGTGAGTGTCTGGTTTGGGAATGTAACCCTCAAGAACATCCCACTCATCATTGCGTTTGTGCACATATCCATAAGCATGTTGCTCTCAGTGGCTTTTGCTTATGTGGAGTATATCCATGAATATTGTTGTGGACATGGGCCCTGTATGTTCAGCAGAGGTCACCCCTGAGTATGCAGTATGCAAATGTGTACAGTTGTGGTGTCCGTAGTACTGTTGCATACGTCAACCTTTGGAGCTCAATAATCTTCATGGTGTGTTAATGTTGTGGTATGTAAAGCCGTTGCTGTTCTGTAAGGTACACTCTAAATGGGGTGTTGTACCCTTGAATGTATGTATACGTCAGGAGTTTAGAGGTAAAATGGGTGCCTTTGTTCCAGCTACAAACCCAGTACAGATAAGGGTGGTCACGTAGAAGGATATCCACGCCACATTGGCAATATGGTTATCAAAGGAGTGGGTGCTACATACGTGTGTACTAAGATCCCGTATAATGTCACATGTATGTAGGGGACTACCACCTATGTGATAGTCAGTGGGTGATTGGTGTAATCCAAAGGGGATGCTCATTCACCATGTGTCATGCAGCTTGAGGCCATGTTATCGACATCAGGTATCTGTCACAGTGACACCCTTATGGAGGGAGTCTGTAACAGTTGGTGGATCAATCATGGCGCCTTGTATGCAGTTGTCTGGAAACCTAGTCAGGGAAAGTCCCTCTGTGCTAGCCGGTACCTCAGGGAAGCATATACCGAACATGAGGGGCCCTATGACTGAGGACTGTGGTATGCCAAGTGTAACTGAAATACAGTAGGTACTACGGTATGCTACCCTCATTGTGTGGGTCCTGTCCGTGAGCCTCTTTGCATAACATCCTGAGACGTAGGGGTCGATGTGCAGGTGGATGTGTATGTTGTCAATACCAGAACGGAGAAAGGTGCTGAAAGCCAATGAGAGGACAATGTAGGCTGTGTGGACCCCCTTACCGTCATCAACTACCCTGGTAACTGTATCAAAGGAGTCCACCAGGTGTAGGAGCCATGGTCTGGCCCTAACAAGTCCAACCTGGGTGGCATCAAAGGTCTGGAGCCCACCAATGTCTCTGTGAATGACTTCCATGATGATGTGCCCCACAGCCTTGCAGAACAGTCCAGTCAGGCATATAGGGCAATAGTCCCTCTGGTTCATTGTGGCGCCACCTGTGTGGAGTGTGATAACTGTTGCTGTGCGCCATTCAGGGGCCACAATGTCTGATACAAGGCTATTAGTGAATCTGGTGGCCAAATGGGGAGACATGTCATTCTGAGGTTTGTGTAAATCACAGCCTGGGATGTTGGACGGTCACATGGAGTCTGTGTTCCAGGCCTTAGAGAGTGCAGGTTGGAACTGTGTAGTTGTGACCGCAGGGACCCTGCAATGTTCCTGCATGGATTATGGCCCTGTAGGGAGTGAGAGGGTGTAAAGTTAGCATTGAACCCATCCACCAGGATGTTGCCAACATCACTCAGTTCTGTAATGTTCCTGAGTAACCGTTGTATGTCAGAGCAGATGTAGGTATTGCCATTGACTACTGAATACCTTCATAATGCTTTGTGGTACACCCTGGAATGTGTCGCAGTAATGTTTACGTAGCTAGGTTTGGAGGATGTGATAAGGGATCCCGGAGCCCTTCTGAGGATGACCAGTGAGCTACCCCACCCATGGGATTGTACTCCACTTTGCAACAGCCTCCACCTTTTGTTGTACATTATGTCCATGGAACTGGACCCCCAGAGTGGCATCCGTTATCTGGTAGGTATCATCATGGCTCTGTTTGGAATAGCATGATCCATGCAGTCATGTAAGTGCTAATGAAGTGCACTGGGGTATGTTTCAGCATTTGTATGTGCATTGTCCATCTGCACGGGTGTCATGACGTTTACTACTGCTGTCATAAGACGTCTGTAGTAGGCGTTGTACTAATCTTGTACTGTGTATGCCATGAAGGGTGTGGTGCCGGGATGTGGATAACAAGGGTGATTAGCATATGTTCAGAAACTACCAACGAGGGGATAACCACTGGTGTGGAACACCAGTGACATGTTGGTAATGTCCATGTCTAGGATATTGTTGGTCTTGGTGGTGGTGTGTATGGGTTGATCCAGCCAAGTGGAGGTTATGAATCCTGGACAGCGTTGGCCTAATGTGTCGGTACATGAGTAGCTATCCCAGTTAAGTGCGGGGTAGTGTCAGTCGCACATCAGTAGTTCCTGTCTGAACCCTACTGCCCAGTACACCAAGAAATGAGGGCCGGTAACCGTGGGGTATGTTGTTGAATCCGTAGCATGTTACAATGTGTATAGCAGTTCTGGCCACAGTTAGTTGTACGTGATCAACTCTGATGCATCGTGCTAAGTAACCAGCCAGGAGGTGTGTACAACATAGTGAAATATGGACACACCTCAGCCGTGGGTGTTCCGGTCCAGGTTACATGACTGAAAGGTGTGGTCTGCGTATAACCTGTCAGTGCAGGTGTGCTCTGCAGAGCCTAGAGGCAGGTCCCAGTCACTGCAGAGATATTGAAGTGGTCCATTATAAGGAGTGCCGTGCCTGCGTGCATCAGAGATGATGTCAAGCATTGTCACATGACCCCATGTTTTGCTTGCCTGTTCCCGTTCTGGTGGTGAATGTTACTGGAAACTGTGCAAGACAGGCATTACAGGAGCAGCAAGAGCCTTACATGTTATCTGTACTCCCAGGGCTGACAGGTGCAGGTCATCTGTGCCAAAGCATCGTGTTTTGTAGACCATGTCATTCAAAGCGGACAGATACCGGATGCCTGTGGAATGACAGCAGAAGCACAGGCAACTATTGAAGTGAAACAGTCAGTTGTTGTACAGTGGTATCTAGTCTGGATGAATGCAGAATGCTCCCCAGGGCTTGGCTGACACCTTCTGGGCTACAAGACCGGAGAGCTATTGCATGTCCCTGCACATGAAGTCTGGGAAGTTACATCTCAGGGCAGTCACACTAACATGGAGAATGACAGTCAAATTGTACCTGGTGAGGTGTGGCATGAGTGCATAGGTTATGTTGCAGAACCAGTTACCCAACAGCTAGATGTAAGCGACTATCACCTTGTGTAGCCTGCTGAGTGGGACATCAGTGTGACCGCCTACACAGAGTCACCTATGACTGGTGTGTTGGGTATGTTATAACACCCTATTGGCTGTATTTGATGGGCACATATAAGTCTGTGGGCTAAAAGTAATTGTTGTTGTGTTTGGTGATGGGGGCTGCCTCTGGTGCCTACACAGAGTATGGAGAGGTTCTGCAAATGTCGTACTCATACTATGTGTGGCCTGTGGTGGTGGAGATCTTGTGAGACTATGTGATGAGTGGGGTGTGTTGCAAATGTTACACATCCCCACAGGAATGTCAGGTACAGTCTGGGATGGTGAGAGCATTACCCCCAGCATGGCTACATATGTGCATCTCCCACAGGCTGCAGTGTCGTATGTTGGGAGGTGAGCATTGACTGTGTACATGAGACAATTGCTCTATTGCCACATGTTCGCCATATTCATCATATAGACAGGCAATAGCACTGGTACGTGACAGTTGGACATGCCTGTATATTCAACCATGTCTCAAAAGATATGTGAGTTACGTGTGTACAACAGCTGTTGTACTTTAAGCAAGCTGGAAATGTAAGGACAGACAGTGTACGTGTAAGAAATGAGTTGGAATGGGTGCTATAGTAATTAGTAGCTCATGAAGTGCTCACAAGTTCTGAACAAGTGCTGAGCATGAATATGCAATACAGATAGGGTGTTGGATAATATCAACCCACTGCAACCCACAAGTGGAGACGACAGTCATAATTGGAGGCACTGCACTATTACCCTGCTGAGTATGGTCTGCAAGTCTATGAACCTTTATAAACGTAGATGTTAGCAGTACAGAAGTAGATGACAGTACGGATGATTTCACACTGCATAGCATACCTGTGACAGGTCATAGGACATCATCACCCATACCGTGTTCCAGCTACACTGAGTATACTAGATGTACCTTCGTATGTCACAGGAGTGTTCTACCAGTGGCCTGTTGACAGAATCAACACTACAAAAGGTGTCAGAGTGACATGTGCATATCACACCAGTGGCAGCTACAGTAAAACAGGGTTAATGTTTTGTACTCCCCCCTCATTGTAGCCCATACCACACAGACAAATGGGAGGTATCTGTGTATCTAAGGATGTGAATGGCCATGACCTAGGAGCAATAGTTGTCTCAGTGTTGTGGACAACATACAGAATGGGCTTTGAGGGTGAGGTGTGTGACATATGTGCACAATCTGACAGCTGATAATAGCATTGTCACTGCTAGGTGAATAACCCTGTACCCATTAACTACCACCTAGGCAGCGGTCAACATTATGGACACTGTGTAAGGGATGGTGCTGTGCAGTTCACCTCCCTGAGTTGGTGACATCTCCAGGCCTATTAGGTAGTCATACAAAGCACCCATGTCATGACAGGGTGCCATCCATGAGCATGGAGATCATTGGACAGGCATACTCAGCACACGGGTGACCGATATCGGATCACATATCACCTTTAAGGGGTATTGGCCATGCGTGGATGGGCGATACCAGCCTTCACAATCCTCACCTCCACTATGCAGCATGCTGGCTACCTTGCATAAAGACATGTGCTATACTGTGATGTTGGACATGCTACATGTACATATCCTGATCTGAAAGACATACGTCATGGACAGCCACCATCCTACTACAAGGATCGCCACATGCTGGACAGATCAATGTGCTATACATGTTACATACTCCCGCCATACCATGCAACCCTGTCCATCAAAGCTGCACATGTCATCTCTGTCATACATGGTGTGATGACCGCATGGTAGATGTATTATTAACTGTCTGGATCAGTAGTGTGGCACTGATGCACCTCACAGTGGCAAAATGGCTGTCGGATAAAGCTAGGAAATCTTGCCCGTACATGCTATAGTTGATAACCATCCCTGCGAATGACATCCGGCTAGCCATTGTCCCATGTCTATCACATGTGCAACACAGGCGATCCGTGGCAGGATGTTGAACTGCTGTACAGTGCCATTTAGATGTATATGGCAAAACACATGCATGTAAAGGTTCCGTGTGTATGTGTGCATTGTCACTGCTCATGTCCATTAAGGCAGTGTATGTGTTGATATGTGACATAGACACAGTATCAAGGTCAACAGCATCATTGTGGACACATCCAGGCATGTGCTGATAGGTAAGAACACCAGTACAGGCAAACAGACATGCCCACATCAAGACAGCATTCACATGGAATATGAACAATGTAATGAGGTGACACACATATATGGTGATGATATCCAATGCATAACGGGTGTTACATGTGTGACACAAACATGTCAGTCGTGTCAGTGTCATGATGATTTGCAAAGATAACTGTGCAGATGTACTAGATTTAATACAAATGTACGTGCAGAGGTGACAATGCTATTATCAGCTGTCAGATTGTGCACATATGTCACACACCTCACCCACAAAGCCCATTCTGTACATCTCTGTGATACTGTGACCTGTTACCATCATTATGTCTTTCAGATAATGCCTCGTTCACGCCTGCCAGCGTACAGCCGCCAGAAGGATGATGTCCTCATCCCGTACCTCCATGAGAACTACGAGGTGTTGTTCAGTCATGTGCCACAGCATGCCCAGCAGCATGACGACCTGTGGCAGGACCTTCGTAGGAGGGTTAATGATGTGGGTGGCCATAACCGCACCTACCAGCAGGTGCGCAGACACTGCACAGACTTGATACGACATGCGAAACAGCGTGCCACTGCAATCGCCAGGGAACAAGGTGGAACAGGTGGTGGGCCACCAACCCAGCCCCCACTCACACACACCGAGGAGCTACTGGCCAGCCTGGGGACACCCTCAGAACAGCATCCACAAACACTAGCTGCCATCGTGGAAGTGGGTGTCTCCCAACCAATGAGCCTGGAGTTGCCTGGTAAGTCACTACTGCACATATGACTATTATATCCCATTTAGTTGCATGTGTCACTGTACAATATGTAATGTAACATCATATGCAAGGTATGTTTACACACATGCTGCATACTACAGTATGCTACCCTGTGTATGCACACATGTGCATACTATATGCTACTGTACAGGCGAATGTGTTAACATGTGCAGTGCACCCTGTGGCTGTCACACAGTCATGGATAATGTTCAAACTGCTGTGTCACCCCTATACAGGTACCTCTGGCGTGTCGGGATATGGGCAGCCCACAGAGTCACCATTGTGTTATATGCCCCTGCAATGGGTGCACACATTGTGATGTGCCATCTGACATGTCCCAGACATGTAGTGTTCTGGCTGCAATATTGTCACACTATCCCATAATACATACCCCACATACCAAAACATACAACCCGTTGTCTGCATAACCCTGTGGACGGTGACATATCTGGCATCTATGGGTGTATGTCATATGGGACTACACAGACATGTGAGATAGACGGCCATCACAAACATTTCACCAACACATGTTCACACATGGCCATGGAGGATGGCCAGAGACATGTAGCCACATAGTAGATGTGATGTGTATACACCCTGTTGCACATTGTCCACACATGGTCCAACTACAGCCTTAGTTGACTGATTATACAGTTGATGTGGTACACTGGACATCCTAAAAGCCTGTGCACAGCTAGTGGAGGTGCCACGTAAGTCAACCATATAAGATGTGTTGAACATCACGACTGTGTCAACGCATGACAGTAGTCACCTGTACAGCTTCCACAGACATTGACACCACATCAGGCCACAGATACCGTACAGTTCCCTTGCTGCTGTAGGACATCACCGTCAGCCGTGCACCTTGTGTGTGTGGTACATCAATGTCATGTGGGACATGGTGTATTGACAAGTCTGCCATGTGTGGACATGGTTGCCAGGCAGCTAAGACTCTGTAGTAGTTGTGCAGGGGTGTCATCCATAGGTCTTCCAGTGACCTGTCACATGACACAGCATGGTTTGGTGTATATACACCTCAGCAACGTGGGTCACAATCCACAGTTATGTCATGTGTATGCACGCAGTTATGGCTATGCAATGTGTTCATATTACACACTGTATAGCAATATAGATGCCTCATGATGCCATGCAATGGCACAGTGTCTGTACTTCACATTGTATAGCAATGTAGACGCCTCACACTACCCTTCCATGCTCATGCACATTTGCTAAACGTGCATTCTATCTGTAGGGCATACAGACAACACTGCAATGTGATACCCATTACAACGCTGTACATGTGTCAGGACACCATTGTGTCAGACATGTATGCATGTCAATGCACACGTCAGCAGATTACATGTCAAGGTCACTTCAGCCATGTGAACTGTTAACCTGTGCTGGTCCACATGGTGTATCACAGGGATGCATGCTTACTACCATGATTGTGTGAATTGCATGGCTACTGATATGACACCTGCTTGCTGTTGTGTGCAACCCAGGGAGGTATGCTAACTACCACTATTAATGTCTGAGCTGCATGCCATCTGCTGTATCACATGCATGCTGCATGCCATCTGTCAAATCACATGCATGGTGTGTGTGTGTGTGTGTGTGTGTGTGGGTGTGTCTGTGTGTGTGTGTGTGTGTGTGTGTGTGTGTGTGTGTGTGTGTGTCTGTGTGTGTGTGCCTGTGTGTGTGTGTGTGTGTCTGTGTGTGTGTGTCTGTGTGTGTGTGTGCCTGTGTGTGTGTGTGTGTGTGTCTGTGTGTGTGTGTGTGTGTGTGTGTCTGTGTGTGTATTGTAATGTAGAGTCTTTTTTTGCACTCACAAGTGATGTAGGTGCGTTACCCTCCCCACAGATACTAGCAGTGATGAACATATGCATGAGGTACAGGCAGGGTTGTTAGGGGCTGAATCTGTGCCAATGGTTGCCATCCCAGCTATGTCCCCCTCTTCCCCGCACACAGTTCTCATGCCAACACATACCCCATCACCAGTGGCCATAGAGGAAGGGCAGTCAGCGTGTGTTAACTTGGAACAGGAACGTGTGGTGGCTACAGAAGGTGCGTCTCCACACCATGGTGTCAGTGTAATGACTGCAGATGTGCCACACAGGCATATGGCCAGTGCTGCTCGTAGAAGGACCTCTGGCAGACATGCACCTGCCGGACAGAGCACAGCAGCTGGTGTCACCAGACGCATGTTCCAGACTGTAATGGTGGCACAGACATGTGCTGAACGGCAGAACAGAGAAGGGCAGAGGCTTTAGAGGGCTGCTATCCGTACTCTAAATGACAACATCCAGGCATTGGCAAATGCTCAATAGCAGATTGCTGATGTTCTGGACAGGCGATTGGGTGACATGGTCGGAATCCTTGACCGTGGCATGGCAATCCGCGAGCGTGAGCTGTCTGTGCTGGAACATCTGGTAGGAGTGAGGTGTAGGCCACATGGACGTAGGCCAGCTACACCACCTAGTGCAGGTCAACGTGAACAAGCCACCTCACATGCCCGCTCCCATAGTGCCGGTAGCAGTAGCAGTGCAGCTGGTACTGCGCTGTCCACACCAGGACACAGCAAGCCATGTGGACGTGGCCCTGGACGTTCCCAGCAGGGACACGGTTCCAGTGGACATGTGTCATCGGACAGTAGCCAATCTGTACCTCTGCCTGGTAGTGCCCGTGCAATCCCTGGCAGGCACAGGTCACGTGGCCGTGGCTGGTCACAGTGAGCTGTACATCCTAGTCTGTACAATCTGGAGCTGTCAATAATACCCCTGTGTAGGCCTGACAAAAGGCAGAACTGTGTGCAATCATACATGCACACAGCAAAAACATCTGTAGGGCACCGCAACACCCACATGCATAATGACCACACATGTCCAATCAGATCACCGGCCCTTGCCCACACACATGATGTCATCCACTGGTGCAGCCTATGCCCCTGGCAAACATTATCACCCTGTGCATATGATGATGCCTGTGCCGCATCCCTGTCATCCACACCATCGGTGCAGGGACATGCTCAAATGGTCTGATGCACAGGGTGAACAGAATAGTGAGAGAAGTGTACATTATATTAGTTGTGTACTGTTGACATGCACCAGACATACCATGTAGTACAGGTTTATAATGCATTGTTATATGTTCACAGTATGTGTCTTGGTAACAACAGTAACAGCATGTTGGTAATGATGCCCTGGTTCCCTCCTTATGGTCTACTTGCATGTGCCAACAAGTAGCAGTGTTTGCAGTTTCCCATGTGTAAATGTGGAGTACTCACAGGCATGTATGGCAATACCAGCATGCTATACGTAGCCTCAACCTGACTGTTAGAAAGGCTACCATACCACAGATGTCCACACATCTACTGATCCAGAAGCATGTGGGCTGTTTAACAGGCTACAGTGGCTAGAGACGTGACATCCATACCAGGTCACATCACAGGTATGTTGACATGGTGCGGGGGGTTTACACAGCAGTCTGGCCGATGATAACGTTAGAGGCCACTTGATAGCATGAGGCCTCACTGTGTAGCAGTAATACCCTGTCACATTACAGGATGAGAACACACACAGACATACACAGAAACACACAGTAACATGCCCACACACACGGGGTCAACAACACTATAACGCACACTCGATAGTGTTGAGGTGAGGACCCCTGCCTATATGGTAATCACCCTCACAGTACTGTGCACCCACACAACGTGACACAGAGAATGAACATGCACAGGTAGCCAGTAAGGCTGAGACCGATGGCATCAACAGGGTAGTAGACTGCATCATCATGAGGGGTTGGGGATCCTGTCTGTTCTGTAAGATAGCATACACCCTCACTCCATGCACCAGACAGCCATACATAAATGCACACTCACACACACACACACACACACACACACACACACACACACACACACACACACTGTGGAGTCCACAAATGTCATTCACATATGGATAGCTGACGTGTGTGATACACACACCACCCATGCCTACGTCATGCTTTCCACACTGCAGTATGTACAGATCTCTACAACAGTGTACAGGGGTGTGTAACAATTGGGATGTATTCCCCACCATATGTGGCATATATGGTCACACAAGAAAACACATATGGCAGTACTGTGAATGATACACCTACTATATGATGATGCGTCTGACAGACATGCAGCAGTATTGGCCGCATTATGTGTACCAACGCTACCTTCGGCAATTGTGCTGCTATATGCATACAGGAGGATGTAAGTGTTACAGGTGTCACGTGACTTACAGTCAGTAACACCCAACCGCTGTGTAGGTTTTATGTCTTCACCGTCAAGTAACAGTAACATAGCGTACTGTTTGCACATGTAATGGTAGGATGGCTTGTGACACACCTGTGAGCCGTCCCCGGCAAACATCCATCAGCAAAGGTGGATCACCACTTTATGTACACACATCCATCCATACCTGATGTACATCCTACCGTACTGTCAGTATTTCACCATATACAGGTGTCAATGATGGGGCTGCATTGCAACTGCATGTTGTAGTTAGGCACAGATGAATTACATACATCAGCTACTGCACATGCATGGTAGCTCCATGCACACCACTACATGTACATGTGTGTTGGTCCTACATGCCTGTCATGTAGCCATGTTTGTATGTATTGCAATTGGTGGACATGTGTGATGACATACATAACACATGGACTGTTGTATGATATGATGGGTGTCATGGGTAACTAGTACAGAGGGAATGTTTCCTCAGTCGACATTGCTACCTCATGTACTGTTAGCATTCAACAGCCATGGACCTACCTTCCATATGCATGCGTGTGATTGCTGTAGCCACTTGTCTGCACGGAGGACAGCAAAAGCTATGCTCTGTACATATGTGTTGTGTGTGTGTGTGGTCCATGCACATATCCACTGCGATTACATGTATGTCATATCCAAACATGTGTGTTCTTTGGTGTACAGCGACAGTCATCTGTCACAGCTGTGTAAGACCCAGGACCCCTGTTATGCGTAGAGCTGACCTAGTAATGTACAGTGGTATCATTGCATTGCATAACACATGATGGAACCCTGTCAGTACATGTGTAGTCTGCACAGTTGCTGTAGACCTATTTACAGTCCATTGGTCGTGAGTCACACGGTGTTGTGGCAATGTATGGATGTGTGTTGCTGGTCCAAGGACATGGTGATGTCTGAGGGCTACATAGTAGAATGCGGAGTTTACCTCTGTGATCTGCACCCAAGACATCTGTGATGGCTCTTGAGTGTGTACTGGTCAGTACATGTGAGTGGCCTTCATGTATGTGGGGACAGTAACACCATACTGTGCCCTTCCGCGTTTAGAATCCATGTGCATGCAAGACAGCCCTTTGCTACTGCTAAGTGTGTGAGCATGCCCAGTATGCCGTTGTGTAGATGGACACACAATACATTCCAAACTGTGCCCTTCCGTGTTTAGAATCCGTGTGCATGCAAGATAGCTCTTCGCTTCTACTAAGTATGTGAGCATGCCCAGTACACCGTTGTGTAGATGGACACACAGTACATTCCAAACGGACGTGTGATACTGTGTGAGCATGCCCAGTGACACCTTGTGTCGGTGATGTGCCTCTGTGTATGGGCATGGCCATTGACATCCTGTATAGCGATGGTGGTCATCCAGGCAACAGATGTCCATACCCCACGTCAGGATGGATACCTACATTGAACACACTGGTTGACTGTTTTGAAGGGTGTACTGTCTGTGGCACGTCTCGTATCTATGTAGTGCTGTAATAGTGCTCCGTAGATAGGCAGTTGTCCCGCTCACACCACTGCCGTGTGTTTGTCTACGTCTACCTTGGGACAGTAATATGCTTTTAGACTGCTCACTCTCTATACATTCCCTATCGGCGTTTTTGCGGATGATGTCATCCACCTAGAAGTATGCCTCTGGGAGTGCTGTGTTCCAGTAATCTCGGTAGCGCGTTCTGTAACTGTGTAATGCTGTAGTGTGATAAGGTAGTTAGGTGTATGTTCAACTCCCAGCCCTGCCAAGTGTGTGCCTGTGTGTGTGTGTGTGTGTGTGTGTGTTTCCAGCTGCCTGGGGACAGAGTAATGCTTTTAGACGGCTCACTCCACATACATTCCCTATTGGAGTCTTTGCCTTTGCGGATGATGTCATCCACCTAGAAGTATGCCTCTGGGAGTGCTGTGTTCCAGTAATCTCGGTAGCACGTTCTGTAACTGTGTAATGCTGTAGTGTGATAAGGTAGTTAGGTGTATGTTTGACTCCCAGCCCTGCCAAGTGTGTGTGTGTGTGTGTGTGTGTGTGTGTGTGTGTGTTTCCAACTGCCTGGGGACAGAGTAATGCTTTTAGATGTCTCACTCCACATACATTCCCTTTCGGCGTCTTTGCCTTTGCGGATGATGTCATCCACCTAGAAATATGCCTCTGGGATTGCTGTGTACCAGTAATCTCGATAGCGCGTTCTGTAACTGTGTAATGCTGTAGTGTGATAAGGTAGTTAAGTGTATGTTCGACTTCCAGCCCTGCCAAGTGTGTGTGTGTGTGTGTGTGTGTGTGTTTCCAGCTGCCTGGGGACAGAGTAATGCTTTTAGACGGCTCACTCCACATACATTCCCTATCGGCGTTTTTGCCTTTGCGGATGATGTCATTCACCTAGAAGTATGCCTCTGGGAGTGCTGTGTTCCAGTAATCTCGATAGCGCGTTCTGTAACTGTGTAATGCTGTAGTGTGATAAGGTAGTTAAGTGTATGTTCGACTTCCAGCCCTGCCAAGTGTGTGTGTGTGTGTGTGTGTGTGTGTGTGTGTGTGTGTGTGTGTGTGTGTTTCCAGCTGCCTGGGGACAGAGTAATGCTTTTAGACGTCTCACTCCACATACATTACCTATCGGCGTCTTTTCGTTTGCGGATGACGTCATCCACCTAGAAATATGCCTCTGGGAGTGTTGTGTACCAGTAATCTCGATAGCGCATTCTGTAACTGCGTAATGCTGTAGTGTGATAAGGTAGTTAGGTGTATGTTCAACTCCCAGCCCTGCCAAGTGTGTGTGTGTGTGTGTGTGTGTGTGTGTGTGTGTGTGTTTCCAGCTGCCTGGGGACAGAGTAATGCTTTTAGACAGCTCACTCCACATACATTCCCTATCAGCGTCTTTGCCTTTGCTGATGATGTCATCCACCTAGATGTATGCCTGTGGGAGTGCGGTGATGCTGGAACTCGGTAGCGTGTTCTGTTACTGCATAATGCTGTAGTGTGGTAGACTAGACAGGTAGGTGCTCGATTCCAAGGCATGGCAGGTGTGTGTGTTTGGCAGTTATACCGTATGCGTTGGTATCTGTGGGTGGCTAGCTGCGGGATGTGTTCAGTGTGTTTTGTTGCTGACCTATATAGTGTCCACAGCCCGCATATTCTGCCAAGACACTGGGTTGTCAACACATACATTCGCCAATAGGTCTGGTGAGTAACTGTCAGCAGCCCTACTCTTACCCTTGATATGGCCTGACCCGTGTGACGCAACATAACACACATGCCATGATAGTAACAACACTACATGATGCAGGTGGCACATGTAGTTTCCTTTTCATTCCTGTCTAATGCATTGCTGTCATGTGGTCCACTGTTGTGATATAAATGCCATATCTACATATGTGTACATGTATATGTGTGTATGTATGTATGTGTATATATATATATATATATATATATATATATATATATATATATATATATATATCCATGTATATATGTACACAAATAATATATATGATATATGTAGATGTAGAGGTGAACATAGATGTGAACATATATGTCTGGGGACATCAGCACTATTGAATGTTTGTGCCAGATGATCTGTAAGTGATAACCTGGGATCTACGTATATCTGCCATGGCGTAGTGGTAATGCACATCATCTGTAGTGTGCAGGGCCATGGGTTGTAGTCGTGTAGACACCAGTTATTTTGTTGCTGGGAAGACATGGGACATCGAATATGGTGATAGTAAGGCACCTGTTGCCAGTTGTGTATGGATCTGAGTGACACTGAGCAGTGGTTATTAATTTGGAGGTTCGTTATGGGTCATATAACTATTCATTAGAAGACTATACTATGCAGATGAGGTTGACTATAGTGTATCACATTTATCACCAGGGTGTGCTGCTGGTCCCTGGAGTGTATGTGTGTAGTCAGCCGGGTGCTGGTCTCGAATATAGTTGACAGCATGGGAGGGGGGTCAGGCATACTGTACGTACATTGCAGTACTGTGCCTCGGGAGTGCTCCTGCCTTAGCACACCTAAGCTAGGGGTGTGCCTATACCTGCCTGGTGACATTGGGAGGGATGACAGCAGTGGTGGGGTAGTCAGGGTGTACAGGCTGCACAAACAGATGTTGATCAGCACAATCAGCAGATGACATGGCCAGCCCGCACATGAACAGTACGTTAATGCGAGCAAGCAACATACACACATGTTTCGTACGCACTCTACACCACCGGTGTATACCTGCAGGGACATTTCATGACACAGTCCAACCAAACGACACGGGCTGCAGCAGGCAACATATACCAACATGTGCAGGAGGCTGGGGCAGTGAGGATGTGTATGCTGCAGAACAACCCTTACTGGGGTGACATAAGATTTTATAGACCGAGGGTGACTTACCAGGGGCTACATGGGCTGGGGATGTTGGAGCACTATGGGGTGGACAGAGACCTCCTACAGCAGCTTGATGACCTGTGCCTCCCACACCGGACACATCAAACAGGCCGAGGGAAACACATCACAGTGGATACCATGGTATGTGTTGGCCTAGGTGTACTTGCCACAGGTACCTCACACAGCACAAATGGGGATATCATGGGTATCTCACAGGCATCTGCATCCAGAGTATTGCACCAGTTCACAGACGCCATGTCAACACATGCTAGTGAACATGTACATGTCCTCAACACACGTGATTATTAGACCAGCAATATGCATCTGTTCAACCACATGGATGACTACCCTGGGGTACTGGGTGCTACAGCCTGCACACACATACACATCGTAGCACCACCCGGTAAGTGGGGTAGGGCCTACAGTCATTGCAGGGGCATACCCTCCAACAGCTAAGCCATATGCGATGGCCAGGCCCTGGAAGCTATGATGTGTCCAATATATGGCTTCTGACACAGCTATAGCACACCAATGCCAATATGGACATCCCCTACAGTCTCCTAGTGGGGGATGCTGGGTAAACACTAGTGTCGTGGCTGATGACACCCATCAGCAATGCACACACACCTGAACACTCAAACCATACTGAGGCGGATGCACAGGCAAGACATATACTTGTGCATGTGTTTGGGATGCTCAGTTCACAGTTCTGGTATCCGGACACATCCGTTGGAGCTCTGCAGTATTCACAAGCTACATGCATACAAGTTGTTATGGTATTTGCTATGCTACACAATCTTATCCTGCAGTAACAGTTGCAGCAGGAACAGCATGGGGCAGGACCACACAGCCCAACACCACTGCCAAAGCCTGTACAGGCACAGTGTGACTTGGTGAAGGAACTACCTGAGCAGGGCACAGTCAGCGAAAGCCCATGCACAGTATGACCTGCCCTTGGCAAAGAGGCTACACAAGGCATATGCACTGACACAGCAGGTACCCACAGATTTCCCCTTTCTGACCCGCACACAGTACAATGGATGCCAAACATGACAGTACCTGTGCTCAGCCATGTATAGGAGGTGCACTGTGTGCAGCCGACATAGGCAGCACTCCAGCACCGTCCTCAAGTCCGGAACACACCCAGGGTATGTCTATTGACCTAACAAGTGGCAGTTGTATTAGAATGTGTAGTTACCCATTGCTATGGTATGTATGTGAGCATACAAGTGACTGTGGTGGCCAAATGTTAGGGCAGCAGACAGTACACATCCATAGTGGCACCATGACCTCTGTAGCACATACGGGGGTCACAATGGTAGCCTGTAGTACACAGGGTGTCCTAACCCACTGCAAATTATGGGCTGACCATCATGTGTGTCCGTACAGCCCACACACATTCCATGCAGCTGGACAGATGTGGACCAATACAGACAAATGATATACGATGGCCTATAGATATGCCCAATGAATGACCCCAACCCCCATTTTAAATTTATTTTGCTATGCCCTTTTTCGAGGTTAGTATAATGTGCCTCTGTCTAACAGTGACACAGAAGTGATACCCGGGTTAAACCTACGATCTCCCATCCACTCATCAAAATTCCTCTTGAATAGAGTCAATGAGGGACTCTGCCTAACCTGGACTGGGATTTTATTCCAGAGTGAAGGGAGCCTCTGGGTTATGAATCTGTCCCTCCAGCATGTCCTATTTATTTCAGTGCTGAGGTTCGAGTCTCTGCGCCAGAGCTCGATGGGATTTGGATTTTCTGAGGTGCAGCATGTCCATTAATTCCGGGTTGGACATGGCTTTATACGTCAGGCACAGATCACCTCTGAACAGGCGGTATGCCACTGAGTAGAGCTGGAGTTTCTTTAACCGGGCAGCATATGGTATCTGTTTGAGCCCTTTGATCCTCTTGGTGAGGTACTTTTGGGGTCTTTCCAGTTGCTGCAGGAGTCTGGTAACATACATCCCAAAAGGGGCATTGTACGCAATTATGGGCCTGATGAGGGATGAGTAAAGAGGCACAATGACCTCCCCTGATCTAGATGTGAATCCCTTCATGATTAGGTGGGCTATATAAAATGTTTTTCTAACCACTTTGGCCACGTGGTTGTCAAATGAGAGATTGCTATTAACTTGGGTCCCCAGGTCTCTAATTACTTCTTCTGTACTTAATGGATTAATGGATTACCACCTATGTGGTAATTTGTGGGCACTTTGTTTTTGCCAAAGGGGATGACTATACACTTTTTGGCATTTAGCTTGAGGCCATGGCTCTGGCACCAGTTGTCTGTTTCTATGAGGCCCTTTTGGAGGATGCTTGTGTCGGCTGGAGAGTCAATTATGGCGCCCAGTTTGCAGTCATCTGCGAACTTGGTCAGCCACAGTCCTTCCATGTTGGCCTGTACCTCCGAGAAATATATACCGAACAAGAGAGGTCCCAGGACTGAGCCTTGTGGGACACCACTTGTAACTGGTTTGGAGTCTGACATGGCTCCAGCAATTCTAACCATGTGGGTTCTGTCCTTGAGCCAGTTTGCAATCCATCTAGTGACACAGGGGTTTTTATTTAAGCTGGTGAGCTTATCTATAATGCCCGAGTGGGGTATTGTATCGAAGGCTTTTGCGAGGTCCAGGTAGGCTGTGTGGACCACCTTCCCTCACAATGGCCTTGGTGACTGTTTCAAAGAAATCAACCAGGTTTAAGAGGCAGGATCTGCCCTTAACAAAGCCAAACTGGGTAGGATCCAGTGTCTGTAGGTCCCCAATATCTTTATTTATGAGGTCCATGATGATCCTTTCCATAGCTTTGCAGACCAAGCTAGTCAGGCTTATGGGCGATAGTTTCCAGGATCCGTTGAGGCACCACCTTTATGGAGAGGGACCACTGTTGCTGCACGCCACTTTGGGCACATCCTGTAGTAAGGCTGAGATTGAACAGTAGTTTTATGTTTGGGTTTAGCTCTTCTTGAGTTCATGTAGGACAGCCCGGGACACCGCCTGGTCCCATTGATGCTGTGTTTTTGCTTTGGAGAGGGGCTCGGCTTATCTGAGCATCTGAGATGTCAGGGGCAGCACTCTGCTGGGATAGATATTTGCCCTTTGGTGGGAGGAGAAGTTTGCGCTGAACCTGTCAGCTAGGATGTTGGCAATGTCTGTGGGTTCAGTGTATTTTTTGTCATTTTGGACTAATTCTGAGCATATCTGGGAATTACCACCCATGTTCCTAACATAACTAAAGAAAGCCTTGTGATTATCCTTAGTGTCCTGTGCAATTTTTCTCTCGAAGCTGGCCTTAGACAATTTTATGAGTGCCCGTAGTTTTGTGCTAATACTGATCAGTGATGCCTTCCCTTTTTGGGATTTTGCTCTATCATTTAGTAGCTTCCTCCTTCTATTGTATAGTTTGTTTATGGCTGGGGTCCACCAGACAGGACGTCTGCCTTTGGAGGATTGGGTCTTGGTTTTATTTGGGATCGCATGATCCATGCATTCCTGAAGGTGTTCATAGAATGCGTTTATAAAGGATTCTGCGGTCTGGCCATATTTTCCAAAGGCCCCGGGGGCTTTGAAGGATGCCACCTCGGTTTTGAGGAGTGTGAAATTTGCTTTAGAGAAGTTTTTCACTGTGGTTGTTCTGGGCAGGGGGTGGGGTCGGGATGTGAATATCCAGTGAGATTAGTTTATGGTCTGATCTTACCAGTGAGGGATACACTTCTGGTCTGGAGCATAGAGTCCCCATGTTGGTGATGATCAGGTCCAGTATGTTTTCCCCTCTTGTGGGAGTGGTAACAAGTTGTTCCATAGCATTTGAGTTTATAAATTCTAGGAACCTTTGGGCTACGGTGTTGGAGCTAGAGTAATGCTCCCAGTCTATGTTTGAGTAGTTGAAGTCGCCCAATATAATGGTGTTTGGAGAGACCTTCATATTTTCCAGTGTTCTCTGGAAGGCCGAGTGGGGTTCCTGGGTTTCAGAGGGTGGTCTGTAGCAGGCTATAAACTGGAAGGCAGTTTTACCCACTGTTAGTTGCACATGGATAGTCTCTGATGCTTCATGCTTTGCCACCAACATGGAGGTATGGGTATCTTTGATGAATATCGATACTCCCCCTCCTTTTGTGGTTCGTTCCAAGTTTTGGGGCCGAAAAGCATGGTATGAGGTATAACCTGGTAGTGCTGGGGTGCTCTCGGGAGCCCTGAACCAGGTTTCTGTTACTGCACAGATATCGATGTTCTCCATGCTAAGGAGAATTTTGAGTGCATGCATGTTGAGGTTTAGACTTCTGGCGTTGAGTAGCATTACTCTTAGTTTCTTATCCCTTGTGATACCTATGGAGGTGTGTTTGTCTTTTGAGCCTTGCCTAAAAAAGGCACTATGGGGGTAGCAAGAGCCTTTGCCAATATCCGAAAGCCCAGGGGTGACAGGTGCAAGCCGTCCCTAGCGAAGCATCGTGGCTTGTCGAGCATATCATCCCAAGCTGACAGGCATTGGATCCCCTTTGAATGACACCAGTACTTAAGCCAATTGTTGAAATTGATCATCTTGTCTTCATATTGTGGCATCATTCTTGGTGAGGGTAAGATGCTACTCAAGGTCAGGGTCATACCGGCCTGGGCTACATGCTCAGTGAGCTCCTTTATGTCTCTTTTCATGTAGTCCTGTAGTTAAGCACTGCTGACCTCTGGTCACAGCACCTTATACACGTTTAGACTCCACATTTCTTTGACAGTGCACTACTGGCATACTGGTAGACAAACACGCTTACAGCTGCTCGCTCACCATTTCCACTTACATTTGTCAGTCACGCTGGGTGTGTGCGATCCCTTGTGATGCGTATTACATCGGACTACATGACTACAGTATCGAGTATGTGTAACCATTTTGCGACGGCGGGCGTTCGACTGTATGGACTTGGCGGCCTGTCCAGTGACGTAATCATATTATATGCGTGTTCCTCATACAATCTGCTCCCATCTGCCTGATACATGGGAACCGATACTCTGCAATGCTGACATGTGACTTGAGTTTGTTAACGCAGCTGTCCGCCGAGTCATGCTACCGCATACCTACTGCACGTTGTCCACCTTTCAGATTGCACGACGGGAGACTGTAGGAGTAACACCTTTCCCACTTTGCATGGGACAGTCCATCACGCATATCTCATGTGACAATACCAGAACTCTCCACCAATCGGGGACACATTTCTGCAGAATCAGGGACAGGTCAAGAAAAATCAGGGACACGTTTACAAAAGTAGTGCTATTAACTTGAAACATTGACAGAATCAGAGCATATGACTTAATACACATATTCTGAGGTAACAGTTGTTTATAACTCTTACTTATTGTCATTAGTCAGTAAGTGTAATTCACCACCTTTCCTTCAACGGCCACTAATTTTAGGAGGGATTATGAGGGACAGAGTTAAACTTTCAGTCAAACTCGGGGACGTACCTGACATTCAGGGACGGTTAAGTAGTGCGGACAATACTCTGGCCATTGCAACTGTCCTGATTAGGGGACATTCTCATGTTGTACATGTCTGTACTGGTTGCTTGTTACAGGTCTTGTATACCTGACACGTCAATATGTCATATGTAGTAGCATAAGCAACTTTACTGCTGCTAGACTACGCTTTGATTTGTTCCGATATGTATATTTCTGTACTATGCATGGCTGTAGGTATGTTCTGCCCTGGTACATCTGACATTTCTATAGAGCAGGTTCTACTTTGGCCATTCAGAATGGTGGAGGTCCTATATTTAGAGCTATCACATGTGTCAAGGCAACACATACCCACAGCCAGTAGTAAACGGACGACTTCCACGGTTTGCATACGTTAAGGTTATTCATGTAGCATTATAAGTGATAATACTGTTTCCTATTACATGTAGCTGTTACTGATACAACAAATTGATGTCTGACACCACTACACACACTATATAGCCTCCATTCCCGAACTCAAAGGCCATGTGCCATAACTGTCATTTTGCAGGACATAACTGCCCAGACAGGTGTGTCCCACGCAGGCGTACGGGTGTTGGACCTCTTCTATTATGCTATCATCTACCTAAGGTGGTCAGCAAATTATGCACTTTCCGTCAGTAGCAGAACTCACATACCAATGGGTGTGAATGAACACTGTATCAGGGACAATGCATAACACCCTGTGGGACACATTTAGATGATTGGTTCTATTAACCAGACAGATTCACTGTCACAGAGCATATGTATTCATTCACGTTTGTCGAGGTACATACTGTTTATGACTCATACTTGTTGTCATCTGTCATTACCTATATTCCGCCACCTGTTCACCTAATATCACTAGTTCTGGAAGTGTTTAGTTGGACTTTGTTACATTCTGATACATAACTATGGACGTCCATGCTAATCGGGTACATGGCACTGATCTGGTCTCTATGTATTCCCCGATGGTTTACAGACTATCCGGTAGATGTGCTCTTCAGGTTTGGGAGGTGTAGGCGTATGCTATGCCCACATAGGAATATTAATGACTTCCACTGGGCGGTCCTACTACATCTCTGCCAACCAGCACCTGCACACTTATGCCCATTAATGCATACCCATGGTCCACCTACCTGGCACCCCTCTACAGCAGTCGTGACAAATACTTACTGCGAGCGCAGCTGGGGTATGAGCGCACCCCTACACATTGCCCACTTTCCCCATCTTGGGACACATGTCGTACGTTTTGTCAACTCATGTATTATCACACTTGCACAACCTACTGTTCCATGTACACCTACATCCTGTTCACACGTACCCTGAATTTTTGGGGTCCCGCAGGGGACACTGTTATCCATGTTTAAAGTGTAGACCTTGCAGAACTCTCCCACTGGTACTTTCCTACTGGTGTTTTGGACTGCGGCAGTGTATTGATCTGTATTGCCTGTCTGTATGTCTGTCCGGCCTAGCTGGGCAATGTGGGGGGTACAACGTTTATTTATTGGACCTCCCAGTCACATATGCCCGGGCTGTAAATCTGTTACCCCTAATTGCTGTGAAGTAACCTGTTTATGTACATGTGTATATCTACACTGACATATATATTTTGTTTTGTGTGTATGTGTATATATCAGTACCTGTTTGTGTATATATATCTATCTATATATATCCGTAGTATATCCTTGTGTGTGTGTGTGTGTGTATATATATATATATATATATATATATCCGTATGAATATATATGTGCATGTAAATTAATATAGATATATGTATATATACGTTTTTATCTATATATACATCTGTGTGTCCATTAACCTATACATTTCCCGGACATGGACACTACACATGCGTATTGGGTTTTATCTCTGCTTCAACAGCATACTATTGCCTTAGTCATTATGACACCGACACTTCACTCCGGTGAACTTGTGCTCAGTATATTGCATGTTATACAGCGGACAGATGTCTCACGTTTTTCATGTCTGGGGTGCCGCTGCTAACTGGGATGTGATACAGTGTCATTCGACCTATTACTCGTATGTGCAGCCTATTATTCCTGCTACTGTGTTTGTTTCTGTGCACATTCATATTATTACTGTTGACAGGATGTGTGTTTGTGTTACTGTGACTGTACGTCAACATATTGTTGTCTTCATGTAGTTGTGTCTTTCTGCTTTTCCCGGTTTGGGGTTGTCACAGCAGAACTCCGTTCCACTCATGGGTGGCATATAGGTTTTACGTGCCGGGCTGCCTGCCCTGACGCACAACGTCCGACAACGATACGCCCATTCACGCATGTCTCCACGCAAACGATGCTCTATCTGGGAATCGCACCTACTTACTAGCTGACCTCCACGGGCCGCTCCATTGCATCCGGCGCAACATACCCTAGCACTCCTGTGTCCATAATCGCATATCCATAGTTTCTCCTGCACACCCGTGTTGAGTTTCCACGCATAACAGCCATTATACACCTGATATCGCAGCCATGACACACCTTTACACATTGCCCTCTCATGAGCGTTGGGGCCCTACACACATTTTGTACCGCCTCATGTATTCACAGGCTCACCATCCATTCATATTTGCACATACGTGCCTTTCCTGGTGTTATGGATTACGAACGATTTGCAGGTTACAAGTGTAGGTGGTCGCAACATGTACTACATTCCGTCTGTTTACAATGTTGACGTAGCACTTCAACGATGTTATGGCCACTGGTATAAGCCTGCCTCTGGTGTGAAGAGCGGTGCTCTACTCACACTTGTGCAGCTTTATGTGACATACGCTGCGAGCACTTCATAATTCCTTACTTGCTCTGGATTCCCTTCAAAACCCTTATGTTTGCTTTTGTCTTTCGGTGTTCCTTACACACATATATATATATATATATATATATATATATAAACATATATCTGTGTATGTATGTATATATATATATATATATATATATATATATATATATATATATATATATATATAGATATATATATATATATATATTTATATATGTGTATATATAGATAAACATGTAGATATATAATTGCATATTTCTGTTATGTCTGTGGATATTTATCTATACACACATCTATCTATATATATAAAAGTTACAGCTGTACAAGACAACATACATTTGCTATGCTAATAGCTGCGTACACCCGCGCAGGCGCACTCGCATCTACTTATTCTGAGTTACATATGTTTACAGGCACTTCTTTGGGATTACATGTGCCTTATTCCTTATGAAAGTACCACTTTGATGGAATCCGGTTAACGGACCCATGCAAACGCAATCACCTTTACATGTATAAATGTTGGCTTTACAGCAGAGAGGCATTCATTACACAATTAATATGTGCTATAGTCGTTCTTGAACGGGAATGCCTTTACGTTGGGCGGATACTGTAACCACTACACTATTGGTGTTCTGGCTCATTTATATGTATACTCATGGTTCATAGCTACTCTGACATACGCCTCACCGCTTCCCTTACACAGCAGGCATCCATTCTCCTGCTGGGAAAACCGCAGTACTACAATTAGGACATTCCCTGTTTCCTACTGCTCTGGACCCATGCTGCAAGTCTACTCACTTCAAGGATATTCAGAACTCCTACGTTTACAGTCCTCGCATATACGCGTGATTGATTGTCAGGGTGTTCATGTGCTGTTCCGGGTTTAGGCTCGGCCGACTGGTGACTAGAACTGCCCTGGTGCTGTTCAAAGATCAGACATAGCACATGGACAGAGTTAGTCCAGATTTTAACATTCTACCTGTGTTTACAGACGCAGGTGTTTGGGCACCTCTGACCACATTATTGGGTCGGCGCTACATAATTTAGGGCAGGGAGTGGTTCCACTACATAATGCAGGTTGGGGTGTGGTTTCCACGTGTTTCCCTTCCCATTTGACTATTTCATTCATTTATAGATAAAATTAATATTATTCTAGACATCTGTTATAAATTCACTACAGGTATGCAATAGTCCTGTCAACAGATGTGACAGTTGGTTGGTGTACTTATGTGTACGGACCTCTGTGATACTCGGGGACTCGTTTCTACAGGGACAATCATGGACACTTCTACCATATTAGTACTATTAACTTGGAACGTGTTGACAGATTCGTAATACTACTAATTTTCTGCAGTTAAATGGGTCTATTACTCTTCATTGTTGTAAGTAGTCATTCTCATTCATCACATTTCCCCCAAAGGTCACTGGCTTTGTGAGTGGTTAAGAGGCTGGCCAGTTATTGTGCGAATGCTCTGACCATTGGTAGCGTTGACATTGTCATATGTACAGGCTGGGATGTATTCTGGGGACTAGGGTTGCCACGTTTTCAAATGGCCAAGATAGGACATTTTCGGAACACACATCAGATTTTACAAGCCGACACATACCCGCGGTCAGTACAAAGGATAGAACTTTACTTATTTGCCTACATAAAAGCCTACTGTTGTAGCGGTTTAGTTGCTTATTCTGTTTCTTGCAACATTTAGGTATTTTAGATACTGAAATAATTATTTTCTGCACTTGCCATTTGTAATGTATTTTGTCAGGACACAACTGCCCAAAGAGGGACTGTCCCTCGCAAAGCAGGACAGATGGTAACCCTACTGCAGACACCAGATTGTTTGGGCCAACACATAGCCACGTCAGTGCAGGTTTAGAACATTCATTTGTTTCTTAGCTGTGAGCCTTATACCTTTGGCACTTTTGTTGTTTGCCTGTTTCTTCTACGAATTACGTTTATTCTATCCTGACGTGACTGCTTTAGGCAACTGTTACATGCAGTATGGTACATAGTTATTTCCTACAATCACAGGACATTTGGCATTGTATCATTGTTGGTCAGGTCACACCTACACACACATTAATTGTCCCTCACACAGTGGATCAGGGGGTATCCTGTTTACGTCAGTGCCTTCATCACCCTTATACCATGTGCCACTATGCGAATGTGTGCAATATATTCTCTCGCTTATTCGTGTCGGGTCACGGGCAGGTGTTTGATCCTGGGTAGTAGGTTCTGCATGACCATCTAGGGCTGGACAGTCTCGTGCACCACTACTGCACATTCCAACTTGTGTCCAGATATCTACAGGACTGGACTTCATGTCTTCATACCCATTCTAATGTTTACACAGGTTACTTATCCCAGGAGGGATATCCCAAAAATTGAACAAGACAAATACTGAACATTCTTCTGGCGTTATGAAAATGTGCTGGGGGTTTTACATGCAAGGAATACATAGTTTGCAATCCTGAAACTGCCTAGGGTGACACTACCTACTACATATGCGTAGTGGTCACTATGTGTAGATGTGGCTGCACCAAACCAGCAGTCCAAGTATGGCTGGATTTGGTGGACGTTCAGGTATGGGAGCGGGTTGTGTGCTGTGGAGGGGATGCTGGGTAGTCCATTATGCATCTAGGTGTGTTGCATTTGATATGGCCAGTTCCATCAGGACCAATCTGTGGGTATGTGCCGGTGACATGTCTATACATTTGTATCTCACATTTTAATATTCATATGTTTGTGGGATTGTGTTCTATAGTATGGCCTGTCTGGTTGTATTGCAGATGTGTATACATGTTTTTGTGTTTCTTTCTGCTTCTCCCGGTGCTCCCTCATACACCTCTGGTTCACCTATTCTGCATACGACACAGTGTCGCCTTGGAGGATTATACCATTACCCATCCCCCCCACACACACATATTCCTGACACTCCATCATAACTGCTTTGGTTGATGGCCCATGACACGGTCAAGGTAACACACATTGCATACCCTACATATGTCAGGTACCTGTATGGTTGTGTGGACTACCCTGCCATGTTTGACTTTCCACATGCTATACCTCACGCACATAGGTACACGCCCATACTTAACTTTCATGAGATGGTTGGTATACCTGGGTAATACCCGTTCAACTGTGACACATCCTGACAAGTTCGGCTTGGACCGCTGATGTGTGGATTTTGGCCGACTGTTCTAATCATTGGTAGGTTGCCACCTTTTCCTATGTCCAGGATGGGATACATTCCGGACACATATCCGAATGTACTGGACAACATGTACCCACAGTCAACGGTACAGATAATACTGTTCCTTTCAGCCTACATGTTGCCTTATTGCTGTAGCAATTTATATGCTCCTTCTGTTTCGTTTACATGCTTATTCTATTTCCTGTCACATTTGGTATGTGAAATACAGACATACCTATTGTATGTGACTATTACATGCGTTGTGGGATATAATTCGGTCATACGGTCGCTAGATATGTACATTTATCGTGTTTTTTGTTATGGACACATCTGCCCAGCTGTGTACCCTCCCTCACAATATGGGTCAGCTGGTGACACTGACCATTGGGCTGGACATACCTATTGGCGGCGCGCTAACATATGATGCGTTTCACTTCCACTTGGTATAACTATCTACACTGCGTTGGACTACGGGCACACGGTTTTCAATGTCATTTGTTCGCGGGATAGGGACCCGTTATTCCCTACCGTGCATTTGTGTTTGCTTCTTCATTTTGTGTTCGCAGGAACTGTCTTGCATGCTTTGCATACGTTTCAGTATCCACGGACACTGACAGATGTGATTACTATTGCTTGCAAATTGTTATATGCAAGCATTTTAGGTTGCACGTCGACAGCTGACATTTCCACGCCTCCGTGCGGCACTTCGACACGCCCTATGCACTCGCGCTCCTTTCCTATGCACGTGGCTGTGGCGGCAGCACGCCTTCATTAATATGCATTTGGCACTGCTACGCCATCTTCATGCCGCACGGTCGGCGCAAGCCTAACACTGGCCTTGCGCCGAGCTTCATGAATCCCGGGCAGTATTTATAACCATTCACATCTTCATTGTCTTCCATATCCCTATGTCACAAAGTACTGACTCCTTGTGTTGTTACATGATGTTGTTGTGGGAGATTCAGTGATGCAGACAAAGGTGTGGAAAGAATTTTTAAAATGGTTTCAAATTCAAAAGCATAATAATTATTTCATGAAAAGAACACAGACTATTTTCTAGGGTGAACAAATATTCACTGAATTCACATTTTTTTCACAATGGTATTTTTGGCACTGTTCTGCTGCAAAACTGCAAGGCAAGAGACTAAAGCTCTCAGATGTAAGTGTTCTACTTACTTGCTGTACAAGTGTCAACAGACAAAAACTAACTTTCAGTGGTATTACTCATTCACATTTGGTTTAGAGAGGCAAGCCTCATACTGTTGAGTTTGAGTTTGTGTTTGTGTGTGTGCGTGTGTGTATGTTTGTCATTTGTTTGGTCGTATCTAGTCTTCTGATTAATGGATAGATTGCATCCCTTTGCACAGGAATGGTTCTGAAGCAGAAGTATCATTCTGCAATGGTAATGGTATGGTTTGGTTTTTACAGTCAATGTGTTATCAACTTTTGTTCCAGTTTTTGTAAACAAGTTTTGACAACAGTCACCCTAATGGTAATGGACATCAGCTGGGTATAACAGCCCTGTGTTTCTTATGCTTAGTCAAACACTCTGCTTGTGCTGTACTGATGAGGTCATAAGGCCGAAATATGCATATCCACAGCTAGTGGGGTTTGGCTTTATTGGCCTGAAATTGTCCATTGAAACGACTTAAACATAAATAAGTCAATGGCATTCAGAATCGCCATATAGCTGAAACATCTGATGTTCATAAGGGTCATTTGCATATATCCCATGTGCTCTGATACAAGAGGTTTGAGAGGTCACTCAGTGGAAGTTCTAGCTTGGCTGGAGTTTTCATTTAATTTTTACTGAAGTGTATAAAGTTGTGAAATTGAACTATCGTCATGCTGTTGTTTTAACCAACAACAGCTTAACACTATTGTTGTCTCTTACTTCAGGTTTAATAACAGAGTTTTGCAATGTATATATAGTTATCAAACAGAACTGTCGCTTGCTATCCTTTTTAAAGTGTGAGGTACCAGTGATGAAGGGGTGACTGGCTGGAAGTGAAAACATTCTCGGAATTAAATTCATTAAATCAGCTGCAATCACACTACTGTGACAGTATGTAGTGCTTATGCATGTTATTATGTAATAGCATTTTGCTATGTTCTCACAATGACTACTGGAAAAAGTACCAAAGTAACAGCACTTTCATTAATACAATGTAGCACAGAGCCATGTGTTTGCTATGTGGTATAAATGAAAGTGACTGCAGTTTCTAAATACAGCAAGTTGGACAGGAGACCATTGGTTTCTCATCTTTGAAGATCTTTCTCTTTTTGGTCTTCAACTCTGGCTCCTGGCTGGGGGGTTAGTGCTGGCAGGGAAAAATTCCACAGAACACTGAGAGACATAGCTACAGTTCTGTTGAGATCATCATATCCTGCTTCAATTTTTACAAGAGAGTTTTACTAAATATGTAAAGTTGTGAGCAGAACAGCTGCTGTGCTATCCTTTTTGCAACATACGTATGTTGTCACCTGTAGCTTCAGTTTTAATAAAGGATTTTGGCCAAGTATGTAAAGTAGTGAGATAAATATATCACCGATGTATGCTTACTACCCTGTGAATATGTTGTTTCTTGCTTCAGCTTTTATAAGAGTGATATTTTTAAAACTATGTAAAGTAGAAAAATAAATTATAGCTGCACTAACCATTTTTGCAGTAAGAGCACACTATCCTGAGGATTCATTAACTGTCTACCACATCCTATTAAAGGCCACAATAAAAATGTCCAGTTTCTGCATTGCAATATTTTGTGATTCAGAAACACATTATCCATAATGAGGAAAAAAATATTGTCTAATTTGCATGTGAATGAATTGCAGATAACTACCAAGAAGTGCTGATTACCAATTATTGCGGTAGTTAACAGTGGCAGCTGCATTGTTTTGGTATAATCACACCATGCCCACTGTCACATAAGCTTGCAGTTAAATGCAAATATGCACAAGCACACACCACCTCATACCTGTCCCTGAGCTCTAAACAACCATGTTGCCTCCTTTTGCCTTGCCAGGTAATTCACAGATGGTTGCAGTCAGTCCTTAATGTCAAAGATTCAAGTTGCACACTTCATAGCCTTCAGTAAATGCATGCTAGTGCAAAACTTGTTATCCTATGAGGTTGAGAAATACACCTAACATTTCTTGTCTCCCTCCCTTGTATGTCACCAAATATTGCAGGCACTGTATAATGCTCAAGATCCTCGATATATGTTAAAAAGAAATCCTGATGCACTAACTTACGAGCTAGTGCAGTAGGATAATATAGAGGTTTCTTGTGTCAGGGGTACACAGTTCAAGTACCTCCCCCATTTTAAAGTCAGTTTCTGGTGTCTAGTGCTGGCACAGAGGACTAATATCACTCTTATATGTTAAGGGGTGATTAAGCTCCCCTCCCCTTCATACTTTCCTTAAGGTCTTTTAAATGGCTTCTTGGTTTTTTTTTGAGCAGTGTCTATCCATTAAATTCTCCCTTATAATCTTTCCCCTGTAGAAATTGCCCAGTCTTTAATTATTACTAACCAAAACTGGAAGCAATGCCACTATTTTAGTCCTGTGATCCCTTGGTCTGCCACTTCAACATAAGGCAGAGGTCTACCAATTTGTGGACTGATTAAATTATTAAAAAGTATAATGCCTGCCTTTACCCAGGCCAGCCAATAAACATATTAACATCTGTGCACCCTGTGATTATCATCCAAGGTGCCTGCCAAAAATCTAAGCAACCAAGAAGTCAAAATGTTCTGGAGACATCTTTTTTTCAGACTACATTTTGATCCCTCCTCAATCCCATACCTTGGCTTCTTCTGATCATGCCTGCCATATGGAGTTCATGTAAATATTATATCCCTCTACATTATACCATATGGATTTTGAAGCCTCCCTCTTCCTGCAGTACTGCCACCCTGTCTTTGCTACCACGCACCTTGCAAGTTCAGGAATGTCCATACTTCCTCTGGATCTAATCAATCTCCTTCTGCTAATCTTTCGCTTCTTAACATCCCAGAAGCAATCCATCATTACAGCCTGAAATTTATTAGCATATTTAGAATGGGATAGTTGTGGTAAGTGCCTTGCTAAAAAGAAGAATTTGGGGAGGAATATCATTCTAAAAACAGCAGCACAACTCAAAAAAGGCAAATTTAGTTCCTCCCATTTTCTGCTGTTATTTTTTAACAGCTGTAAGGCTAGTTTCACATTTTCAATTACCATACTTTGTAGGTTATGAATATCACTATATTTAAATTCATATACCACTCTTAGGAGAAACTGCATTTAGACCCTCAGCTGTACCTGTCACATTTCATTTAAAGGGAATATTACCATTTTCTCCATATTCAAATGAAGCTGTGATTTTCATGAAAATGTTTGTATCTCCTTAAAAAGGATATCTCGCCAATGATGAGGTTCTGTAGTCCATATGACAGAGTCATCAGCAAGCATGGAGCTGTATAAACCTATTGTGGGTGTGAAGATTGGAGGAAGATGGGCGAAGGCTGCCAGCCTAGTCAAATAGAATTTGATACATAATTCTATCAACTGTATAAATAAATGCAAAATACAGACTTGTGTTTTTAAATGAAAGAAAACACTGTAAAATGTGAACTTCAAGATTGTTGCAACATTGCCATCTGCTGTAAGGAAAACCAAGCCAAGCATTTCAAATGTGTCTTTTGAAGATGGAAAGATATTATGAATCTCTTTGATGTTTTACAAGTCGGCTCCAGTGGGTCTGGATGAAGTCTTCATGCCCACTGTTTTAAGGTTAAAGTTAAGGGCCAGAATTTACATGTGGAAGGTGTTTTATTGCTCTGGTTTCTGCTAGAGTGTATATGTGAAATGCCTTGTATTGTTGTAGTTTCCTGAGCAGGTGTTAGCTTGCTAAATAATGCAGTTTGTGGCCTGAGAAAACCTAAGTGTCAAAATGATGTAATTTGGGAGGGCCTCAGCAGAGCTGTTGGTTAGTGTTTAAAAACTACTGTTCAGTGAGAGACTGTAAGCATTTTGATCTTGAACATCTAACCCAGCACTGCTTATGCTTTATGTACGTAAGTAGGATTATAGCAATGTGTTTTCTCTTAAGATTAGCTAAAGATTAGAAAGTTAGATTAAGTGTTTTTCTTTGACATCAGACCTCTCCTACTGTATTATTTTAAGTTTCTGTGTGATCTCTGAACTCTTAGATATCTCTGTGGTGTAGTAGTATTGTCTTGTGTTTTAATTATTTATTATTAAATATTTTAAAAACCTTTACCTTGGCTGGTTTGTGTAGAGATAAGCAGTAGAGTACATTGCATATTTATAGGAGTTATCGTAATAGGCCACTCTAATAAGCCTTAGACTGAATAGTCACATTACCAACTGGATAATAATACTGCACAGTAATAATTGGACACCCTTTCAAGGGCCTTTGGGTAGCTGATAATTATATTAAGCTGGTGGTGGCAGTAATTACTACCGTTTAGTCTGGGTAAAGGGGCACAGCTGGAGAATCTGTGTCAGCCTTTCCCAGGAGTGTCTGTGAAGTTGTATAAATACTTATCTCAAAGTGTGGGTGTGTGTCAGCTACCTGGACAGGGACATGAAGCACTGGTTGGACAGAGAGGGTGCTGGAGGTTAGCTTGCCAGCTAGGCTGAGATCTGGAGCCAATAGCTGTGCCAGTGGGGAGTCTTACTGGGGACCTGGAGAGCATGGGAGCAACCAGCCCCAGACTGAGTGTGATCTCTGTGTGCACTTAAGGGAAATTGTACTTTACTGCATGTATTAGTTATCCTTTCCTCTTCTAGGAGACGACCTCCCTAGTGTTAATGGTGAGGATTGAGGCTCCTTGATTGCTGGGCCAGGGCACGGTCATCACAGTGGGCTATTTATAACCATACATCCCACCCTATTTTTGAGGGCCCAAATCAATAAAAGGTTCTACCGCCAAAACAAAAACTTTTAGTTATGTACTCACCATAACTTCAGATGTTTGGGATCCATCTCGCCTACATTCTGACTGATGGGTTCGGAGCCGATCCCTCGGCTCCGACTCAGCACGCTTATGCCAAAGAGCAAAGTCTCTTATTGGCTGAGCTTACTATATCCCAGGATGCACCACTATCAGTCCCCCAGATCTAGTTTGTCCGCATACATGCACACACGCACGCACTGCTTATGTAACATCGCCAGATGAAACAAGATAAGAACAGTAGAACTCAAACCGTTCAATCTCTTCTGATCTCCAAGGCAGGGGGAAGGAGGAGATGGATCCCAAACATCTAAAGTTATGGTGAGTACATAACTAAAAGATGTTATGTGATCTTATCTCGCCTACATTCTGACTGATGGGACAGCGTCCCTAGCACCTGAATCCTGGGTGGCTCACTGGAAAACACTCCTGAGTACCGTGGAACCAAATGATGCTTTAGATGCCACATCCAATTTATAGTGGGAAATGAAAGTCGCGGGTTGGACCAAGCACAAATCTCAGAAATAGCGAGCTTGGAATGAAATGCAATAGAAGTAGCCATAGCTCTAGTAGAGTGAGCTTTGACAGATGTTGTAAGTTGCTTATTTGAAGAGGAATAAGCCTGAGTTATGCAATCTCTAATCCATTTGGCAATAGTAGCTTTAGTGATGGTTTTACCCAGTTTATTATCTGAAAAGGACACAAACAATTGATCTGTTTTTCGAATTTGTTGAGTCCTGTCTAGATAGAAGCGCAATTGCCTGTGAACATCCAATGTATGCAAGGTGTATTCCGCTTTGTTTGAAAATGTTGGAAAGAAAACTGGTAGCTCTAGAGATTGTTGGAGACAGAGATTAGAGCAAACGTTTGGAACAAAAGATGGATTAGGCCTAAGTGATACTCTATCCTTGTGAAAAATCAAGTACGGTGGTTTGATAGATAGGGCTTGAAGTTCTGAAACTCTTCTTGCAGAGGCAATTGCAATTAAGAAGGCAGTTTTCCAAGACAGATATTTCAACTCACATGTAGCAGCCGGTTCAAAAGGGGAAGATGTTAAGGCACGAAGTACCAAATCAAGATCCCACGGAGGTGCAGGATGAAAAACTGGGGGTCTTAAAAGCACAGCACCTTTCATGAAAGTTTTACATAATCTGCTGCTCATCAACGGTGGGTCTATGGATTCGTGAAATTTGGAGATAGCTGCTAGTTGGACTTTAATAGTAGAGACTGAAGATCCTTGATTAAACAAGGATGTTAAAATTTCAAGACCTCTGGTATCGGGCAGTAATAGGGTCTAAGCCTCTGAGTTGAGCCCAGATAGCAAACCTCTTCCACTTACTGTGATACAATTTCTTAGTGGTGGGTTTGTGGGCTGAAGATAAAATGTGAATAACTTCCGGGTCCAAGGTGTGATTTCTGACTAAAGTCGGAAGTGGAGGAACCAAGCTGTTAATTTCAAAGTGTGAAGGGACTGGTGCTGTTGTCCCAACTGATGAACCAGAAGGTCCGGAGTTAGATCCAAAAACCAAGGACCGTCCAGAGTATATTTCTGTAGGTAGGGGAACCATACCTGACAAGGCCAATTAGAATCATTGTGGACCCCAATTGGGAAGCTTTCTGGATGACTTTGGGGAGGAGTGGAACCGGAGGAAAAGCATAAAGCAGTCCTGTTGGCCAAGGTTGGACTAGAGCATCCGTAGCTGTCTCCCCTTGACGCGGGGTCAAGGAAAAGAACCTTTTGCACTTCGTGTTTTGTGGTGTTGCAAACAAGTCGCAGCACGGAATCCCCCATCTTTTGAAAATCTGAGCTGCTACTGTTTCGTTCAGGGACCACTCGTGAGGAGAGAGAATAGTCCTGCTCAGTCTGTCTGCCAATACATTGGATTTTCCTGGAATGTGGGTCGCTACCAGGAAGCGGTTGGTAGCCACTGCCCATTCCCACACCCTCATGGCCTCTCTGCAAAGGGGGTAAGATCTGGTCCCTCCTTGTTTGTTTAGATACCAGACCACCGACATGTTGTCTGTGTGGATAGCGATAATGCCTTGAGGGAGAAACTTGTGGAGGGCTTGTAGGGACAGAAGTACAGCCCTCATTTCCAACACATTGATATGGAGAAAAGTTTCGTTTGGAAGCCAAGAACCCTGAAGTGACCTGCCCAGACAATGCCCCCCCCCACCCCGTCTGGGAGGCATCCGTTGTCAAGGTGGCCACGGAGGGTATAACAAAAGGTCTTCCTGATTCAGATTGGATGGCAGAAGCCACCAGCGGAGGTCCCGTTTACGTCGCTTCTGTAATCAGTATGTGATGATTGAGGGGGAGATCCTGAAAAGACCATTGTGTCGATAACAGCCACTGAAGAATCCTCATGTGCAATCTTGCCAGAGGAACTAGGAGAACCGTGGCAGATATTGAACCTAAAAGTTGCAGGACCATCCTGGCTGGGGCTTTGGATCTTAGAAGCAGGGCTCGGACTTGACCTTGTAATGTTTGTATCCTTTCAGTAGGAAGGAAGATTATTAATTTTGAGTCTATCTCTGCTCCTATGAATCTTATGCGCTGAGAGGCAGCAAGACAGACTTTGACCAGTTGAATGTAATTCCCAGGAAGCACCCAGGAGATGGTGGCTTGTAGGTTCTCTAGTAGTAGATGCCTGGTGGTGGCAGTCAGGAGCCAGTCGTCCAGATAGGGAAACACTGAGACTCCTCAGGTGAGCAGTCACTACTGCCAAACACTTGGTGAACACCCTGGGGCTGTGGTGAGACCAAAGGGCAGTGCACAAAATTGGAAATGACTGTCTCCCAGGCTGAAGCGCAGATACCTCCTGGATGTATCGGTATGTGATAATAGGCGCCCTTGAGATCTATGGAGCACATCCAAACATCTTTCTCCAACAATGGGAGAATGGATTGTAAAGTGACCATTGAATTTGGACTTCATGACGGACTGGTTTAGTTTGCTGAGATCCAAAATGGGTCTCAGGTCCCCTGTCTTTTGGCACTAAAAGAACCTTGAGTAATTTCGATCCGATCTGGTCTGTTGGATGACTCCTTTTCTAGCAGCTTTGAAGCTTCCTGCAATTTCCCTTTGACTGGGTGGTGGGTCCGGGATTTTTGGACGGTGGGGTGAGTGTGTGAAGGAATGGTGTAACCTCCGGCAATAATCCAAGCACCCATCTGTCCTGACTCCCAGGCTTTTAGGTGCTTGGCAAACGGCACCAGACTGGCTCGAGCAGCACAGCCGGGCAATCCCTCATGGAGTGTGGGAGGCTGAAGAGCCACGAAAGGACTCGGTCTCCAGTGTAGGGGCCTCTGCCGCCTCTGGCTCCCAGAAAAATTTCCCGTCCTCTGCCTCTGGAAGGGAATCTTCCTGCTGTTGAGGAAAGAATTTCTGTGATTTGGAACCACATCTTCCCTCCTCTTTAGCCTTGGGATAAGGCCAAAGTATGGCAGATAAAGTCTTTCCCTCTTGCTCCTTTACAGCCGAGTGTCTTTACCTTGGGTCCAAACAAAGAGGACCCATCAAAGGGGAAGACTTGAAGGCCTCCGTGAAACCAGGCTTGTCTCCGAGAGCCACGCCTGTGCCTGCCGCTCTGCCCGCCGAGCCTCATGGACGAGTTAGAAATCGAGGTGAGGATAGCCAACTGAGAGCTAACCGACTGGGCTAGCTGCTCAGGTAGGTTACCTGAGAGGGAGTCTGAGAGCTCCTTGACCAGATCCCTCTGTAGTCTGGTGAAATGTGCCAAATAATTCAGGGACCTCAGAGTAATCCATGCTCCTAGACTCCTTATTAGGAGGATGGATGGACGTTGAAGCCTCTGCCACGTCCTGCTGGGTAGCAGATGCCACCACCATGGCATCTACAGCGAACTCCTTCTCGGGTGGGGCAGACAAAAATTTGTTAGGCGAGCACTGGTTCCACAGTATCTGGATGTTCCGCACCCACCGACAAACCAAATCCAGGAGCGGCGGAGACACCCAGGAGGCGGAGGGCTGAGCAAGGCCTTGAGAAACACTGACTCATCAACGGAGGGTTTGGAATTCCAGCACTGCTTGAGCATCTCTAGAATGTCTGCAAATGAGACATCATCCGAGGAGGATTTTGGGGACCGCTCCGGAGCATCAAGATCAGTGTCCGATGTAAGAGACAGTCCACGTGCTTCCTCTTGCACGATCTCTTCCTTGGGGCTCTTCCCAACAAACCCGAAGAACCCTCAGGAGGAGGGGAACCCCAGTGGGGTAACCTCAGGCCCCGCTGCCTAGAGACAGGGAACTGCCAAAGACCCAGTCTCCATGCCCAGGAAGGTGCCGGTAAAGCCGAGAGATGGCGAAGAAGACTTGGCCAAGGCACTCCTCATAGCTCTGAAAGCCGGACCCCAGAATCCTGGGAGTGTCCGGTCCCGAGCCATGATAGCAGACGGAAGTCCGCACCGAGAGGGAGGCTCGGAACCGACAGCATTGGTCCGTCACCCCGGTCCAGCCGAAGAACAGGATCTCTACTGGCTCCATCAGCACCTGCTCCCGGTCGGAGGAGGAATGGCAATGGAAGCCAATTGGAAACAAATTTTGAAAGACTGGGGACTGGAACAGTCTTTGGAGCACCCTGTCTATGTCCGAATCTGACATCCTCGATGACCTGGAAGAGTCCGAGTAGGTCTCCAACGGCTCCAAGGGACTAGGGTGTTCAAACCAATTTCCATCGGTGCCGAGGACTTTGGCGCCGAGGAGGAAGTGTCTGAGGACAACCTTCATCGGCTCCGAGATCAGTGGAGTCGATGAAGGTGACCCTCGATGCCCCAGCCATCGGCTCAACCCAGAGGAGTCGAGACTGGAGGCATCGAGACCCTCGGCTCAAGTCCGTGGAGCCGAAGGAGAAGCCTGCCTATGTCTTTAGCAGGAGAAGGAGAGGACGCTAATGCTTCTTCAAAGAGGGTTTTATAAGGCCTTTCAAAATAAGTTTATTTTTCCTCTCTTGGAGGACCCTCGAGACACACGCTGCAGGACTCCTGCAAATGTTTGGCGCCCAAACAATATACACAGAGAGAGTGGTCATCTGTGATTGACATTTTAAAACTGCACTTAGTGCACTTCTTAAAGCCCGAAGGCCTAGGAGCCTGAGACATTATAGCAACAAATTTAGTAACTCTATCACAGAAAAAAAACACTTTTTTTTTTTTTTTTTTTTTTAAATGATTAGCTTACGGTTGCCGATTATGATTGACAGTCCGACAACTACAGAAAAAATAACTAAAGGGGATCCTAGAACCCCTAAGGATTTGAAAACAATTGACTGACAGGGAAAGGCCCTTCAATTCAAAGGGGCCTCTAGTCAGAACAAACACACAACCACACACAAAATTTTCCACAAAAAATACCAGTCACACACAAAAAGTATGGTATAGCTGTTAAAACAGCTTTTTGTTATAGAATTAGAAAATTCCTGACAGAAAAAGTTAGTGAAAAACACTACTTAGCTCAGCCAGCTCGAGACCACGTCTTTGCTAGTTAGCTGCAAACGAGATCTGGGGGACTGGTAGTGGTGCATCCTGGGATATAGTAAGCTCAGCCAATAAGAGACTTCGCTCTTTGGCATCCGAACCCATCAGTCAGAATGTAGGCGAGATAGGATCACATAACATCAACAGAGACAACAAATATCCTAGTCTTGTTCCTTCTGTAGACCGGATCCTGTTGCAAAGGATACCACTGGTACGAATCCTGTCAGAACAGGGAACTATATAATTTATACTTCCTTATAAATAGTTCTTTTATAAGAATTGCTTGCAACACCTGCTACAAATAATCCCAGTTAATAGTGCTGAAAGTCCTTTGGAAACCCATGTATATATCTCCCGTGCCTTTCTTCTCCATTAAAATAAACTTCTGTAAATTTATTCAGGTTTTGACCAAGTCAGGACCTCCCCCTCTTTCCTTCACAAAACCCAGACAAGAGTAGTTTAGGATTACCTAATTTGAAGGGATATTTTACAGCTACACAGTTAAGGCTCATTTACATAACACAAGCAGAAAGATATAATTTATATAAGTGGAAAGTGATTATGATGAAGCGGGGGGGGGGTGCAAGAAATAAGAAGAGTGGGATTTTTGATGCAAATCCTTAAGAATAATACCTATACAGAACAGAATATTATATTCATAAAGTAGAAAGTATTCCAAGAACTAAGCCAACATGAGAATGGAGAAAGGAGATGCTACCAATAGATATGACTGCAATTAGGGGTTCAAAAAGGCAAGACATGATTGGAGTTTACAGAGGAAAACTGGCAAAGCAACTAAAATACCTGGAGAAAATAACTAGAGATGGAAAGGTAATAGATTAGGAAGAAGACATCTGGACTGCAGGCTAGAGACTTCCTTCCTTATCAGGGATTGATATCAGAGTATAGGCAAACAGAAAGGGATAGGTGAATCCCAAGTCAAAGGTCTGCTCAGGTAGACTCTTTAGTTGAATAGAGAACAGAAGCTACTGCTAAAAAAGGGGATAATTAGTAGGGCATATAAAATACTGCACAACAACTATAGGAATCAATCAGAGATTGGGAAAAGAGAGAAAGATTAGATAAGCAATTCACAGGGAAACAATGGGAGAAGATGTGTATGGCTCCCAAATATTCAACAAAGTCCAGAAGATTAAGGATTTTTGCTTTGAAGTGCTTGCACAGGTATTTTTATTGTATTTATTTAACATTCATTTACCGAGAATGTCCAACTTGGAACTAAGTCAATTTTCAGCGGAGGCGTGGGGAGAAACGCTCCAGATGCAGGCCTTTGAAATTTTTATACTTAAAGCAGACTCCAAAGAATTTTTCCTCTGGTAAAAGACAAATGTTGGAAGTGTGATGGGGAAGAAAGAGATAACTGGGAACATATGTTTTGGGAGTGTGATGAGTTGGCAATTCCTTTCAAAGGACTCTGTCAGAAATACTGGGTGAGCAAGTGGGTATAACCAAGGAACTTATTTTTTTGAACTGGGACTCAGGATCTGAATTGTCTAGATATAGTAACACCTTGTTAAATTTAATTCTTCTGGTGGCTGCCAAAATAACAGTTACAAGAAAATGGAAATCAGTCTTTACCAACTGTATTTGAAGTAGTGAATAGTATAACAGAGGTAAAAGAATTGGAAGTGGGATCTTTTGAAAAGGGTAGGAACAAATTATGTGAAAACACAAAAACACGAAGAAACCAAGTAAAATCACTGTCAGTAGATGGAATAGAATGAAATGCCACAACCTTGTTTAGCGTTTTCGTCCAATTTAATAAAACATGAACTTCTTCAGAAAAACAACATCCATACATTTTACAACATTTAAATAAATAACTGTTATATCACATGTAATCAATTAGACCAATAAAATGCATTAAGCACTTAATATGTTTTTTTTATATATTTAAAAGCACATCACCTTTTTTGAAAAAATATTAAGTGAATACTTTAAACATGTATAAAATTATAATTATAATCTTTGTGCTTGTAAAAAGCACTTTATATTGATCATATCATTCAATCCAGGAAGCTGATCTGCATTTATTAAAATCTGCCATAGAGTTTCTTTACATTCTAAAAGAACGTTAAAGTTCCCACTAAATTTGTCATCATTAATTCTCTCTAGAATGAAAAATGAAAACTTTTTGAAACTAGAACAAGTCATAGAATGCTTGACTAAAGCATTTCACGTATCTTTCTTGCGTATAGCTAATATGTGTTCATATATACGTTTATTTAATGCTCTTGTGGTTTTTCCTATATAAAAATGTTCACATGACCTACACATAGCTACATAAACCACATTTGTAGTCTTACATGCATAGTGTCCTTTGCATAGAAATGTCCTATTAATGTGTTTGAACAATACCGAAGTAGTCCCTGTAATATATCTGCATTGTTTACATGTCCCACAAGGAAAGGTACCCAAATTAAAACTAGTGTTGACACCATTTTGGTCAAAGGTACCTCTCTCTAAAATAGTCTTTATATTAACTGTCCTTTTGTAAGTAAACAAAGGAAAATTACCAATAATTTTACTCAATTCGGTGTTACCTAACACTACTTTTCAATTATTTAAGATGGTGTTTCTAATAAATACCATCTCATTAGTAATAGGAATAGGGAAAGCGAAATGTAATCACTTGATGTTACAGTTGTTACTAATTTACTTGCAACTGGATTGTCAATTTGTTTCAAAATTGGACAAGCTTTATTAAACCTAGGACCAGTGACCTCATTTACTATACTGTCTAACCAGACTTTGTCGTAACCCCTTTGCATAAAAAACCCCATAAGTTTCTGTGTTTCATTTTGAAAGATCTCATCTCTACTAGTTAACCGACTAAGTCTGATGAATTGTCCTTTGACAACTCCACGTTTCAGAAAAACTGGATGTAAACTGTCATGGTGCAAGTATTGATTGACAAAAGTGGACTTCCTGAAAATGCAACTTTCAAAATTTAAGCCATCTTGACTAATAGTTAAATGTAAGTCTAAAAAGCCAATGTTGTCACCAATATTGCCCATTGTAAATTGCAAAAAAATTAGTAGAATTATTCAAATATTGGACAAATGTATGAAAAGATTCAACATCCCCTTTCCATAAAAAAATCAAATCATCTATGTAACGTTTATAGAACAAGATGTTTTCAGCTAGGGGATGTGAAATGAGAAACTTATTCTCCCACATTGCCATCACTAAGTTAGCAAAACAGGGGGCTACCCTAGACCCCATCGCTATGCCCGAAACTTGTTGAAAAAATACATTTTCAAATATAAAAAAATTGTTCTCTAATACAAGTTCCATCAAAGTACAAACTATGTTCACTAAATCATTGTCAAAGTCAGTATATTGACTCAAATATTGTCCAAGATATTCTATGCCAGTTATTTGATCTATACTTGTATACAGAGAAACCACATCCAATGATGCAAGTTTAACAGGCATTTCTAACTTGTCTAATTGACTCAAAGACTCAAGCAAATGCCATGAGTTTCTCAGATAGAATTTGGACTTTTGCACAAAAGGATTTAGGAGTTTATCAAGCCAAATAGAGACTGGTTCTGCCTTAGAAAAACTGTCCGACGCTAAAGGTCTAAAAGGAGGGTCTTCCCTGTTTTTGTGTAACTTAGGAATACCAAACAGTGTCGCCAGTTTGGGATATTCAACTAATAAAAAATTATAGGCAGAATAATCTATGTTTCCTTGACTAAATAAATTAAACAAACAGGTGTCCAATCTCAAAAAACTTTGCGTAATGTATTCTACTGTAACTTCTTTGTAACAGTTGGTATCGCTTAACAACAAATTTATGGCCAAACTGTAATCTGTGGACTTCATAACTACAATAGTACCACCTTTATCTTCCTTCATAATGCGCCAATTCTTATTATTGGCCAAATCATCCAATGCAGATATTTCAGAAGGAAGGAGATTAAGCTTGCCTTCACCATAATTCCTGATTTTTCTAAATTCTTGTCACATAACTTCCCAAAAACCATCAAAGTGGAATTTAACAATGGGTTGTATGTACTTTTCTTTTTAAAAATCAAATTCTTTAGGTTCAGGTCAAAAGTTTGTGAAAACACAAAAACACGAAGAAACCAAGTAAAATCACTGTCAGTAGGTGGAATAGAATGAAATGCCACAACCTTGTTTAGTGCTTTCGTCCAATTTAATAAAACATGAACTTCTTCAGAAAAACAACAGCCATACATTTTACAGCATTTAAATAAACTGTTATATCACATGTGATCAATTAGACCAATAAAATGCATTAAGCACTTAATATGTGTTTTTTAAATATTTAAAAGCACATCACCTTTTCTGAAAAAATAATAAGTGAATACTTTAAACATGTATAAAATTATAATTATAATCTTTGTGCTTGTAAAAAGCACTTTATGTTGATCATATCATTCAATCCAGGAAACTGATCTGCATTTAATAAAATCTGCCATATTTTATTAAAAGATACGTCAAATGCTTTAGCCAAGCATTCTATGACTTGTTCTAGTTTCAAAAAGTTTTCATTTTTCTTGGTTTCTTCATGTTTTTGTGTTTTCACAAACTTTTGTTTGGTCAGTGATGGCAGGAGAAGAATCGAGTCAGGAGACTCTGCTAAACCTTAGCATCCATCCCATTCCTGAGTCGGGTAGAAGCTTTAGTGAACTTATCACTAACACCATTTCGGAGGCTATTCGAGAGGCTTTAGCCTGGCAGATAGGTAATGGGAGTGTTTCTAGTAGCCTGGGTGTTAATTCAGGCAATCCAGGAAGCAAGCGAGATGACGTCAGTGCTAATGTGGGCGTCCTAACAAGGCAGTTTTGGCTTCACCAGCGAGGGTGAACGCCAGTTTGCCTTCAGTTTGTACTAACCAGCGAGGATTTAATGTCGCTATTTGTTCGGATGGAGTTATTGAGAACATTTTTAAAGAAACTGCAAATCCTTTCCACAACACACAAAATGGGACAGAAGTCAACAAAGTAAGTGACTCTGCAATTCCGTCCAGACCGGAGGAGTTTACAGAATGTAAAACTGACATTTTCTTATTAGAAAAGTTGTGTACTAAAACAGTTTCATTACAACTGGAAGTGTTCTATTTAGAAGAAAATGTTAATTTGAAATGTGTGCCCTTTGGCTTGAGAACATTTAAATTCCCTAACTGTGTGGTTCAAGGTAATAAACTGTATACTCGGTTGAATTATTTAACAACACAGGACTTGCGTTTATGAGTATGCTTATACAGCATTACAAAACTGAATTGGTGTCTTTGAGTATGCTTATACAGCATTACAAAACTGAATTGGTGTCTTTGAAAAAACAAACAGAGACTCTTGACAGTAAAATTAGGGCTTCGCAAGCCTTTAGTTCTTTGTCGTCCTTATATTTTGGTATTAATGCAAAACTTGAGAGACACAGAACTTCGGTTATTTTGAGAAAGTAAAAAAAACTCAAGAGATCTTGCTGCTTATTTTTCCAAAACAGCTTATCCAGTTAAAGGATTTAAAGACAACAAAGATGCCCTAAGTTACACTGCTAAGAATGATATAGAAACAAACAATGCTAATGTAATTAGCCATGACGCTGGTTCAACTGTTTGTTCAGGAAATGCTAACGATAATGGAAATGGTGGACATATTCAATTAGACAATGTTTCAGCTTCCACCTCTTATGCACAAGCAGTTTCTGTTGTCAATAAATCCGTCCCTTTTTTAATGGACAAAACAGGCAACAAAAAGACTCTGAGATGGTCTGGAAAGGTCCAAACAAGGAGCAAGGGAAAGGGCAAGGGGCGCAAGAAGAATTAGACTATGCTATTAATGTTTGTAATTTAACTGGTGATGTTTTGACAAATGACATGATTTCTGTACTCAAAAAGGTCTTTTCCTTTATTCCATCAAACAATGTAAATATTTCCAGGTTAATAGTGGATTTCAAATTGTATTTAAGGAAACTCAATTTGAAGTACATTTTTAAAGGTGTTGCTAGACCTGAACCTAAAGAATTTGATTTTTAAAAAGAAAAGTACATACAACCCATTGTTAAATTACACTTTGATGGTTTTTGGGAAGTTATGTGAGCAAGAATTTAGAAAAATCAGGAATTATGGTGAATGCAAGCTTAATCTTCTTCCTTCTGAAATATCTGCAATGGATGATTTGGCCAATAATAAGAATTGGCATATTATGAAGGCAGATAAGGGTGGTACTATTGTAGTTATGAAGTCCACAGATAACAGTTTGGCAATAAATTCGTTGTTAAGCTATAACAACTGTTACAAAGAAGTTACAGTAGAATACATTACACAAAGTTTTTTGAGATTGGACACCTGTTTGATTTATTTAGTCAAGGAAACATAGATTATTCGGTCTATAATTTTTTATTAGTTGAATATCCCAAACTGGCGACACTATTTGGTATTCCTAAGTTACACAAAAACAGGGAAGATCCTCCTTTTAGACCTATAGTGTCGGCCAGTTTTTCTAAGACAGAACCAATCTCTATTTGCCTTGATAAACTCCTAAATCCTGTTGTGCAAAAGTCCAAATTCTATCCGAGAGACTCATGGCATTTGCTTGAGTCTTTGAGTCAATTAGACAAGTTAGAAATGCCTGTTAAATTTGCATCATTGGATGTGGTTTCTCTGTATACAAGTATAGATCAAATAACTGGCATAGAATATCTTAAGAGAATATTTGAGTCAATATACTGACTTTGACAATGATTTAGTCAACACAGTTTGTACTTTGATGGAACTTGTATTAGAGAACAATTTTTTATATTTGAAAATGTATTTTTTCAACAAGTTTCGGGCATAGCGATGGGGTCTAGGGTAGACCCTTGTTTTGCTAACTTAGTGATGGCAATGTGGGAGAATACGTTTCTCATTTCACATCCCCTAGCTGAAAACATCTTGTTCTATAAACGTTACATAGATGATTTTATTTTTTTTATGGAAAGGGGATGTTGAATCTTTTCATACATTTGTCCAATATTTGAATAATTCTACTAATGTTTTTGCAATTTACAATGGGCAATATTGGAGACAACATTGACTTTTTAGACTTACATTTAACTATTAGTCAAGATGGCTTAAATTTTGAAAGTTGCATTTTCAGGAAGTCCACTTCTGTCAATCAATACTTGCACCATGACAGTTTACATCCAGTCTTTATGAAACGTGGAGTTGTCAAAGGACAATTCATCAGACGTAGTCGGTTAACTAGTAGAGATGAGATCTTTCAAAATGAAACACAGAAACTTATGGGTTTTTTTATGCAAAGGGGTTACAACAAAGTCTGGTTAGACAGTATAGTAAATGAGGTCACTGGTCTTAGGTTTAATAAAGCTTGTCCGATTTTGAAACAAATTGACAATCCAGTTGCAAGTAAATTAGTAACAACTTTAACATCAAGTTATTACACTTTGGCTTTCCCTATTCCTATTACTAATGAGATGGTATTTATTAGAAACACCATCTTGAATAATTGGAACGTAGTGTTAGGTAACACTGAGTTGAGTAAAATTATTGGTAATTTTCCTTTGTTCACTTACAAAAGGACAGTTATTATAAAGGCTATTTTAGAGAGAGGTACCTTTGACCAAAATGGTGTCAACACTAGTTTTAATTTGGGTACCTTTCCTTGTGGGACATGTAAACAATGCAGATATATTACAGGGACAACTTCGTTATTGTTCAAACACATTAATAGGACATTTCTATGCAAAGGACCCTATATATGTAAGACTACAAATGTGGTTTATGTAGCTACATGTAGCTCGTGTGAACATTTTTATATAGGAAAAACCACAAGAGCATTAAATAAACATATATATGAACACACATTAGCTATACGCAAGAAAGATACGTCAAATGCTTTACCCAAACATTCTATGACTTGTTCTAGTTTCAAAAAGTTTTAATTTTTCATTCTAGAGAGAATTAATGATGACAAATTTAATGGGAACATTAAAGCTCCTTTAGAATGTAAAGAAACTCTATGGCAGATTTTATTAAATGCAGATCAGCTTCCTGGATTGAATGATATGATCAACATAAAGTGCTTTTTACAAGCACAAAGATTATAATTATAATTTTATACATGTTTAAAGTATTCACTTAATATTTTTTCAAAAAAGGTGATGTGCTTTTAAATATTTAAAAAAAAAACAGATTAAGTGCTTAATGCATTTTATTGGTCTAATTGATTACATGTGATATAACATTTATTTAAATGCTGTAAAATGTATGGATGTTGTTTTTCTGAAGAAGTTCATGTTTTATTAAACTGGACGAAAGCACTAAACAAGGTTGTGGCATTTCATTCTATTCCATCTACTGACAGTGATTTTACTAGAAACAAATTATATAGGAAAAAAAATGGAAACTGTGGGAACAATACAAGCAGAATAATATTTTGGAGGAGTGAAGTTTAAGGGGAAGGCAGAAATTGAGCAATTTATGTAATGCTGGGTTGATGCTAATTGTACAAAAGAATGTACGCGATGTGCAATGTTTGTAACTGTGAACATGTTAAAATGGTTTATTTTCTTTTATATAAATGTATATTTGCCTATGTCTTAAGTGATAATTCAATAAAGGTGTTTTAAAAAAAAGAACTGGAAATACCTTTCTCTGTTAGGATAATGAGAGATGAAGAAAACATACAAGAGAGAGACTCTTCTCCTCAACTCTCTGGTATCAGGCTGGGTGTTTTCGACTGGGGATCCGCTTTAATATGGAGAATGTCCTCCATTTTTATCTCTGGTGTAGTACAGGTCATTTCTGATTAATTCTCAGAAGCACCTGGAGTGGCAAAATGCCATATTTATTGGGGGATTTATTATCATCAATAGATAGTGGCTGATTCCCTTCTAACGATTTTCTGACTAAACCCTCTATCATAAAACTCCTGATTGTCACTAGATGGAAAAAAAGGGAAAGACCATCAGGGAGACAGGTGATATCTTGTCTCTTGTTTTTTGTGCTCCTATCCACTGGGATTTTGTTATACTGGAATACAAAGCCTGTGTTTTGCTGGACAAGAATCCTTCAGCTTCCCCTGTTGCATAAAACGTAAATATTGAATGCCCAAGTGTTAAAAGTTAATGCTACCTGGATGGTAACTATTTGAAATATCGAGACCAGATACATCAGGTCCCAAAACACAGAGAATGAATTGCTGAAAAAGCAGACTTGCATATAACAAGTCTGAGACGGCCACTTCCTAGAATATTCTCTTTCCTCCAAGGTATGGTGATCTCAGAGTTGTTACATACAAGTTCAGGGAGTTGTGGGGCTTGCCCCCCCCCACACACACGTGGGGGTGCAGGGGGCTTGTCCCCTGCAAAAAAGAAGTTTAAAGGAATACAGCAATTTTCAAGATTCACTCTTTTCTAAGATTTTTGATCTTTTTCTTCAGCACTCAGCATTCTGAGTGCCAACATTTCAATAGGGAGACATTGCAGGATATCTAAACTGCAGCATATATCCTATCCCTCTAACCTTTCTCCCCTACAACAGCACATTGCTACAATCTGCTGCAAAACCCACTTGGCAGGCAGCAGACATTAAGTTAGCATTCAGCTCTTTACCCCATAGGAGAAGTCCCTCTCTATCACTATAATCCAAAAATGTTATAATAAAATGTCTGGATAAATTGTTATTACTGACCCTATGCATAATAATGTGGGTCTCTCTCTGATTAACATCCCCGTTCATCTCATTATCTGTTGCAGCTCCTGTCTGATAAACTGAATCCAGTTTGAACTTGCCATCTTTTCAGGTGGACTAATGATCCTCAGGTTGTTTTTCCATATTGTATATTTTAGATTCCACATACTGGGGCCAGATGTGTATGCCCTGAAGGGATTAAGAGTGTGTGGCCACATTTCACTTCTAATCTTCTAGCTCTGCTTTTGTGACTGAAAACTGTTCTGCATGGGTTGGAGAATGGTCTTCTGGTGAGTAGATGTTATTCTGATGTTGAATACCACTTGCATTAGGGAAGATAAATTCTCCACTGCCAGTCTTCTGGCTCGTGCGTCCTCAGCTGACCTAAATGAGCTACCTCTGGGATTCGCCTTGCTGTCTCTTCCTTGGGAAATGTCACAAATGTAGTTTGAAGAACAAATTGAAAGGAAATTGAAAAAGAGTTATTATTTGACTGAAAATTGTCTTCTTTAATGTTAAAGGAATCGGTTCACACCAATCAAGATGTTAACTTTTGATTTACTTGCTTAAGCCTGATGAAAGAGGAGCTAGAGCTCAAGACATCGTTCCCATTTGGATGCCTGTGCATGCTCCTTTATAAAGACGTTTTGCCATCATTGAAAAAAAAAAAGTTAAGATATGAAACAGAAATAGTGTACATAGTTATATAAGATGTTAAATACACATATTATGGAATTTATTCAACTGTATTTAAAAAATAAAAAAAAATTTGAGAGCAAAAAAAGATATGAAGCAAAACTACTGCTGTACTACTTGTACCATCAGACTGATTTGCTCTCAAAATTCAGACTTTTATAAGGCAATGCTTTCTAAATGTTCAAGGTGGTGAAAAGATTATCACTATGCTGTTTTTTTTTCATAGTCCGATTAAGTCATCTTTTGTTTTAGTTTTTATTAGTGAGTTTTACGTAACAGTGTAAAATAGTGAAATAAAACTCAGCATGCTGTGCATTTTACACAAACAGTATACAGCATGTTGTCATTTCTTGCTTCAGTTTTTATAAGGGAATTTTGCTAAGTATGTAAGGTAGTGAATCAAAACTATTGCGGTTTATGTCTTGTTGCAGTCTGAATATGCTGTTGCCTATTGCTTTAGTTTTTATAACAGAGTTTTGCCAAGTATACAAAGTAGCAAAATGAAAGTATCATTGTGCTATGCTTTTTGCAGGCTGAGCATGTCTACCTCTCTTGCTTCAATTATAAAGGAATTTTTCAAAGTACGCAAGGCAATAAAAGAAAACTATCACTGTTATGCTTTTTAAAGTCTGAGTACGTCTTCATCTCTTGCTTCTGGTTTTACAACCGAGTTTTGCTAAATATGCACAGTAAAGAAATAAAACAATCTCTGCTGTGCTTTTTACTGTCTGTGCCATGTTGTCTCTTGCTTCAATTTTTGCAATGGAGTTTTATCAAGTTGCAAGCAATGAAATAGAAATATATTGCTGTGCTATTGCGTGCACCACCATTTTATGACACTGTTGTTTATTGCTTCAGTTTTATAACAGAGTATTACTATGACCTTCTACTAAATTTTTAAAAGCACTGCTATGATTTTCAGCGGTGGAGTCTGCAAACAGAGCTATCACTATGCAATTAAGAGGGTCAGTAGGCCTGTGATGCTGCAAAGTAAACAGCAGATGGAGACTTACAGTGCTAATGTTTAGAGGCTGAAGTTTGTGTTACTGTGTGTGTATAAGGGTGATGGATGGGGATGCATGGAACCAATTACTCACAGTTTTGCCTCTTGCTACTACTGTTTAGGCAGTGTAGTAAGAAGCCACCTTCAATGACTGCAATGTGTGCAGCCTGCCCTTCCACATGACCACATTCACTGCAGGTGAAACCATGGCCAAAAATCTAAAACAGCTCAGAGTCTTCAACACTACTGTACAGCTAAATATCTGTTCACTGTCTAGAGACAGCATATGGCCCACTGTCTGCCAAGCAGCAATTGCTCTTCAGTGGCATTTTGAAACCAAGCATTCAAATTATTCCACACTGGATCACATCTAACAAATTAAAACAAAGAGTGAGAAGGTCTCACTGAAAAACCAATCAGTAAAATCTAAATGAAAACTCCAGCCAAGCTAGAACTTCCAATGAGTGACCTCCCAAACCTCCTGTGACAGAGGCACATGGGATATATGCAAATGACCCCTATGAACATCAGGTGTTTCAGCTATATGGCGATTCTGAATGCCCATGACTTTTATGTTTGAAGTCATTTTAATGGACAATTTCAAACCAATAAAGCCAAACCCCACTTGCTATGGATATGCATATTTCGGCCTTGTTATGACCTCATCAGCATAGCACAAGCAGAGTGTTTGACTAACCCTGTGTTTCTTATGCTTAGTCAAACACTCTGCTTGTGCTATGCTGATGAGGTCATAACAAGGCCGAAATATGCATATCCATAGCAAGTGGGGTTTGGCTTTATTGGCCTGAAATTGTCTGACTTCAAACGTAAAAGTCATGGGCAATCAGAATTGCCATATAGCTGAAACACCTGATGTTCATAGGAGTCACTTGCATATATCCCATGTGCCTCTGTCACAGGAGGTTTGGGAGGTCACTCATTGGAAGTTCTAGCTTGGCTGGAGTTTTCATTTAGATTTTACACTGGATCACATGGAAGAAAAGTTAAACTACTTGTTCTGGAGTGACCCGAGTGATTGTGTTATGTGGCGGATCCTGGCACCTGACAGGCTGCTAACAGTAACTTTCTCCTTGCTCAGCCTAGTGAGTGGGACATCAGTGTGCCTGACTATAGAGTCACTTATTACTAGTGTAGTGGGTATGTTATTTTGCCTTAAGGGCTGTGATTGCATGGCTCACTGGTTTTGTGAAGTATGTGTTTCATGGTTTGTGTTGGGGGGGGGGGTGGAGGTTGCTTGGATGTCTGCTTTGGAGGTCTCTGTTGCTTTTGCAGATTTTTATTTATTTATTTAGAGCCCCAGAGTATGTTTTTGTGTATTTATGTGTGTTTTTGCCGGTGCTGGTTTCATAGGTCTATGTGAGACTGGTGGTGTGATGCAAGTAATTCCCTTCTCCTCTTGACTGTCTGGTCCATTCTTGGGTTGAGAGAGAGCTTAGCCTTCAGTTTGGCTATATAATTGCATCTCTCTCATGTATTAGTGTTTGGTGATAGGAGGAGAGGGTTGTCTGTGTACATGAGGCAGTTGTAACATTGCCTCAAAATGCCCAGATTCACCAGCTGGACCGGACAGTACACCTGAAACTGCCCTTTGGACATGCCTGGATAGGTAGAGTGAGCTGTTTTACTGATTGGCTGTTAAGGTTGAATAGAGAGCCTTGTCCTTCTCTACAGTATAGGGGGGTCTAGTGCTAAGGTTTATTAGCACTTGCTATGAGTTTTGAGCAAGTGCCGGGCTGCGTAGTGAATGGTTTGAGTGCTTAATTTGAAAGATTGTCTCGTTCCTAGGGAAAAATTGAAGAGTAGACTTTGTGGAGCTAGGAATAGTTATACCCTAGCTAACCGGTGCTGCCCGGCGCACAAAACCGCGCTAATGCGTGTTTTATAGCAGGGAAATGAAAGAGATAGAAATTAACCCAAAATGGCCAATAAACTACTAATTTCTGGGCTGAAACCACTCCTCCAGGGACAGATAGGCTGCTCAAAGCTCCCCTCTCTCACAGGTGAACAGAGAAACTTCTTTCTATCCAAGTAAGGTATGGGCAAACACAGAAACTTGTAACACAACCCTGAATTCAGCACTAACCTGAAAACTGGACTATACTAGTTTAGAAAGGTGGGAAAACAAGTGTATTTTTTTGTTTTTTTCAGAAAATAAAGCAGATACAATAAAAAAACACTTGCACAGAATTGGCTATCACACGAGTGTGTAGCCTACAACAGTTAAACAGGTAATTTGTCATAGCTCATTGCAGGCTATGGAGTATCCTCATTTTTCCATATGTTGATGTTTTGCATATATTTTCACTTGCAGTGACTGAAATCTGAATGAAAAACCTCTGGAATAAATATAAATATAGAAAAGTCTTTGCGCTGGAGGTAAATAACAGATCCCCCCCAGGAATACAGTTCCATGTGATGGAGTCAGAAAAAGACTTCTGAATGTTGCCTTGGAATGCCAGCTTGTGTAGATCTCTCACCCAAGAAAAAGATTTGTGACACTTTGGAAAAGTCTCTGCAAAGACAAGCAAGTGCCAAAATATGGGTACCCTGTAGCCTCAAAATAAATGAGGGACAAATGATACTCCATACCTTGGATTTCCACACACAAGTCAGGTATTATCTTTTAAATGATCAAAATTTTTCACAACTTCCAATCAGTTGCTCATTTCTTGAGCAAGTAAGAAGGACAACAACCTGTGGCAAAGCAGGCTATCTCCAGATGGTTGTGTCAGGCTATTACTTGTTATTCCCACCACAACAAAACTAGTCCAGGCAAGGTGAAGGCACACTTTACCAGAGCCTTGGCTTCATCTTTGGCTTTCTGGAAAGGGTTGGACTCTAGAGGTATTCTAAAAGTTGCAACTTGGTCCTCTGTATATACCTTTACAAAGCACTACAAGCTGTATTCATTCTCCAGGTTTAGGTCAGGCTTTGCTAGGATCATTCTCCTGGGGCTCTTGGACCCTTCACCTTCCACATCCCATATGTTCTAAGCTATGGTAGTCCACCTATATAGCTTAGGTTTCTGCAGCAGAGATCAATATGATGAACATGGTTCTTTGAATGACCACTGCTGCTAGTAGCTGCTCCCGCTCTTCATCCTCACTCACTTTTTGGTGTGTTTTTGATGCAAGAATGTACATTTATTTTTGTTTTTATTGCTCCTAGCAATGTCCTCTCAGGGCCCAGACCCATCTCCCACCATTGGCATGAAAGCTCTGAGGGGCAATCTTTTGTTTAGTTAGCTCAGGTTGAGGTGCAAAAACAGTATGAGTGCAAGGAAGATATCCTGATGCTTTGGAACCTGGCTGGCTATTATACCCTTAACAGTATATAAACCATATAGCTTAGGTGAACAATATATCCATATCTATCATCAATCCCTTATCACATCAAGCAAAACAATGCTCCTGAACTCCTAGACATCCTAGTACCAATAGCTAATTTATCACATCACTTCCAGCTACAGAACCCACCCTGCCTCTCTCAATGGTCATAACACTTAACATCAACAAACTAGAGCCCCTAACAATGAACCCAATACTATCTTCTTAAGGGACTTCCACTGCCTATCTAAAAAATGGTGAACATACACTGCAAACAATAAATATGCACAGTGATTCCTTATTGCTATTAATGCCAAGTCTCTCGACCAGCTGGCACCCTCTTTTACAAGAGGTGCCATTCTCCTTTATCAGTTCCTCATTAAAATAGCACCCATCTGCACAGCACCTAAAGATGCCTCCTCAAATGTTCAGATCTAACCACCATACAGCCTTTTCCTGAGAACTCAACTAAGACTGCACTTAATCCTCAGCATATTCAGGATTTACTCCAAGACACTCTTCCAACAATTTTGGAAAACCTAAAGAAATTCAAGAGCTCCTCCCTCTCTCAAGGGATCCAATAATAAACCAGCTATCTATACTATCACCCTACACCCACCCAAACCCCTGTACTAAAGCTTCTGTCTCAAGCTAGCAAAAGTATCATGGCAAATTTAAGAACAAGTCCCTAAGGTGAAACCCAAGTATAAACAAATTCCATAACAAAAGGAAAAAATGTCTTGTACTAAGGAATAAAATCAAATTCCCTAACTCCACATGTGATCTGAAAGAGGTCTGAAAAACAACTCATAACAAAACTGAAACCTGTAAAGCTGGTTATGGCCTGAATACTGTACCCACTGAAGACAGCCATAAAGCGTTCTCTAACCATTAAGATTTACAGAAGTAATACCCAACAACCCACTTAGCTGATCTCAAATAGGTTCATAGGGGTTTACTAGGCTAATGACCACAAGGACCTTTTTAAACCTAGTCATGCATCCCAAATCTCTGATGAGTTCTGATACCCTTGATAAGTGTAAGCAGGGACTGGGAAATGCACCATTTACAGGTTACCTGTTTGCATGAGGGACATAAGGTGCCAAACCAGGTATGAATTTCTGGTTTCCCATCTAATTGTCCACGCTGAACTTCAACTGGGTTAGGGATGAACTCTGCTTCACATGGATGGGGAGCCTGTTCCACAGATGGGGTAGTCTCTGGGATACATACCTATATCTCCAGCAGGTCCTATTTATATCAAAGGCAAGGTTTAAGTCTTTAGAACAGGTAATTCTGGCACTGTTTGTTTTGTGGATATGCAGGAGGTCCATCAGAGTGGGGTCTGACAATGCCCTGTATGCCAAGCATAGATCTCCCCTCAAAAGCCTGTAGGACAGAGAATACAGGGATAGGGCCTTGAGGCGGTCTGCATAAAACATATTACTTATGCCCTGTATTCTTTTAGTGCAGAACCTCTGTGGACGTTCCCATTGTTGGATATGTCTGGTTAGGTACATACCAAAGGGTGTATTGTACTCAATGATAGGTCTGATGAATACTGAATACACTGGAACAATTACTTCCTCGGACTTAGATGCCATACCTTTATAAGTTGTTCAACACAGAATGATTTCCTCACCACTGTAGACATGTGATGATCAAAGGCTAGATTACTATCTATGTCTGTCCGCAAGTCCCAGACTACTGGGTCAACTCCAAGGGGTGTGTTGTCAATATGATAGTTACCAGGGATGGATGACTTCCCAAAGGATACTATTATGCATTTCTTGGCATTTAGTTTTAGTCCATGACTCTGACACCTGTGCCAGCCACGCCTGGAGAACATTTGTGTCAGTGTGAGATTCAATGACAGCTTCTAATTTGCAATCATCTGCATATTTAGTCAGCCAGAGACCACTGACATTGGCCTTGACTTCTGAGAAGTAAATGCCAAAAAGGAGCGGTCCAAGGACTGATCCCTGAGGGACACCACTTGTGACTGGCCTCTTTGTAGATGTGGACTCCCCAATTCTAACGTCCTGATACCTGTCTGTGAGACAGATGGTAATCCACTGGGTGACATACAGGTTTGTACCTAACCTTTTGAGTTTGTCAACAATGCCCGAGTGGGGTATTGGGTCAAATGCCTTGGCCAGGTCAAGGTAGGCAGTGTGAACAATCAAAGAAGTCCATCAGATTGAGTAGGCATGATCTGCCCTTTACGAAACCAAACTGAGTTGGGTCCAGTGTCTGGAGGTTTACTACAGCTCTATTGATCATCTCCATGATAATTCTTTCCATGGCTTTACATACAAGTGAGACTTGTGGGTCTATAGTTTCCAGAGTCTGTAGATGGCCCACATTTGTGCAGAAGGATGACTGTTGCCTTTCTCCATTCATGAGGCATGAAGCCTGTTTGCAGGCTACAGTTAAACAGCAATTCCAGAGGCCCTGATAGGTCATGTTTCATGTTATTTAGAAGGCATCCTGGGATACTGTCTGGGCCCACTGATGCAGTGTTCTTGGTCTTAGAGAGAGCATTAAGGACCTGTTGTCTAGTGATAGTAGGGGGAGTTAAATTTGATAAATGGCACCAGAATCTAGACCAATCATGAGGACAAGGCCCTCACTTGCTGACAAATTTACTTCCAAATTCTTCCTATTCTCACCTCCCTGCTTCCCCCTCATCACTCAGCCCCTGATCAACCATGAAATTACCTCTGAACAGGTTCAAATGCCTTCTCAAAAAAAAAAAAAAAACACTAGGTGTATAGGTCCCATCAACACACCCGTCTGACCCCCTAACCAAACACAGCCTCATAGACACCCTTGTAAACCTATTCAGTTTTAGCCTCTCCACTGGATAAAGCCTGAGATTTGAGGGTGGCTATAGTGACATCCCAACACAAAGGTGGCCCTACCACTGACCCTGGGAAGTATAGTCCAATTAGCCTCATCAGCACGGTTAGTAAAATAATTGAACCTACTGATATCTTCAGCCTTACAATCCCTCAGTACAAACCAATTCAGCACTGTGAGTCCTGTCTACTAAATCTGGTGGTATTTTTTCAGAATGTAAATAAACCATTGGATAATGGGCAGATGGTATACACTGCATAAGTGGACCTGGCTTAGGTCCTGAATACCACCCCATGTCCTGATACTACTGATAAGTTCACATGCCTAGAGATGAAACTCTGCATAATCCACTGGATATCTAATTGGTTCATAGACAGAACTCATACAGTCAGGGTTGGCTATAAACACTTCTCTTCAATGCCAGTCACTAGTGGTGTTCCGTATGGTTCTGTATTGGGTCCACTCGTCTTTGGCAATTACTTCATTAATATTCAACCTATTTCAGGGCATCTAGCTTACAAAGTTTGTGGATGACTGCAAACTTGTTGCAAACATTAACTCTACAGCAGATACCCATATCTACAGGAGTGATCCAACTCGCATTAATTACTGGTGTCAAAAACAAAAACTAAATGCAAAAAAAAAAACAGTACTTTCCCTTTGGGGAGGCATGAATACCCCAGTATTTATTGCATACAGCACATCGCCCTCAAAGTTGGCAATGCCTTACAGACCTCGGTATATTCAAACATGGCTAACAATCTTTTGACCACCACTTAGCAATTGCCATTAGAAAATCTTTCTATCAAGCCCAACCAATAACTAAAAGATTATCCTGAACATTCAAGGAAGTTATTTCCCCACTCTTCTCCATCCTAATCCAACCCATAATAGAATACAATGCTTTCTTTGGTATGTACCTGTCTAGATATACTACTCAATTTGAGAAGCCTTAATGATTCTTGACCAAAAAAGTTCAGTTATGAGTTTGTTTAGTTACAAAGAACACTGAAAAGATCTGTCACTGTATTGTGCTTCTCGAACTTATGTTGCAACTCCTGTTTGGACTATAAAGCAAAGGCCCAAATCATTTTTTGCCTTTTACATATTCAGCAATCTGGAAATACAACTAGTATCCCAAAGGAGTAAAATCAAACACTTATATGCTCGCTGTGCTTCGTTTTGCCTATAAGTATTTGATTTTACTGTTTGGCCTATATTACTATGGCATTACGTTTACCCGTGGACTATTTCTATTTTGCTGTAGTATCAAAAGGACATAAACCTACATTAAAATGTTAAAACAACTGGAAGGATAGATCACTTTCAAGGGATCTCCTGCCACTCCATGACAAACAACGTATATTTCAAATGCTCTTTAAAGCTAACATTGCCAAGTGGACGAGGCAATCAACCATCCTAATATACTAGGAACCAGAAAAAACAGCAGCAAAACCAAGAAAAAACAAAATGTCCACTAGCGAGGGAAACCAGAAGTAATAGTAATAAAACGTCAAGTCTTTATTTCACCACCACGAAACAAAATCCACAATAAATCAAGCGCTTTCGCTCGGTTAATACCGAGCTTTCTCAAGATAAAAACCAAATGAACAACCATCATTAAATATATGATAGTGAGTCATGTGACTCATTAATTAACATAATTTCTGAGAATTCGTCATGCTAGATGTAAACATATTGCTAAAAATTTTAAAGACCAATGCTATTAAAAATAACATAATAATTGTTGATGTAAGTTGCTATCATTATATAGCACTCACAATTATTATTACATAAAATCAATGAAAACATTAAAAAGAGTTGTTTCGAGTATATAACTGACCATCCTTTGGGCTTAAAAAATACCTAACAACACTACCAAAACACTTTGAATCTTTTATAACACTTAAATATGCACAAGAGTGTAAAATCCTAATATACTACATAACCCCTTTGGGGGTGGGTGTGGAGTTCATCTTTCCAAATGAGATGTTGCCGCATCATCAATCTATCTGTGAAGGCAAGACGAGAACACAAAACTGTGGCCATTATGTTTTTTTTTAATTTAACTAATTTCCCCATTATCTAGTTAATATACTCAAAAATTCAGTTGATGTAGGAGTCATTCTGTTCAGCATACGAAGCCACAAATTAAACACCGTTTTATTGCTCTCTGAGAACTGGCTGCAACAACTAACCCATTTTCCTGAAAATCTAGATCTTGGGCTGAACATGTCACATGGAAGACAGGTCTTGATAGTACCACATGCTCTACGAGGAAGATCAGACTGACTCTTCAATGCCCCCCACCTCCACCGAGGTAGACTGCCATTACCCAAGTTATTCAAATCCAGGTCACCAAAACACACAGAGACAAGCTCTACTTTGGTAAGCAAGCATTGCAGCAAGTCTCTTCAGTTCTCTGCTTTACTACAGATTTTCCTACAGTGAAATCCTGACTGACTGGAACTGCCCCAATTTCTAGACATTACGAATGCTTAAGATCAGTCAATTCCTTACAATGATATAGTAGTACATAAATTAAACCTGGAAGGACAGAATACACATACTGTTTCCCCCTTCTAGCCATATAAAAAGTGGAAAATAACTTGTGCAAATGCTATTTTTTTTTGCATTGTGTGTTACTTATTACTTGAATGGCACTACTATTTTACTTTTCTAGTGCTCTATAAAATGTTTTAAGAATAAATACTGTAAGTTTTCCTACCCTGAATATATTCCATATTACATAATATGATGCCTCACCTATTCGTAATAGTTTTTATGCAAGCAAGTCTGACAAAAAAAAAAAAAGATCCTTCGCAGCTTTTCTGAAAAATATACAAAATTTCCAACTATATGATCGACACCCCTGAACTAACATGAATTAACCTACATATTCAGCAACAACGACAATATGCTACCAGGAGTAAAGGGATGTGTTCTGTTGCAATGGATGGATGGATATTTGTTGTTGCTGTTGCTGCTGCATATGACTTTGTTAATGTCATAATTTATTCAGGATACTGATAGACTATCAAGCATCATGTTATTCAAATTATGTATGCAATTAAAAATTAACATGGTCTCAGTCAGCAGGAGTGTTAAATAGACTTCAAGTACACTGCAACAGTGCGTGCCTCTACAGTCTTTATTAAGCATATTGATAGGACATTAATCGGAAGATTTTTCTGTGATGCTGTAAAGAATTTTCTTTATTAACTACTGAATGGAATGCTGTTTTAAAATGGGAAGAGAACACCACCTGTGGATTAGTAAGAACATTTAGCAAATTTCAAATATGACTGAATGCAGAGTTATGATAATTGTGCTACAACTATTTTGGCTATCGACCTGAAAGTCTGACATCATTCATCTAGCTGCAGTATTAGCCATTAAGTTAATGGATAGTACTTGTGTGGGTGTCAAGAAAAAACTATGTTCAGATCTGACTTCTGCCTCTGTGAAATCTGGTGTGAAGCATATTTTTAGTGAGAAAATAGTGGTCAGAAGTAGACAATTTTATTTATTCTTTGTTGACCAGGTAAGTTCAACTAGGCTGAGAGACATTTTATAGCAGCACTACGGTGGCATTTAAACCATTAGGGAAAATGTTGCCAGGACACTGGAGAACTTTCTCTTTATGTTTTCAATAAGTGTAAATGGATTATTTCCATCAATCCTAGCTACTACCAACTCCAGCAGATAGGACCTCAGTTTAATGGCTCATCCAAAGGATGGCACATTCAGGAGTGCAGCACCCCCTACTGATACTCTGTAGTCTCAGCCATTTGAAAATTAATCCAATCACCTGCAGTGGAAATTGAAAACAGAGCCTTCTGATCTTCAAGCACCAAAGGCTAGTGTGCTACATGTTGAGCATAAAGACTGTGTTTTTCTTTACTATCCATAAAGAGAGAAAGCAAATCTTCACATCAACAACCAAGGCAATATCTCCACTGGCTCATAACCCACTGAAAGCTTTGTCAGAAGATAATCTAAGTGTTAAGGCACAAGCCACTGGACAAAAAAAATGACCAAGTAAAACTAAGTGAAGATGTTCATCATTTGATCACTGCAGCAGTAACCTTCGCTATATGGGTTATATCCTGCAAAGGATATAAAAGCTAGACAGCTTCCAAAACTTCAGGGCACCTTCCATGCACCCAGACCACTGCCCTTCAAAGTTTTCCTGGCACCAAAGAGCATTCCCCTTGCAGACTTTTATGGACTGATGGTTGAGTATCACTTCTCGATTGCTGGGCTTATAAGTTCCCTTAGGAGAAAAACCTTCCACGCTTTATTTTATGACAATCAGTCTTTGAGTAAAACTTGTTTTATGCTAGGAATTTAATTTTTGTTGGGAGTGTCACACAGCTGTTCTGTCAACTGAAAGACTATAATTCTTAAATTACTTTTATTGTAAACTTTCTTATTTTAAAGTTTATTCTAAATTTCTGAGCTAAACCTTTCATAAACTGTATTCAGGGACTGGGGTAGTGTATATGGTGGCTGTTACGAAGGTTTTTAAGATGCAAATACCACCTTTAAGGTGCAACAATACCTTTTTGATACTTCCCTTGTATACTGATGGATGTTGTCAGTTTTGCCTGGGCTTCATGCTTCCTTCTTGGCTTTAGCATGAACAACTTAATAGTTCCTTGGTTCTTCTTTCCTCCAGTCAGAAAAAAAAAAAAGAAAACTTCTAGACAGTCTTTGTCTCTCAGCAGGAAATCACTTTGCCTTGGCAACAAATTGTAGCCATTCTTGATTTCTAAGACCACTCATATTCTTCCTTGGTTTCCTCTAATGCAATCTTTATAGCCACCACAGACTAAGTTAGACACGTCCTCTGCAGCTGTTGGAGTATCCTTGATGGGCATGCGAGAATCACTCTGGTTGGTCTTGGAGGAAGAAGGAGCAAATAATGCTTCTCACCCTAGATGAACTGGAATGCCTGCTCTCCAGGGTGATGTCCCTGACAGGTGTCTGTTAGCTTCCATGGACATTCCTGTTAAAAATGTTTAACTTTCTGCTTGTTTATTTCTATCAATGTTACTTTAGACAGGGATGATTTATTGGGCTTAGTTTCAGCTCCTAATCCTTCTTCTAGATTTCTACTAAGAGAAAAAGAATTCATTTTCTGAAGATTCCCTGTGTGACAAACAGGAAATGATTGTGAGGGAACAAACTGATTTTTCCCCTTGGGTAACTGATTCTGACAGACTTGGAAACCCATTCATCCATCTATCCACATCCCCTTTTCCTGTCTTTGTACTCAACATACCGATAGATCTGTGTCATCTTATTTTCGTTCAGTTCCATGTTTGGGTTCTCTGAGTCTATCAATTCTTCTAAAGCTGTGGATCTGAGGCTCTGGTTCTTCCTTTACCCATAATTTCCTCCTCTCCACTCAATTACCTCAAACTGGGTTTGCTAACTTTATCCAAATTATAGATCTATTTCTGAAAAACTAGACACATCAGTAGGTGCCTAAGATTAATAGGCATACTACTACACCAGTAAGAATTACAGGAATCTAGAAACAGGCAGAGTCTTAGTTGAGATCAATTCAAGCACCAGAAGTTGCAGAGGACAATTTGGAAGGGGGAAGGAATGAGGGATATTAAATTAGACGAAAATGAGGCAACACAGATCTATCACTAAGGTAAGTACATAACTTTTGTATATAATGTCATCAACTTTTGTATACAATGTTGTCTATTTTCATCCAATTCAACATTTGGGACAGACTCCCAAGCTGCCAACAGGATACCTAGGTGGAAGCAAAGAAGGACGTTCATGAGTAGAGTGGAACCAAAAGATGAACATGCTCTGGATTGCGAGTCTAGTTTGTAATGACATACAAATGTGTAAATGTTGCTGCTGCACAAATGTCATCAATGGGACCTCTCCTCATGAAAGCTGTAGAGATCGCCATCGCTCTCATTAAATGGGCTTTTGGCTTCATGTGTCGAAGTAAACTCCAGCTAGTATATACAAAGATAATACAGTCTAACAGCCATTTAGAATCTGTGTCCTTTGCTACATTTCTTCCCAATTTTACTTTAGAAAAGGATTCAAAAAAAGATCTGGATTTCTTATTTCCTTGGTACAGTGTAAGTAGAATCTGAGCTGTCTGTGAACATCTAGTATGTGCAGAAGATATCCCCCTTAAAAAGATTTGGAAAAAAAAGACTGGCAATTCAACAGATTGATTCAAATTTGCTTCAGAAGCCACCTTTGGAAGAAAGGAAGAATTTGTTTTCATGGTTACTCTGTCTTTGTGGAAATGTTTTGCATGATAGCACTTGCAAATCAGAAATCCGTCTAGTGGATGCAATTGCAACCAGAAAAATGGTACTCCAACAGAGATACCTGAGATCCACTGAGGCTGCTGATTCAAATGGTTTCTGCGTTAGGGTTTGAAGCAAGACCGTGAAGTCCCACAGGGGAACTGAGTCTCTGATTTGGGAATCTTAGCAGAAAGGTTCCCTTAAGGAAAGCTTTGGAGATTTTAAGAGAGTCAATGGAGGTATCATTATGTCCCATGTGAAAATTTGATGGCAATCATTTGTACTTTAATAGTAGAAAATGAAGGTCCTTGTTGAAACAGATCTGATAGAAAGTCCAACATTGATGGGAGAGATGTGGAAAAAGGATCAAAACCCCTTGATGAAGCCCAGATAAAAAAATCTTTTCCAATCAATCTTATAATTTCTTTTTTGGTTGACTGGTTTGTGAGGAAGAAATGACGTGAATCACCAATGGGGAAAGCCTGGTGTCCATGGCTATAGTCAAAACTGGAGAAATCATGCAGTCAACTTTAGGGCTTGAACAACTGGTAAAGGCAAGCTGGATGGGTGACTTAGCAGATCCAGGCTGGGATCCAACACCTAAGACAGGTGTATTAAATGAGGCAAAAGGGACAGAAACCACATCTGTCAGGGTCAGGAGGGAGCAATGAAGATCACTCTGGTCTTGAATCATGTGGCCTTCTGAATGAATTTTGTCAATAGTGGTATAGCGGGAAAGGCAGAGATGAGACCCAGGGGCTAATTGTGAACTACAGCATCTCTCTGCGACTGTCCCAGTGGAGGGATTAGGGCAGAGTAACTGCTGCACTTGTTCGGGTATGAGTAAAAAAAGGTTGCAGCAAGGTTGACCATGGCGAATGAAAATTTCTGTTGCCACTGTCTGATTTTGAGACCATTTGTGAGTTAATAGGACTGACCTGTTCAGCTTGTATGCAAGTCCACCTGATGTCCTGGGAAAGTGCATTGTTATCAGAAAAAGATGGGAAGACCTCAACCATTGCCACACTCTCCTGTACTCCCAGTAAAGTTGGTATGATTATGTTTCCCCTTGTTTGTTGATGCACCATACCACAGGCATATAGTCTGTCTGGATGGATATCACACTCTTGGGTAGCAGTCATGAAAGGCCTCCAAAGCTAGGATGACCACTCTAATCTCCAAGATACTGATGTGAAGTCTGGCCTCTAAAGGTGACCGTACCTTGAATCATCTTTCCTTCAAAATACCCCCACCACCACCCTAGAAGTAAAACATCCATATTCACTGTGGCTCTGGAATAGGAAGGCAAAAAGGTATCCCTTGTGTAGCTAATGGGGAGGTTAACCACTCTCTGATATGATGTCTGCAAATTTGTGTGAAATTAATTTTGGCATGAAGTGGGTGTAGCCTCTGTGACCACTGGACTGAATGTCCACTGAAACACTATCATGTTGTATCTCGCAAGTGGAACTAAAGTGATGGTACAGGCCATCAAACCTAACCAACGGAGAATCAACTTTGCTTGAGGGAGTTGTTGTTGAATTACTTGAGTGGCCGTTAATCTTAAGGACAGCAATCTGTCCTCTGGCAGTTTGGTAATTTGAACAGTAGTGTTGATATGGCATCCTATGAACTTTATCTGTTGTGTGGGAAACTGTTGGCTTTTTGTTTGATTCACTGTAATCCCTAGTCGAAGTGTAAGATGAAGAAAGTGTGCCTGTTGTACCAGTAGATCCCTAAAGTAGCAGTTAAAAGCCAATCATCTAGATATGGGAAGACCTGGATCTGTTGCAGTCAGAGGTGAGCTGTTACAACTGCCATAATCTTAGTGTACACCTGGGGGCTGTAGTGAGACTGGAGAGCAGCTCTCTGAACTGAAAATGATCAGTCTCCAGCCAGAAACAGAGAAATCTTCTGGACTGCCTCTGAATTTTTATATGATAGTAGGCATCCTGAAGATCTGCACAGCACATCCTATTGTCTTTCCTAAATAAAGGTAATATGGATTGTATTGTGACCATCCAGAACTTTGTCTGTCTCGCAGTTTGATTGAGGTGGCTGACATCCAAAATTTGTCTGTGGTTCCTGGTTTTCTTCAGAAATGAAAAGAACCTGGAATAGACTCTAGATCCTAACTGGTCCTGAGGGACCTGTTGGATGATTTTTTTCTAGTAACTTTGAAATTTCTGTTGCTTCAGATTCCAAATGACTAGGTGGAACATAAGGAATATTTAATCTATTTTTTGGAGGATACAAAAAGGGAATGGTGTAGTCTCTGGAGATAAACCTTAGCACCCTGGAATCTGAAATAAAGTTCTGCCAGGCTTGTGGGTACAAAGTAAAGTGCCCCCAATTGCCACCAGAGTGCAGCAGTTGGGTAACCTTTCAGGAACATTGATAGGGTTTCTAGATGAAAGGACCATGAAAACTCTGATTATGTAGTCCATCTCTGCCCATGGGATAAGTTAAATTTGGCTTACCTTTCTTTCCCCTCTGCCTTGCGGGAAGAAGTTTGACTCCAGGACTGTCTTGGTGCAGCTCTGTAATTTTCTGAACCACATTTTCATACCACCCATTTGATTCCTAGAGTAGGACATCTGAGAAGTGGAGAAAGTGAGTCCTATGGGACACAGGGTCTTATCATCCACTCATTCCTAGTAAGGGTTTCTTTAATTTTTGCCCCAAAGAGGGTGAAACCACTGAAGGGGGCATTAATAAAGGATGCCTTGCAGCTTTCCGCAAAATTGCAGAGCCTGCTGTTTTTGCTGTACTATCTGCTGCATTAAATAGCAAGAACATGGCTACATTAAAAGTGGACCATAGGGTAGTCAATTGGGTGTTCACTGTTTTTGCTTGGAAATCTCCTTGGTCAAATCCATCTGAAAGTGAGTCATGTGTGCAAGATAATGTAGCACTCTTAGTGCAAACCTCACTGAAGCACAATTCCATTTCCAAAGTCTAACACCCTTGACTCCCTGTTAGGGGGATGAAAAGAAGAACTTTCCTCAAGGAGTTATTTTATCTTAGCTGCTGCCACTGCTACTATAGCATCTACTGGTGGTCCTTTAGTCCAGTGTTTCCTGTCTTTTGGCAACACCACGTCAGGGTTCTTCCACACACTCTGTGCCATGAGATCTATAAGGGCATCCTCAAGGTAACCATCCAGGAAGCAGAAAACTATTAGAAAACATTGAGGAACACAAATTTGCCTGGACAAGGGGTTTTGGTAGACCAAACCCCCCCCTTCTATTTCATCAATTCTAGAAGGTCACCAATTGTGATGTCTTCCAGGGGTGATCTACAGGGGAATCTTCATCTTCATCCAAATATCTCCCTTCAGTGACAGACTAAGGCAGGAGTCTATGTACTTCCATTTATACATCTGTTTTCTAGGAACTTGTGAATGGGGTGTTTCTGGAGTCAGGCTGGAATCACACTGGGAACTCTAATGTCGAGTTCCCTACAAGCTTACAGGTTCTGACTGTCCTTGTCAATCAAAATGAGAGAAATAAGTCAAGAAATCCACTGTGAGTTGAGATGGATCCAAACTTGAGGCATGCACCTGCCTTCTTGGCCCAGCAAAAGCCCTTTAAAGAGCCTTGAAAGCCAATTCTGCAATAAGAACCGAGGAAGAAATAAGTCAAGAAATCCACTGGGAGTTGGGATGGATCCAAACTTGAGGTATGCACCTGCCTTCTTGGTCCAGCAAAAGCCCTTTAAACAGCCTTGAAAGCCAATTCTGCAATAAGAACCGAGGAAGAGTTACCTTATCCATATCCTTGGGAACTCTTCCCAGTTCAGTTGAGGCCAGCAAGCTATCAAGTGCTGAAGCCCCAAAAGAACAAAATGACTCAAAAACTTTGGAGCTGACTCCACCATCAGGAACACAACACCGATGCTTTGCAGCAAAACTCATCTTGATCTGAAAGAAAAAGAAGTTATGTTCTTATCATAACCTTCCATCTGTGTTGTCGATCTTCATTCATTCTTGACTGCTGGGTTCGGTTCCAATCCTCGGAACCGACTCAGCCGTTCTATCAAGCTCACGCCAGTCAAACTCTCAGCCAAGGCTACCCATACTGCCTCTCTTCCTGTCACCTCAGATTGAGTTTGGAAGCATTGAGTAACAACCCTACTAGAACCCCAGGACTAGTTATGAACCTTCAGGAGTCTCTCGGATGGGGAAGGAGGGTGGAATGTCAAGAATGAATGAAGATCGACAACACAGATGGAAAATTATGGTAAGAACATAAATTCTTTATCTGATGTTGTCAATCTTCATTCATACATGACTGGTGGGACAGGGTTCCTAGCTACTTTAGACCCTGGGGGGCCCCTAGGGAAGGATATTCCTGAGCACCATAGAGCCAAAGGATGCTCTTCCCCTGAAGACGTATCCAATTTGTAATGAGTGATAAAGAGCTGGGCATCTTTCTGCTACAGTCTTCACATTGCTTAAAGCCTGTAGTTTCCTTCTGTTTTTCTGCCATCTTTTAAAAAAAAACAGTAAGAGGGCACGCACATATACACACCCAGACACACAAATACTAACAGAAAAAAACAAGGAGTACAGAATACAGTTTTTTATTAATGAATATACCAACAATGGTACCTAGTAAAATACCCCCAAGTGGGTAATAGAAGGAAAGAAGGAAAATAAAGATACCAGCGATGGTATCAAAGAATTACCAGAGGTAGAGGGAAGGGCCTATACCAATGATGGTAAGTGGAAACTACCCAGAAAGATAAAGTTATACAAACACTCAGACCAATACACCACTAACAATAACTACAAGGAGAACGAGAAACAATTTAAACAAGTAGAGAAATATATAGGGAAATATATAGCTATATTATATACATGTGTGTGTATGTATATATATATATATATATATATATATATATAGATATATATATATATATAGATATATATATATATATAGATATATATATATATAGATATATATATATATATATGGGTCTAGTTCATTTGATAGAAATTCATTTGACCGAGACCATAACACCAAAAGTTCAAAACACTGAAAACCCATTTGATTGAAACTCATAACACTTAAACATTACAGTAAAAGGTATATGCTCTTTTCCCCATTGTAGTGCGATCCTGGAGTTAATATATATATATATATATATATATATATATATATATATATATATATAGTTAGGGGTGTGGGGGGCACAGCCCCCCCACATTGTGGGGTGTGGGGCATAGCCCCCCACATAGTTTAGGTAAATATTGTTTTCTTCAAAGAGTTATTCATTGCAGTTATAAGTATCCATGTGTATGGTTTAAAATGTACGAACTATGTGGGTGGCTACACCCCCCATTGTGAGGGGTGTGCCCCCCACACCCCCCTAACTATATATATATATATATATATATATATATATATATATATATATATGTATGTATGTATACTAACTCCAAGATCGCACTACAGTGGGGAAAAGGGCATAATCCTTTTAATTTCATGTTTCAGTGTTATGAGTTTCAGTCAAATGGGTTTTCAGTGTTTTGAACTTTCGGTGTTATGGTCTCGGTCAAATGAATTTCTATCAAATGAACTTTCTATCATATGAAGTAGACCTACATATATATATATATATATATATATATATATATATATATATATATATAAAAATAAAAGTTTAGCACTTAGCTGAGATCACGACTGAAGCATATGATTTTCTACGCGGCAAACGAGATCTGGGGTGAAGGGAAGAGAGGCAGTATGGGTAGCCTTGGCTTCAGAGTTTCTGGCTGCCATGAGCTTGATATAACAGCCGAGTCGGTTCTGAACAAATGTGCAGTCAAGAGAGTAAGGGATGTAGCCGATGTCGGTCTCCCTGAACTGTTGGATCCAACTGAGGTGCACCAGAAGGGTTTGGACTCATGGAAACAGGATCTGAAAGGTGAACCGGTACTGCAGAAAAGGGTGACTGGGTCGATGGGACTGTTCCCGGAGCTCCCCTCAGGGACGGCGCAAGCTAGGCTCCCAGCTGGATCTGCGTCCTTAAGAATTTCCTCATCATATGGTCAACATCTATTTCAGTAAGGCTTCTGGCTGATCAGGCCAACCTAGATGATGATGCTATCAATGAGGACCGGGAGAATCATTTCTCTTGTGAGATAGTTGACTAGAACAGAGACCTCACTGGCTCCTGTGAAAATCTAACTTGAGTAGAGGGTGTTTGGATCTGCCTAGCTGATTGATCCAACTGCCTCAGTGTTTTAAGATCTATTGGCTCCAGGGACCTTTTCCTTGATTTCTCAAATCTCTTTTCCTCCGTTTCCCCTTCAGATCTTTTTTTATGTACATTTTTCCTTTTCTCTGTGTTCTTCCTTACACTTGTCTCTTCTTTCCTTTTTTTCTGTTTTATTGCTTGGGGAAGCTGAAGCTGGCCTAGAATCAGAAGACATAGCTAAAGAGGCAGAAGTTAAAAACCCTGTCTAAGGGGGAAGTAATACTTTTAAAATAAGTTTTTCTTTCCTGCCCTGAACAGTCCTAGACCCAAAAGCAGTACAAATGTCACTATCAGCTTGAAGGTGGGCAACACCTAAGCAATACACATAGTGGTCTTGAGGAAGGATTCTGTGTCCGTGATCAGAAAAGATTACAACAAATGCAGCAAGCACACTGTCTAATCCTAACAGAAAAAAATCAAACTTCTGACCTTATATCTAAGGAATATTACCAAGCACACTATTTAGAAAAAAAAAACACAACTATGGTATTTATTAATGACACTAAGTATCCTAAAAGGGAAGAGCTGAAGATATCTAAAATGTTAGAAAATATGAACAAAAGGTAATAGTTTAAACAACAAGGCTGAGAGCATTCAAATAAAAGCAGTCCTTTTTATTACAATGGATAAGCGCTTTCACCAATGTGCTTCATCAGATCTTAAAAACAGAGTAAAACAAAAACCTTTTAAATTTAAAAAAAAAATAATCAAAATATACAAAAAAACAATTAATGATGCAGGGATAGTGCCTTTAAAGCTGGTTTTAAAGGCACAGTGAAATTAAGTCCTGGTAATTTATGTGTTTGTAAAACAGCGATACATTTCATCTCAGTCAGCTCAGTCTTATTGGTTAAATCTCCTCTTCTTATACCAATACTAACTGTTTCCACTACTGTAAATCTAAAAGAATGCCCTAGATTACCTTGAATATGTTTATACAGTGCATTGACAATTATGTCTTCTGATGACGCCAGGAGCTGTAGGACACGCTCTTTAAATTTCTTATTAGTCTTGCCTACATAAAATGAACTTCAAGACGTACAAGTAGCTAAATAAACTAAATTTTCTGTCTTGCAGTCAGTGTAGAAATTAAAAGTGTAGCTTTTAGCAGTAACTGGGTGAATGAATGTATTCGTGTTCAACATCGAATTACAGGCTTTGCAAGACCTGCATGGAAAAGTACCATGCCTGGTTACATATGTGTTCACCGTTCTAAATGGTCTATAGCAAAGTTCCCTCCTAAGTGATAGATTATTTCTAAAGATAAAACTGGTGGTATCAACTGCTGTATCCCTGATACATTCATCTGAGCGTAAAATAGACCAGTTGTGTCTAATAATATCACATACAGAATTGATGTTATTGCTATACTTTAAAGAAAAGCCACAACGAGGTTTATTATGATGGTTAACCTTAGGATGGTTATATTGTCCATGAAAGTAAGGCAAACCAGTAGTAGCTCTTAAGAGGTTGACCTCTTCTAATTTGTTTACATCCAAGGGAGAATATCCCCTCCTAATAAACTCATTACTCAGTTTAACAGCAGCTTGTGCATAATCAATATCTTCAGTATGTAAGCGAGATAAACGCAAAAAACTGTCCCTTCAGAACATTGTTAAAATTCCTGGCTGGATGCATACTATTTCTTATAAGAAGATTATTCTTTCCACAGTCTTTCCTGAACAACATGGAGTCAATCCTGTGTCCTGTCCTAGTTCCAGGGTAGTATCTAGAAAATCAGTACATGCACTAGAACAATGCATCGTAAATCTAAAACAAGAACTACTTGTCTCTAAATAATCAATGAAATCAGTCAATTGGGGGTATGACCCAAACCACAAAATAGAAATATCATCAACAAAATGCTTATAATACAAATCAAAACTTTTAAACTGATGATCAGAAAAAAACACCCTGGCTTCCCAATTAGATAATACCAAACTGGCATAGCTATTGGCGCAGGGTGTGTCCATGGCAACACCCTGCTTCTGCCAATAAAACAGACCATCAAAAAAATGCATTGTGTTGTAAAATCAAATATAGCAGAGCACATATCAGTTCAATACGCTCATGTGTCAACTCAAGCATAGATGCTAAAAATTAATGTATAGAGTAAATCCCACTCCTTCTTTCATTCAGCATGAAAGCTCTGAATGGACTGGCACCCAGACCGCTAATTTTCTCCAGCTCTACTGGAGCTCTGAATGGCCTAGGTACAAAAAAGGTGCTGTTAAGTTTTGGAAGTTGACTGGCTGTCATATCCTATGCAGGATATAACCCATCTAGCCAAGGGTACTACAGCAATGGTCATACAAACATCTACTATTATGGTAAGTTTACTTACACAATTGTACTTTAACAGAAAAAATTGTGGAACATTTTAATAACCATGCTATTTTTTCATAAAAGCATGTCAAGGGAAGAAATTGCTGCTACCGCATCATTGGGATCTGCTTCACTAACACTGTATGACCTTGCAATTTAAGAGGAAAGAAATGGCTCTATAACTATAATAATAGATTTATTATGGACAATGTGTGCAAATGCACAAGTCAAGCTGTACAGTATTCAAGTTTTGGAGGAGGAACAGCTTACCTGTACAGTCCACATAGAGAGTAAAAATCACAGTGCCAAGTTCTCACAAACAATCAGACAAGATGTCTTTGAAAAGATCTGGGGCTGTGACATGAAAATGACAAACAGAAATACTCAAACACCAACTCATATTGAAGTAACAGCTTATGCACAGTAGTGCAGTGATACTCTTCATTAAGAAAATCAAGACAGTCAAGATAAAAGTGAGAATCTCACCCTCACAAAAGAGATGCCAAAAGCAGAAGTAAGAGATGCCAAAACTTTACAAAATTTAATGTGCATCTGCTAACAGACAGATAACGTTGCTGGCTAGTTCAAGTGATAAGGATTTAAAATGTTTACTGTACAGACTACTGAGAGCGTTTAAAAACATAAAATATAGCATGTCTAAACTAGTTATCAACGTTTTAGGGATTACAAAACACAATAAAACTAATGTGATGGATTCCCATGAATGAGAGCTAAATTTGCGGGCACTTTACCTACTTCAGTACAGTAAGCATCTTTACCACAAAAAACTTTATTCACACATGGTCAAGTGTTCACGGGAATACCCAAATGCTGTAAAATAACAATGGAGGTATGTGTGTGCACATATACCATTCAAGTCTCAGGAAACTTTATATGTAAAATATTGACAGAAACATGTCACAGATCATTACACCACAAAGGACATCACAAACAGGCAGACACAGCCTTTATAACCAAATAAGTTATTTAAATCAAATTATGGGCAACTAAACGTGATATAGAATGTACTGCAGAAACAGCTGTGGATGCTCAATGTCCTTCTCCACTAAGTATGAATGCTTTCATCTGAAATTAGGGCTAATTGTTACACAGAGTGTCATCAACCACAAAAAGCAGAAATCATAAATATGTAGAATAAGCAAAAGATAAACACTGAAATTTGTATAATGTGTGCTATGGTCTACCACAGGAAACTGCCGTGACTGTAAGATAAGCCAATTTATGAAGAAATGAAAATCTCTAAAACAGATTTGCATGAGGATAATATATCTCTGTTATAAATATAATAAACTAGGCAACTAGAAACATTATAACATTTTTGAGGAAGCTGAGATGAGAACAAAAATAGTTTATAGGAGATTTCTATGTACTTTTAAGAGAGATAACTAGGCATTGTACCCAAATGTTAAGCTAGTGGCTAGAGGTTTCAAGCAACTGGGCATTTTGGAGATTCCTACAGACTTTGGTCCACATAATTCCTGGTAATCATTATTACTGCTTCTGAAGTAATAATATCTTTTCCACTTTTCAGCATAGGATTTCCTAGCACTAGGCCTTCTGGCTTCAAGAATGACGTCCAGCACCTGTTTGTTGAGGGTTGCTGGTGGTGTATTCAAGGGATAAGCCAGGCTACAAGGTTTAGGGATTGCAATTGTGGATGCAAAATGTGTCCCTCCTGCTTAGACAGCAGGGTAGTAGTCTGATGAAGGTGCTAGGGTGGCACTGTTGTCAGACTGCACAAGAGTGGGTACCAGTGCTGGCGTGGCCAGTCTGGGGCAATAAGAATTGCCCTTGGCCTGGCCTGTTTTATCTTGAGTAGTACTTTTGAGAGGAGGGGCAGAGGAGGAAAGGCATAAATTGAGAGGTTTTCCCATTGAAAGGATAGGGCATCCACCTTCCAGGCCCTGCTGTGAGGGTTCCTGGTGCAGAATTTGTTCAATTGGTGGTTCTCGGAGGAGGCAAATAGGTCCACCTCCAGTGTCCCCCACCTCTAGATCAGAAGGTTGAAGGTGTTGTGCTCCAATTTCCACTCGTGTGGGTCTAGGAGATTTCTGCTTAAGTCATCTGCCAGTGAATTTTGTTTGCCTGGCAGGAACTGAGCGTGTAGATGCACTTGGTTGCTCAAGGCTGTGTTCCACAGGGCCATGGCTAACCTGCAGAATGGGTAAGAATGGATTCCCCCCTGCTTGTTTATGTACCACATAACGGTGGTGTCTGTTTTTATAAGCAGTTGTCCTGGAAGGATTAGGTATTTGAAGGCTGTCAGAGCATTCTGTATGGCTAGCATCTCTTTTTGATTGATGTGCAGGAGAATCTGGGCTGGGCTCCAATGGCCCTGAATGCATTTGCTTGCCATGTGAGCACCCCCATGCATAGTCTGATGCATCTGTTGTCAGGGTTTGAGCAGCGAGGGCTTGAGTGAAAAGCAGTCCCTTGTTGTGGTTGCATGCTTCTGCCCACCAAAGGAACTCTGCCCTTAGACAAGGTATGATTGGAATGACTGTTTCCAGGTCCTGAGAATGCTGGTACCAAAGACTTAAGTACCATTGAAGTTTCCTCATATGCAGTCTTGCATATGGAATTAGCAGAATACATGAGGCCATGAATCCTAGGGCTTGCAGTATTTTTCTTGCAGATAGCTGGGATCTGGTGGCCATTTGTTTGAAGTAGTTTGTCAGAAAGACCTGTTTTTCTGAAGTGAGAAATGCCATCTGGGAAGTTGTGTCCAAGCTCGCTCCCAGGAATACAATCTTTTGACTGGGCACCAGTTGTGATTTATTTTCGTTGATGGTGTACCCCAATGAAGTGAGAAGGCTTTTTACAAATGCCAGGTGCTGGAGTAGCAATTCCTGACTGTCCACCTGAATCAGGCAGTCGTCCAAGTATGGGAAAATTTGGATATTTCTCTGCCTGCAATATGCAATGGCTGGAGCCAGGTACTTTGTGAATACTCTGGGCGCAGTAGATAAGCCAAAGGAAAGTGCATAGAGCCTGCCCTGAAGCGTAGATATTTTCTGCATGACTCCCTTATGGGGATGTGCAGATAAGCTTCTTTTAAGTCTAGAGTGACTAACCAGGCATCCTTGGCTAGCATAGGGAGAAGCTGTTGCAGGGTAAGCATCTTGAATTTTGGGACCACCAGAAAGGTGTTGAGAGTTGATAGATCCAGGATTGGGCGCCAAAAGCCCTCTTTCCTGGGCACCAGGAAAAGTCTGGAGTAGAAACCCTGCCCCCTTTTTTCTACTGGAACAGGTTGAATAGCTCTGATATTGAGCAGGGAAAGTACTTGCTTTTGAGCCTCTGCCCACTGGTTTGGAGGAAGGTCTGGAAACCCGCTTGGGGGTGGCAGTGTATGGAAGTAAATCTGTACCCCTGGGATACAATGTTTAGGACTCATCTGTCCTGAGTAATGAACATCCATTTTTTTGCATGAAGGGCATGTTTTCCTCCTAGGGGCACAAGTAATTGGGCAGGGCTGGGAAGGATAATTGAAAAGTCATTGTGAACTTTTTCCATAAGGGGGTGGCTTACCACTCCCTGTTTTTGAGGTGGGGGCACTCCATTGTTGAGATCTCTGCATACCCTGAGACTGTAGTCTGGGTGGCCTGTTTCCCCTGTGTTTGGTCTGAGAAAGCCTGGAAGGGGCTGGAAAGGACCAGTTTTTAGAAGGTTAATGCCTACTGAATCTAGGTGGTTGAACTTGTAAGAATTCTTTAACAGTTTGCATAGATTTAGCTTTTTCTTCCATCTTAAGAACCTCTTCTGCTTTGGTGCCTAATAAACAGTCCTTATTTAAAGGAGCGTCTAGTAATTTGGACTTGACATGATCTGGCAATGTTTGTTCCGTCAGCCAAGCATGCCTTCTCAGTACAGACCCAGTGACTGCAGCCCTGCAAGATGCTTCTAGGGCATCAAAGCCACACTGCAAAGTATGCTTACTAACTTGGTTTGCAGAATGCATTAGCTCTTGTAAATCTTTATTTTCTGCACAATCTGGAAGTAACATCATTTTTTGTTTAATTAGTTCCATAATATGTTGCTGGTACTTCAACATGTGAAACTGCCAATTCAATGCCCTGATGGAAAGAGTTCTCATCTGTCTAAAGCTCTGGAATCCCTGTCTGAAGGGGTAGGATTTTTGGCTGTAGTAGTCTTAATACCTTTAGTTCCCTGGGAAATGGTCTCTGGATCCACAGTGGGATTCTTGAAGAGAAATTTGTGGGAATCAGGTACTCTGTAGTACCTATCAGGTTTCCTAGGGGCCAGGGGTAAAGTATCTGGAGTAAGACTGGATTCCATAAAAACATCTACAACATCCAGGACAGGAGGTATAGCTACAGGCCTGTGCTGAGGCAATTCTAAAAATTATCTGAGTCTCTGCAAGGTTTCACCAAAAGAAAAATCCTCTCCAGGGGAGCCAGAGGGAATGGATTCCTCTGCATCTGAGTCCTCATAGGTTGATAAGGGCATGTCCTGATAATTAGAAAGGTCAGAGTCATCGGACTCCTGGTCTCTAGAATCAGAATGAAACTCAATTCTTTGTCTCTTAACAGGGGAAGGCTGGCTTCCCCTGATTAGGGTAATAAGGTCTTCAGCCATTCTAAGTATTTGTTTTTGTGGCATGGCAGCTTGAGCATGCACTTTGGTTGTCGGTTTTCTAGGCGTAGTGCGTACTCTGGGCCTCAGAAACTTGGTAGTTTTAGCTAAAAACAAAGTTGTCAGTTTAATTCGAACATCAGCAGGTCGGAATACACCCTCAGAAACTGGTGTCTGCACAGCAGCTCCGAACCCATCCAAGGTAGAGACATCTGCAGGTTCCATAGTCGAAGAAGCATCTTGTGGCATACCGGACTCCGAATGGGTCTCAGCAGAGGCCTGCAAATCTATACAAGTGGGCATCAGGGGTTGCAAATGTGCCTCACTGAGTACCGGTGGACTGGCGACTAGCTTAACAGAAGCATCATCGGCAGTTTTGGACCTATGTGGTCTGTCTCAGTCTTCGTCTTTATGTTTTTTCAGAAGATCGGTAGTGGGATGGCTTATCGAAGCCATTTCAGAATACGGAGAACGACAGCGAAAGAATTTAGCGACAAAGATAGCCCAATGATGAATGGTTCAGGCATTAAATAAGGCACAAAACTGACAGTGAGGGATGTTGTGGTCTGGGCCTAAACAGGTAACGCAGTAGGAATGAAAATCTCTGTGAGGTACTTGCTTTCCACAGGCAAGACAATTGTTAACTTTTTCTAACATCGGTTAGAGCAAGAAAAAAGGATCCCCAATGGAGTACTTAGCTTTAGAAGACTTCAGGATCACAAACTCAAACAAAAATTTCAGGTAGCGGCCGACTGGCACTTGCAAACTGCTTCTGCTTTGGGCTCCTCCTCGGCAAAAAAGACTGATGTAATGGCATCGACTGCCTGTTTTATACCCCTGACGACCTGACGTCATGGAAGAAGCGACAGCATCCGACACAGAAATCCTAAGACTCTGGTATTCGGGCCAACTGAGGGCTACCTGCAGGCAGATAACCCAAGTGTGATGACTGCAACAGTGAAACACGAAGAACATCAGCCTGACAAGTAATCTACATAAAATCATGGTAAGATTCATAATGGAGCATACCCAAAATGTCAATGGGGACCTCACTGTGTTAAATAAGGAGCAGTACGGTTTGGTAATATGTCTGAATTACGAAGCATTGTCTGAAAATGTAACAGCAGCACCTGAAAGGATGACAGTGCATACTGTTTATATGATTCTTGCTAAGGTATCCAGTACTATTCCACATAACGGAAAACGGACAAATTAAAAGCATTAATGTCAAATCATAAGTAATTTAACTTACAAAACACTGGTTCGGCAACAACGTACAGTTCAGGGTAAGGAATTACCCATCTACCCAGATGGGAGGATACCACTGCTTTCCCAAATGATAATGTACTGGGACCACTTATTGATGGCTATTCTTATGACACATACAAATAAGAAATGGGCTACAGATAATCAAATATGCTTACAAATGCAAACTGAAGAAAATATTCACTTCAATAAAAAGATGCCAAAATTATCCATGATTTTCTACAAAAATTACATTTCTGGACTTCTGGTACAGCAGTAATGGCCTCAACTTTAATGTAAATGTAGCACCATTAGACTTTGAAAAATAAAATAAAATGGCCAAATCATAAAAAAATGATGCATCATTAAATACGTGGAAACAGCTAAAGGCAACAGTTTACACTTTGAATAGTTTTTATTTACCAGCATCAGAAAAGCATATTCTGTAGCACATCTAATTCTAAAGAGTATGTCTAGCCACTCCACAGATATCACTGCACCAATCAGTATCTCACTGATATGACCAGTAATTGAATACAGTGCTGCATTTTGTAGCCTTTGAGCAAATCGCCTGTATAAAAAAAACTTGGAAAGGAATGATTCCTTACTACAAAAAAGGGGTTGGAAAACTTATTCAGAAAGACTCCCGAAATGTCATTAAATTCTGATTTTTATAGCTTACTTAGCTATGACTTCTGCCTAGTCTTTGGGGTTTTGTCTGAACCAGGTCTATACCAAAAGTATGTCTGCAATATAATGCTGGGTGAGCTAACCCTAGTCTAAGAAACTCAATACTAAAAATAACATCAATAATAGATTTTTATATACATTGTGTCATGCCTTCCACTATTATGGAATGAGCTTCCCCTTAGAACAAAAAGTCAGTCAATAACTTCCTTTAGAAACAGATCATCAACATGGGCTATGGCAATCAAACTTCTTAAAGGCCAATAAGCCACAAGTTGGGTAACTGACCCTATGAACCCCAAGAAGTGAAGTGACTAGAAGGGGAAAGATAATGGGACAAAGACAGAATGAGGAAAGGGAAATAAAAGTCGGGAGTATGTAGGAGGATTTTGGTAGGATCCAAAGTTACAGCTAAGCACAGCAGGATGAAGGAAGATATGAAAAAGATGGGAATTTTGTTGAACAGCAAGTTAAAGAAGGAAAGGGACTCAAATTCAGGTTGAGCTTGGTTGAAAAAGGACCTTAGGTGACATAGATATGAAATATTTTGTCTGCCATCAAAAAGACTTGTAAGAAAAAGGGTACTAAGGTGGTTATTTTTGGTAACTACAAGAAAAAGAAAGTCAGTATTATAAATTTCTACTGATTTCTGTGGGAAGCTCTAGCTTGGGGGTGCTATTCTTTGGCAAGGAAAGTACACTTGCATAAAATCTTACCATAACAGCAAATGTCCTTGTCTTTACTGTTGCAATAATCTACACAGAAGGGATGTCCCGCCCAGGGCAGCCAGACACTCGACCAGTAAAAAAAAAGCCATTATGCCAGTATGTCACATTAATGCTCCTCGCACAGAATGCAGGTCACAACAGCGATGTATGGACGCAACTACATAGAAATGAATTGCCCCAGATGAAAACAATCGCCATAGGACAAGAGAGTCAGAGTCCATGCACATCCAGAAGGAAAAAATGCAGAACAAACAATAGGCGGTTGGAGGGAGAGAGTAAATACTGCAACAGTGAAAAGGAGGACATCTTCTGGTAAGATTTTACACAACTGTACTATGTCCTATATCGGTTTACAGTATTCTACATAGAAGGGAGAGTAAACAGCTCAAGAAACAGATTGGGATGTGGAAAGCTGAGAAGAGCCCTCAACAAGCTCACATAAAATTGTTTCATCAAAACCTGCTCTGGCCCTAGAAACCATATCCAACTTATAATGATTAGTAAAAGTATGCACTGAAGACCAAGTAGCAACTTTAAGGATGGAACTGGTGTCCAACCCCTTGAAGAAGGCACCAGAAGAGGCAAAAGCCCTAGTGGAGTGAACTCTTAACAGAAGCAGACAGATTTGCCATGAAAAGAATAACAGAAGGAAATGGGCTTAGATATCTAGAAGGAGATGGTTTGCTTAGAAACAGCCAACCCTAAAGACCTAGGATGAAAGGAAACAAAAAGCTGATCAGACTTACACATAGTCCAAGTTTTATCCAAATAGTACCCGAGCTGTCTGTGCAAATTCAGGACCCTCTCACTAGCAGAATGAGGAGAAAGGAAAAAGGAAGGGAGTTGTACTGACTGATTCAAGGACAACTCATTTACTACTTGGACATAAAAGAAGGATTGGTGCCAAGGGACATCCGGTCCCTGTGACAAACCAAAAAAGGAGGAATGGCCATATGGGCCTGCAGCTCAGAAACCCTCTGACCAGAGGAGTGAGCCAGCAACAAAGCAGTCTTCCATGTACAATGTTGTAAAGAAGCAGAATCTGCAGGTTCAAAAGGAGTCCAAGTCAATTTTTCCAAAAAATAAAAAATAAAGGTCCCAAGGAGGAGGAATAGGTTTTCTTGGAGGCCTAAATTGCAGGGCGCCCTTATGAAACTGAACTCAAAATGAGAAGTTAAAGGAGGACTCAAGGGCTGACAAATTGGCCTTCAGAGAAGAATAGGCCAAGCCAGACTGAAGCAAGTCACACAAATAAGAGACCAGAAAAAGGATCCTGGTTACAAGTATGGCACCAGACTGAAAACTTTTTTCCATTTGGACATACAAGATTTTCTGGCTAAGGGTTTCATTGCCTCCTGTAAAACCCTAAGCACATCCTCAGAAAAGAGATGCCAGAAAGGTATCAAAACCCTATCACCCAAAATGTCAGTTGCAGAGTGGACAAGTGGGGTGGATGAGAGACCCCTTGTCCTGTGTGAGAAGATCCAACTGAAGTAAATTGTGATGATTTGCCCATGGCCAGATGCTTTAAGAGGGGGAACCAATGCTGTCTTGGCCAAAAGGAAGTCACTAACAGGATTCTTGGGGAGCCCAGCAGAGTCTTCTGCAGGACTCTTGGAAGTAGAGGAAGAGGAGGGAAAGCATAAAGAAATATCTCCTTTGTAGGAAAGGAAAGGGTGTCCACCTTCCACTCCAGATGACATGGCAATCTGAAACAGAAGAGATGAAGCTGCTTGTTCAGTGAAGAGGAAAAAAAATCTACCTGAGGAATATCCCACAGATGGACAATGTTCAGAAACATATCTGTTTAAAGCATCCATTTATGAACATGTGTTCGGGATCTGCTCAGAGAGTCTGCCACTAGATTGTGCTCTGAGGGAATGTATACTGCCTGAAGAACTGATAACAGAGAACCACTTTCCAAACCTGAAGTGCCATCCTGCAGAGGAGGTAAGATTTTGTACCCCTCTGCTTGTTGACATACTCCATCACTGTAGTGATGTCTGTGTACAACTTCAAAGGGCCTGGAGAGAACATGGGGTGAAGAGACTGAATGGCAGAATCAGAGCATTCATCTTTTTGAAGTTGATATGGTCTGACTTTTGATGGGGAGGCCAAAGACCCCAAACTTTAACGTGACCAAGAAAAGCCCCTCCCACCCCATGTCTGAGATATCAGTGAACAGCTCTTGACAAGAGACTGGAGGATGAAAGGGCCAGTCTGGGTTAACAAAGAACTGTTGAATCCACCACTCAAATTCCTTCTTGAGATAGGGAAGAAGAGGTACATAAATTCAGAGGGTGATGATGCTGTAGCCAAACTGACTTGAGGTACCATTGAAGCTTCCTTATATGCAGTCTGGCGAGAGGAAGCATTGGAATAGAAGAGGCCATGAATTCCAGGGCCCGAAGAAACTCCCTGGCAGGCATGGCGGTTAGAGGAAGAAGCAACTGAAAGAAGGCTGTCAACAACAATATCTTTGGAGGCGAAAGAGACGCCAACATTGGCACTGTCTGAATCCTGCATCCCAGAAACACAAGATCCTGAGAGTGAGTTGGGATGGACTTTTGTAAGTTGATAGTAAACCCCAGACTCTAAAGAAGAGTGATGATGAATAGCAGATCCTGTAATAATCGACTGGGAGAAGGCGCCTGAAGCAACAGGTCTAGACAAGGAAAAATCTGAATGCCTTGGAGCCTACAGAAAGCAATCACAGGAGCTAGGCATTTTGTCATTACCCTTGGGCAGTACAGAGGCCAAAGGGCAAAGCAGAGAAATGAAAATGAGAGGAAGACACACAGGAACATAAAACCTTCCTGGCTTCCTGAAAACAGGGTGAATAGGGATATGAAGGTAAGCATCATTCAGATCCAAAGCACCACAAAAGCCTGGGGTAATAAAAGATGAAACAAGGTTTTAAGAGTACGCATCCAAATGAAGGTATCTCAAGAAAGGTGTTGAGCCAGGAGATATCCAAAATAGGTCTCCAACTGCCCTTCTTTCGAGGAACCAGGAACATCCTGGAATAAAAAGCCCTTCCCACTTGGGAAGGGTGGACAGGCTGAATGGTACCTTGGCCCTAGAACCTCTGAGAAATGAGGAAGTTGCTCTAGAGGTTGAGAAATCCCTGTAAAAGAGGGAGAGATTTCCATACCATGAAGTAACCCTGACACATGACAGAAAGAACTGAAGAGTCTGAAGTGATGAGATGCCAATTTGGAAGACAAAGGAAGAGCCAAAGGGACAAAGGAACCTGGTCTAAAAGCAACAGGGTGTGAATTGTCAAAGAGAAGCAGGCTTTTCCACTAAAGGAGGCTTCTGGGCCACAGAAATCTGAGAAACCTTAGCAGAGGGGCCAGCCACCAACCCTTTATCCCCTTAGAGGCCTGGCAGAGTTGCCTGCAAACGAAAGCAGACTTAGAAGGATAATTCCTCTAGAACTGAGGGTAGAATGGACAAAAATATGTTTAAGATCTTGCAAGGCTTTGCCTTTCCTTTAAAGAGAATTAAACCTGTCACCAGCAGCAGTCCCAGAGTAGCATCCAACAACTTGGCCTTAATATCCTCAGGTAGAGGCTGAAGACAAAGCCAAGATCTTAACGTGTCAGGCATGACTGACCCAAAAGCCACAGCCCTAGAAGATCACAGCTATACTTAGAGTGGCGATCTACTTGAGAAGCAGAACCTAAAAAAAAATGATAAAGCACAGGATTTGCCCTCAGAATCAGTAAGGTCAGAAATAACCTGACGAGCCTGGGCAATCAAGGCAAGGGCATACCTGGCCATGTGGGTCTGGTAATTAACAGCCTTAAAGGCCAAATCAGATGTAGTGAAAACTTCCTTGCCGATCATCTCCATTGCCCTACTATCTTTATCAGAAGGCAAAAGTTTGGGAGAGGGCAATAGTTTAGAAAGGTTTGTCAGAACAGACGGATACCACAGCAGGATCAGCAAGACATGTAAATAAAAATTGACAATTCTCAGGAACCTTATAGAACCTAACAGGTTTCATAGGAGCAAAAGGCTGAGAAGCAAGAGACCTGGAAGCAGTAATAAGTATCCAACAAGGCAGCCAACATAGGAGGAACTGGCAATGGTTAAGGAGTATCCACCTGAAGCAACTCATAATATCTTCTCTAAATATCAAACATTTCAGAAGAATCCTACTTAAAGTATTCCATCATCTTAGCAATTGTGTCCTCAAAGGACAATTCCTCAAAAGGAGACTCAGGGCTAACAGACTCCTACTCCTCAGAACCATAAGCCAAAGGCGAAGGCATCTGTGAGGACTAGGACAAATACCCCTCACAAGACACTGAATCCTCATCCGAGGAATCTGGTTCCCTAAGCCAATTAGAAGGGGTAGAGGTCTAAGGAGGAATGGGTACTGAAATCCTTTGAGGAGGCTTTAGGGCCATTAAGGAAGAAAACAAGGCCTGAGTAAACTCTTGACATTCCCTTTGAGAATCCATAGGATGGACCGAAACATGCATCAGTTTTTATCTTTTCTTAGAAGGGACATCAGCACTAATAAATACCGGAAGCTCCAACCCTTAGCACAATTTGATAAAAGAACATGGAACTTCCTCCCTGACTAATGTCTGGAGAATCCCTCAAGGACCCTCCAAGATAACCAACTGTGGTTCTCCCTCGATGTCTTCAGCAGATGCCTGAAAAGCCTCAGAGAACATGTTCATGCTGGCCTCTGGTGGATTAGCTTCAGAGGAATCCAACACAGATGATGAACAACCTACATAGATATTACCTGTTTCTAGAGGGATGTCCAGTGGATGGTGGACAGCTAAAATCTGGCCAAGACTTCTTGGCCTTCTTTTTACCAAGTGAGATCATCTCAGAGTTGAAGGATTCTGCCATGGTATCCTGGGCTAACTGTTTAAGCTGTTGGTTTTCAAGACAAATGGCTTCTAAGTGTTTTAGGCACAAATGCCTTACAGATACTACAAGAGGTATGGTCAAGGGAAGCACCCAAACAAAAAAAAAGACACTGTTAGTGACGGTCATACTGGGATATCTGCCATCCACACTGATATTTTCCCTTCCTGAATGACATGAACTCCAGGCAAAAAAAAGAAAACAAGGGCACTTATCTTGTTCTGCTAAATATTCAGTACAGCAACAAGGCATTCTGACCAACTGGCAAAAATGGCGTTCAACCTGGTGGCTAAGAAGTTCTAGGTAGTTGCATCCATATACCCCTTTTATGCCCTACATTCTGTGCAGAGATCTTAAATGTGACATACGGCACATACAAGATCTTTTTTAGGCTTTTTCATACTGGCCGAGTGTCAGGCTGCCCTGGGCGGGACATCCCTTCTATGTAGAATACTGCAACAGTGACACAGATGGACATCAGGGCAGTATGTATTGGGGCTTAGGATGGGCTTTTTGTAGATAAGGAGGTTGGGATGTTGGTGAATTGAGTCAGGAGGCAATCTGAGGCTGGTAAAGTAACAGGAGAAAAGATGGCAGAGGACAGAGCAGCCATATTCATATACAGTATGAAGGGACTGGCCAACTTGCCATTTTTGAAGGAAGCAACAGTAGTGGTGCCCCCCCTAAAAGTAAGCAAGGCATGGGTGAGCTGGGCCTATTTTACATTGATAGTGTCAAGAACCCAAGTAGGTTTAGTGAAGGAAAAAAAATCAGAGGACCACAGAGAGTCTCTAGTAAACCTTTTAGAGGGTGATAAAAATGCATAACTGCAGAAAAGAGGGGGTAGCACTTTTTGAAATTCTGAAAGCTTTATAAATTGTCGACTAGTAATTTTTATTTCAGGTCATGCAAGAAGCAGGGATGAGGTATGACTTTTACAGCTGCTAAAGCCACATATGTTGACCCTAAAACTGTGCTTGTGGTGGTTAATGGAGGGCTGATAGATTACATGGGAAGTAGACAGAGGAACAAATCAAGGATAGCCACTGTCACACATTATTCCTGGTGGAAATGCACATTCTGGCACTGAGAATTTGGTGTAAGCGGAAATCCCTCGGGGGGGATTCTAAGTATTAAAAACTATTGGAAGATGAGTGTGTGGTCTTGCTATCTGATACCATTTGGGAAATGCCAGTGATTTGAAAGATGAAGTGTCAGAAGCAGGTAGAGGACTAATGGGGAGGTGAACTGGGAACTGGAGGCTGACTGACAGAGGAAGGCTTATCATAATAAATAATGGGATCAGTGGTTCACGAAGGGATGAAGCTAGAGTCAAATATTATTACAACAAAAGGCATGGTGAGTTTGCTGGGAAATGACAGGGCTAAGACCAGACCCATGTCATACATATAAGGGTGCCTCTGGGAGTTGGCAGGTCTAAGACCAGATCATGTCTTGCACATGAGAGTGCTTTGCACATGAGAGTGCTGTTGGGAAATAAAATGGAAGTCACATGACCATGCTACATATACAGACAGTATTTGACATTTACCTGCAACTCCTTGATGACCATCTGACATGGTTCCAACTGCCCAAGCATAACTGTTTGAATTTGTTTTTGTTTGTACCCGCTCTGCAATCATAGTGAGATCACATTTTAGGTGAGATTGCTGTATGCCATTTTGGGAGTCCCTCCTTTCCCCTTCTCCTGTTATGTGTGGAGTTAGTATACATAATTTAGGGGCAATGTGATGGAACTCTCCCATCAGGAAGATTGTGATCTGTATGTATGGGTGGTGTGTCATTTGTTTTCTCAATTAAATGTGATTGAGGTTGCGATGATGTGAGGTATTGCCAGGAGAAGTAGGGCAATGGATATGTAATATATGTCAGCACAGCTAGCTGGAATTTCGTAAACAATTATATGTCATTTGTATATCAAACTGATTTGTACAGATGATTGTGTTTAAAATGCACCAACAGTGTGCCCTACTGGGCAGAAAAAGAAATATTCATGCATTATTGTAAATGTTTAAATCTATATGTTTTAACAGAGAATACTGGGAGACAGGAGGTTAATCTCAATCCATCTAACTTTGGAAAGAGTTCAAATTACATAGCTTGGGTCATAAACATTGCTTCTTACAGTTCTCAATGCAGCCAGAGACAAAGTGTGTACTAGGAAGCTTTCTGTATTGTCTTTGGGGTAAACTAATTGCTAGTCTGGAAGGATGCAGATTTGAAATTGTTTTACAACTTCCAGACACTGCAACATACCTGAGCAAATCTGTGTGTGTGTGTGTGTGTGTATTACTGACACATATCTGCTAAATCCTGGCAGTTTCTAGCAATAAGGGTAGCATGGGAACCAGACGTCAGATGACCAGATGCATGTGATGTTATTCTGTAATCTAGGACAAAAATTATATTTAATATACTAGATGAGAGTAAAGTCTCATTGCAGTCTGTTTTGGGGGCCTGACAGAGTAGGACCCCTCACCTACTTCATCTTGCCTTGTTCTAGTAAGTGACCAGAGAATAGCAATTTTTTAGATCCAGCAGGAAAATATAGTGAGATTAGTTAAGTACTGTTTTTCTGTATATGTGTTATTTTAATATTTCTTGTGATTGAAACTCTGGTGTTTACTATAAATAAATATTTAGTATTTTCATGTTCTTTTCTTATTTACTATTACATATAGTTACACTTTTCAATGTGGCTGGTCTTTAAGAGAATGTTTTAATCTCTGAAAGTACTTGTACATACTTGGTGACAGCTACGACTGCTCCTGAAAGCTTTGCTGTTGATCAAATATCAGTATAATTGAATACCCTTGCAAGAGTCTTATAGTAGATGGTTTGGAGTGTCTGGTGGTGTAACTATTACAGTCTGGGCAGAAGGGGGCATAGCTAGTAAATCTGTGCCAGCCAGCCTTTCCCAGGTGTGTGTGTGTGCGTGCACGTTTGAAAATCAAATCTCAAAGTGTGTGTGTCAGCTGTTGAAGCAAGGACAAGGTTTCACAGAGAGTGTGCTGGAGAATTTGAGGTCTCAATGCTATAGCTGTGCAAGTGGAGAGTCTTATTAGGGACCTGGAAGGAGACAGAGAAATCCAGACCCCTGAATGAGTGTGCTCCCTGTGTGCTAATGGAAAATGTGCTTGATACAGAGAGCTGCATATGGAAATACTGGGTGTATACATTTTCATTCCAAGTAAACGTCCCTCTCTGGTGCCAGTGGTGAGGATTCAGGCTCCCTGATTAATGGCCCAGAGTGGGGATGTCACAGAGGTGTTTGCTTTTGAGTGACTGCTTCTCAAAATTCATAGAATTTGTTTCCAACTCTAAGTCATATGATAGGGAATTGAAGCAAATTAGGTGTGCTGTTGTACAGGGAGTGGTGCAGGCAACTTCATGAGTAGTGGAGAGATCAGAAAGTTTGCAGGCAGAGATGGAAGTGGCGAAAGGTTTAGAGGAAGTGCATCTCTGTCAAAATGCTGAGAGTTGTATCCATTTTGAAAATCCATGAACAGTTCTGACAGGAAAACAGGTGAAAGAGCGAAGTAATGCTGATGACTGGTTGGGTGAAGACAGTGGTGCAGACTGCTGGAAAACATCACCTAAAGTAATACAACTAGCAGAAGTGGAGGACAGGTAGGTGTGTGTGTGTGTGTGGTAAGGAATATTAAAGATAAGCTGGTCAAAAGGAACAGGTGGAAAGGGGGAATGGCAGACATGGAACCCAAGGGCTATTGGCAAGAATAAGGCATCTTCCAGAGTTAGAGTGAGGAGACAACAATGTCTTTTGTTTAACTAAGTGGTTCACAGGTGGGTTTGCCGTGGAATGGAGTAAGCTAATGCAGGTGTTTCTTCTATGAACTTTACCTTAAAGGGGTTAAAACTAGCTGTTGACAGATCATTACGGGTTGTTCTATTGATAAGAGTGATTCCTGGAACATACAGTAATCATGCCCTCCCAATTTCTGAAAGACATGGAGTTGATGGGCTGTATGGATTTACAGGTAGTCAGAAGGATGGAGGAACAGTAATCATGCCTTCACAATTTCTGAAAGACATGGAGTTGATGGGCTGTATGTATGTACATGTAGTCAGAAGGATGAAGGAGCATTCTGGTATGAGAATTAGCTAATGTATTTCCTGGCCTGGGATACATTTGTGTTTATATATATATATATATATATATATATATATATATATATATATGTATGTATGTATGTTTATGGGTGCAATCCTCTAACGTATGTTTCATCTAACACAATCTACTGAAACTTGGCTTACTGAGAACAGGACTTGCTCTGTATGACCCATATTAAAGCATATCCAACAGTTTTAATGAGTCAGTAGATCAGGTATGTTAAAATGTACTTCATAAATATGTATTTGCTTTGTTCAGCTTGAACAGACTGGATACTTTTATGTACATGATTATACAGTTTATAATCATTCTGAAAGACATCCTTGTCAAGAGCTTGCTCTGTTTTTGGTCAACACCAGGATAAACTATATCCCCAAATGTAAGTTATGAATACTTATTTATCTCCTTATTCTCCCTTCTTCTCTTACTACTTTACTTCTATCAATTTCCCTCCCCGGCTTTCACTCTAAATATAGCATCAGCCTGCTTTTCACTCACTTTGTATTGCAATTCCTGTTTGTATTACACTAATGTACCTTTAATTTCTCTATAAACTTGCTAAAATTCCTCTATTAAATCACTGTCGTACAACTTGTATCTATTCTTGACTAATGTTTTCATATTATGTCTAATTTGGTATAATTATTTAAAGTATATTTGTTTTTTGTATTGCTTTTAAAGACTGTAAAATTTTTATTCGTAAAATGTAATACTTTGAAGTTTTTCTCCCTGGGCTTCTGATGAAAATGGGCTCCTACACAGTCGTACTTTCCCAGTAATCAAATGTCAATAAATAAATAAATAATTGTGCACAGGTAGAATTTTTTATTAAGTTAAGCAGAAGCGTGTATTTACTTTTTTAATCATAATAAAATTACTTACAATGGTTTAGGAAGAAAGAAATATTCTTTAAGTGTGACGGTTTATTTTACTGGCATGGAATTTAGCTACCTCTGCAGATTCCATACATATGCAAAAGGACAGCCACGTTAAAAAACCTTCATCACATCTCTACAGATCCAGGAGGGTCATCCACAGTCAGGTTCCACTTACCAGCAACAAAGGTTATTCAACTAAGGGCAAAGATGTCATAGGTTGCCAGACATGGCAGACTTGATGCTATCTCAGTGCTTGCAGTGTTCTACTTAGCATGAATCACACCACTACAAAAACATTCCTGAAGTAAAGTGCAGCAAAGAATAGTGACTCTGAAAATGCATTACTTAAAACTAGTCAGCTTAGTAATGTGTCGCTTCATGGATTGACTAACAATGGAAATGTCAGTGTTGAGAGAACATGGAAAACTCTCTTCTATCTGCTGCAGTCAGAAGCACCCAGCGAGTTGTGTGTAGTACCCTAGCAAAATAAACTTTTTTTAGCATAAGAAACTGACAGAATCATGGTTATTGTGATCCCGTTTTCAGGGCTGTATTCCAGTGAATTATGTACACACATCCTTGCTCATCAGATGTCTCACTGATAATTTTGGAGTTTCTAAGTCCCATTTCAAAGAACAGATTGTACTTGGAAAATAACAGAATAGTTAATTCAGGCTGAGAAGATTTAAAATGCCTTGAGTTCAGCTGTAGAAACTGTAGACTGCCTAACTAAAAAGGAGCTTTCCACCACCTTCTGCTGATGGCTGTAAAAGCTAGAAAAACTAGAAAATTGCCAGTAGGTCATAAAAAGAAACTGGGAAATATATTTTCTATTACTTTTGCTTACTGCATAGCTTTTGTGCGTCACTCAATTTTTCTTATTCTTTCAGTAATAGTAGTTCCCATGTGGCAATGGTGTGACTCTGAGCATATCACATAAACAGACTGAGCTCCTGAGCTTTGTCTGGAAAAGGTCCACATGGATCAGTATTATACCTTGGTTGACAAATAAATAAAACGTCTTCTAAACGACTCAAGCGGGAAAGATGATTTGTTGGAGGAATTTCCAGGGGGACAGTGTAGATAATTCTGAAGATGTAAAGAATAAAATTTCCGTCCTCAAAAGTGTTTTTTTTTACTTTCACTTAGAACCAAACTAAGTGAGTGGGTGTGAAGGCCAAGCTTGCTTTTCTGTTTCTATAAAGTCCAACCCTTAGATAAGTTTAATATGTACAAAGTACTATATGGAGCCAATTTAGGTTGATGAAAATCAACATTCTTGCTTATCTGTGGTCATTAAGACTACATTCAGTGTTTTCACAAGTGCTTTTTCTATGATGAAACTTGCTTGAAAATCAAAATGGAGATGTACAGGAAAACAAAAAAGCAGGGGATAAATATTGCTAAAGTTATAGGATCACACAGAACTCTGTCCAAATTACATCAAAGTTTTACACAAACCCATCATTATTCAATCATTTAACAAAGCTACTTTTCTGTACTGAACAACCGTGTTCTCTTCAGTTTTTAAGAGCCATGTTTTTACTGAATGCACACGAGTTGCACTCTGTCACTGTAAGTAGTGCCTAGTGCAATACTATGCAGAAATGCCTCTATACACCCCATATGAAGACTGCACTCTGCAGTCCCCACCGCTTATTTTTATTTTATCATTCCATTGCAAAAGTGGGGAAATCTAAATGTTTCCCTCTTCCCCAAGGTTCCACAATCTCAGTAGTGGGGATACAGCACCCACATAAAGGATGCAGGGGGGCTTCTTCTAAAAATAACAAAGTAAATAAAAACAATTCAGAATAATTCCTAAAATTTCCAGTGTTACCTGGGGTCCTGGGTTTTATTTTATTTCAGAGTAGGCAGTTTTATGGTCCGATGTGACAAATGAGGACATTACACCTGGTGGGGGGGGATTGCAGGGCCAGCGACCTTCACCTGTGTTTCATGATTGTGGTACTAGGTCAAAGATGGTAGCAACCCTAGAAAGTGTACAGACTAGCGATCTCGGGGGGGGGGGGGGTTTACAAAATCCTGGTTTATAGTGGGGTAGTTAAATTCATCCATGAATATGGTGTTGGGTTGAATGGTGAGTGTCTCTAATACATTTATATATATATATGTTATGCCTTTTTCTGGGTCATAGAAAGGGACCTACAGCTTGCAAGGACATGGCTTTGGACTTTGCCTAAGGCAAACTTCCTAATATTAAGTGACACTCTAGCCAAATTTAAATCTCCCCCAAACCTGAGAACACAGTTGCTAATGCAAAATTATGCACAAAAACTGTACAGTCATGTCAATGGATGCGTAGAGACAACCTGAGAACACTTGCTAATGTGAAATTATGCACAAAACCCCTGTACAGTCATGTCAATGGATGCACAGAAACAGCTGTACCAACCCAGGAAAAACAAAGGACAAACTCAAAAACAAGCCCCCATGTGGAATCCCATCAACAACAGGTTACGTAATAAAAGGAAGAAAATAACGGCAAAAATCAGGAACTACAAAGCCCAGCAAGGCAAAAACTATGTTAATCTAATAAGCAACTGAGGAGGCTAATCAAGTCTATCAAAGCAAATGGCCTCCCAGGCCAGGGACAATCACAAGACATTCTTCAGCTATGTCCACAACCTCAAAGGCATAGAAAACAAAGTGAAGAACTAACTTTAAAAGGAGTCACCTATACTGAGCCAGAATATATAAAAAATCTACTGGCTGACAAATTTAGCTACAGTTTTGCCTCCCCCCAGATACCCTTCAGTAAATACCCTCAACCACAGCTCTCCCAAATATCACTACAAGAGTGCATTGAGGACTTGTTCCCAAGACCAAGAACAAGAACACTGCATAGATAGGCCTTGATAATATCTCAGGATGCCTCCTTTAATGGACCTGGGTAACTAGAGACCTACAAGTCAGACTATTCTTGTATGCAAAGCCATGGAAAGAATTAACATGGAAATGCTAAACAATGACACTCGAAACCTTCAGACATTGGATCCATCCAAATTTAGTTTCGTCAAGAGCAGATCGTGCTTAGTCAGCCAGGTGAACTTCAAGAATGTCATTAAAGCAATGGACAAGGGGCAAAATGGAGCAAATGGAGTCCAACTCTACAAAAAGGCCAGGCACTAGCAGAATTCCTCACAGCTCAGTGCTGTGCCACTCCTTTTTGGCATCTACTTATCAGACATAAAGGCCAACACCAAGGGCCACTGCCTGAACAAGTTTGCAGATGACTGCAAACTAGATGAAGTCATAGAGTCCACAAAGACAAAAATACCCTCCTACAAAGCTTGACACAAACCAATAACTAGTGCAAGAGCCATGGTCTAAAACTCAATGCCAAAAAATGTATAACAGCCTCCTTTAGGAAGACAGCTACCACAAACAGACACACACACCTAAGAGTAGACCCAGTGGTTAGGGATTTGACAACACATGTAGACAGAAACCTGACCTTTGACCATCAAGTGTCTACAGTAATAAGGAAATCATTCTATGTGGCACAACATATAAGCAAGGGTATTTTATCTAGGTCCAAGAATGCCATTGCTCCACTGTACTCAGCCCTCATCAGCCCAATCACTGAACACAACATCCCCTTCAGTATGTACTTGACTAGGCATAGGGAACAACTAGAGCATCCACAGAAGTCCCTCATAGAAAGAATACAGGGTGTACATAACATGTCCTATGTGGACCATCTCAAAGCCCAATCCATGCACTTGGTCTCCTCTAGACTGCTAAGAGGCGATTTATGCCTGGCAACAAAGCATCCACTAATCTCATGCTGATGCACATGCTGCACATCTGCAAAACAAAAAGCAGTGTTACCCAATCTAGGGACCTAAACATCATCAGCAAATTTAACAGGATATGTTGGAAGGATGGGTATTTATCTCACAGAGTATTCCCTCTCTGGAACAAACTTCCCATCTATGTGAAGCAGAATTCTTCCCTAACCCAATTCAAGCACAACTTGGACCAGTGAATGGAAATCACAAATTTAACCCAGTCAGGCACCTATACTCCGTTAACCAGAGGCAGCCTGTAATTGTTTGAACACCCATGCCCAAGCCTACATCTACCCCTTAAAATAACTCAGTGATGTCAAAAATGTAAGACAGATTTAGGAAGCATGGCTATGCTTAAAAAATCCCTGGGGTCGTTAGCTTAGTAATCAGCTATGAACATATGATACCAAGATAACACACAGTACTTATAACTCCAATGAACTATTCATTCGGCATGGGATTGTCATTGTTTAACCCTTAACCACATTGCGGTTTACAGTACTCTGCTGATCTTTACTGACATACCTCAAGTCTCAAGCATTCTACATTTCCCATAATGTTTTAAATTTACACTGCAGACAGGGAAAATACCCACTTGCCCCAAATTCTCATCACCCACTTCCCTGCCTACATACTACTCTCTGCTTTCATGTTATTGCCAAGTATTTATTTATTTCATTTTAATTTTAGCTAGCCTCTTGTGGATTGAGAATATGGGACAATCCAATTTGCACCAAGAGATTATGGGACAATCAATCTGCACCAAGATGTTTAATACCTGCTACTCCAAACATAGGAAATCAAAAAAAAGAGGTGACATGCCATCAACTCTATACAGTCAGACGTAATTATATTCTCTTTAACAGAGTACACACTTCTTCAAAACAACTGCTCTACTCTGGAAAAACAGCTGCTTTCAAAAGACTTGTTCTACAGCACTGTGAATTTACCACCCTAAGGGAAGTTGTTAACTCAGCTGTGAATCAAATATGGAGTTGCTTTGCTGCTATCAACTGAGCATGTAACCCTCTCATCCAGAGCACTGCAGCCCAGCTACTGCAATGCTTCTTAGCACAAGACTGCAGCAGCTGACCATGTCAGCTGTGGCCAGGGTGTACATACAAAGTTACAGCACAGACTCATGGACCACAATAAATGACAATGTACAACAATTCCAACTGAGTTGTAAACATTCACCCTAGATACCAAAATCATTACTCAACAACACTGTTGGCTGTATCTGTTTTTTGCAGCAGCAGGAAAGCTACCTGAAAACTTTTTATGAACACAGTCTGCTACTTGAGTATACACAGTAGTCAGCTGCCAGGAAATGAATGGTGTACCTGTCTCAGCTACTTACATGTAAATAAAAAAAAATATTGAAAATGCGCTAAATAAAAGTACAGTTATGTAAAATCTTATCATAACAGTGGATTGTCCTTTAACTATTGCAGTATTCTTCAACTCTGGGATCTCCTGCTGAGAATAGCCCAATATCAGGCCAGTATACCAAAGCCTTTATAATCTAGGCAGCTCCGTACATCAGACGTATGCTCCCAGTGCAAGCACAGGGCACAAAGGTGAAGTAGGTACGCTCCCAACTCAGAACTGAAGTGCCCCAGGAGAACCAGGGCTCCCACTGGAAAGGAAGACATACACATTCAGAAAAAGGAACCTCTCAGCCAGAACAAAAACACTACCCATGCAAAAGGGAAAAAAAAATGGAAGAGAAAAGGGGGAAGGAGGGAAGGAGTGAATACTGCAACAGTGAAAAGAAGGACATCTACTGTTATGGTAAGATTTTACACAACTGTACTCTGTCCTTTCAAATCACTGTTGCAGTATTCATCAACTCTGGGAGAGTACAAAAGCTGCAGTGAACACAAGGAAGAGAAAGGCAAGGAGGAGCCCTCCAAAAAACCCGTGTAGGATAGCCTTGGCAAAAGCTGCCCTGGCCCTGGAAATGACATCCAATTTATAATGTTTTGTGAATGTGTGAACCGAAAACCAGGTATCAGCTTCAGTGATGGAGCTGGTATCCAAACCTTTGAAAGAAACCCCCCAAAGAAGCCACTGCCCTTGTAGAATGAGTCCTCAAGGAAATAAATAACTGCTTACCATGAAAACAATAATAAAAATAAATGGTCTTGGAAATCAAAGAGGAGATGGTTTACTTACAAAACTGCCAAATCCAACGTCCTAGTATGAAAAAGAAACAAAACTGTGATTAGACTTATGAAAGGCCTTTGTTTTGTCCAAATAATATCTGAGCTGTCTATGCAAATCCAAACTATGAAGAACCTTCTCACTAGAAGATGCAGAGAAGGGAAAAAGAGGTAAACTGGCAAGATAGATTAAAGTACAACTCCTTAACCACCTTGGGCATAAAAGAAAGATTCATACAGAGAGACACCCTGTATCTATGAAAAAAACAAAAAATGGAGTGATCGCCATCAAGGCCTGTAGTTCAGATGCCCTTCTGGCAAAGGTTAAAGCAACCAATAAAACAGTCTTCCAGGTGCAATGTTGCAAAAAAGCAGCAGCAGTAGGCTCAAAAGGAGCCCGAGTCAGCTTTTCAAGTACAAAATTAAGATCCCAAGAAGAAGGAACAAGCTTTCCTGGGGGACTCTAATATAAAGGATGCCTTTAAGAAACTGCTTAACCTCAAACCTAGAGGCCAAAGGAGGAGTAAGTGGCAGACAAGTAGACATGGCTGACAACTGAGCTTTCACTGACGAGTATGCCAAGCCAGCATGCAACAGTTCACAAAGGTAGGACAGAACCACGGGGACCCTCACTGAAAAGTGGTAATGGCGATGTTTAAGACACCAAACAGAAAAATCTCTTCCATTAGATCATACATGATTTTCTGATATTGGCCTCCTGCAGGACCCTAAGCATGTCCTCGGACAATTGGTGCTGGAAAAGAATCAAAACCATAATCACCTAAAAGTGTTAGCTGAAGAGTGGAGAGATGAGGGTGAAGGAGAATTACTTTGTCGTATGCAAGAAGATCCATCGGGTGAGGTAACTTGTGATAACTGCCCCTGGCCAGATGGAATAAGAGAGGGAACCAGCGCTGTCTGGGCCAAAAGGGAGTCATCAACAAGATTTCTGGGGAGTCCTTCTCGATTTTGTGAAGGACCCTTGAAGAAGCGGAAGGAGAGGAAAGGCATACACGAACATTCCCTTCCAAAAGAAAGACATGGCGTCCACCTTTCAAGCCAAAGGACTTGGGACTTTGGAACAAAACTAAGGGAGTTGCCTGTTTAGAGGAGAGGCAAAGAGATCTACTTGAGGAATACTTCACTAATGAACTATGTCCAGAAAAACATCCCTGTGAAGCATCCATTCGTGAGGCTGTGTTCTGGACCTGCTGAGGAAAACTGCCACAAGACTGTACCTTGCTTCTTTGAACATGCTCCTGTAATTTTATTTTCTGAATATTTGCATCTGTAATTTTTATTTCTAATTGCACTGTATTATGTTTTTCAGAGCTTTTCTCCATGGGCCTTCGCTGAAAAAGGGTTAATTTCAGCTCAGTCGGACTGTTCCCTGTCAACAAATATAAAATAAATACATAAATAAATAAAATAAATACTCTGAAGGTACACAAAATGCCTGTAGGGTTACCTGCAGATTGATGTTTATTTCCCATGACTGAAAGGCTAACCTGGCAAGAAAGTAAGACCCTGTGCCCCCATGTTTATTGATGTACCACATGACTTTGGTGTTGTCCGTAAAAACTTTCAAGAGCCCCAGGACCCAGAGTGCATGAAAGGACTGAAGGGCCAGAATGAGAGCTTGCATTTCCTTGATGTTGATGTGATCCATCCTCTTTTGTGGGGACCAAAGGCCCTCCACCTTCAGGGTTCCAGAAGTGGCTCCCCACCCCAGCTCTGATGCATCTGTGAAGAGTTCCTGAGACAGCTGAGAAAGGTGAACAGGAAACTCCTGGATTGAGAGATAGTTGACAAATCCACCAGTGAAATTCCAGCTTGAGCAGAGAATGAGATGGTCCAGTGGGTTGAGGTGTTGAAGCCACATTAATTTTAGGTATCACTGAAACTTCCTCATATGGACCCTGGCCCAGGGGAAGCATGGGGATAATGGAGGCCATGAACCCAAACCCACAGCTCTAAGAAACTCCCTGGATCGAAGAGAGGACAGGAGAACCTGCAGCCTACGAAAATGTGATCCTAAGAGGAAATCAACATTGACTTCTGAAGTCTGACGGTGAACACAGACTATGTAGCAGATGCTGGGTAAACTAAAGATCCTGCACCAGTCTGGAATGGGATGGAGCCTGAAGCAAAATGTCATTGAGATAAGGAAATATTTGAATGCCCTGAAGCCTGCAAAAGGCGACTACAGGGGCTAGACATTTGATGAACACCCTTGGGGCAGTTGAAAGCCCAAAGGGCAAAGCAGAGAATGGAAAATTAGAGAAAGAAATTGAGAAACAAATATTTCCTGAACAGAGAGGATAGCAATGTGCAAGTAAGCATCCTTCAGATCCAACAAATCCAGAAACACCTGGGGGAGCAAGAGAAGAAACAGAGTCTGAAGAGAGAGCATTTGGAAAGATGGCACAATGAGAAAGGTGTTCAGAAAGGAAAGATCCAGGACAGGTCTCCAAGACCCCACTTTCCTGAGGACCAGAAACATCCTGGAGTAAAAACTCAAACCCCTCTCTGTTTGTGGAACCAGTGACCCTGCAATACCCCTGGAAAACTAGGAAGTTGTTCTACAGGGTTTGAAGAATACCAGAAGAGGAGGGAAGGGTCTTCCATGTCATGAACCAAGCCTGCCAGATAATGGACAGAACCCAGGTTTATGTGGTAATCAGCTGCCAAACTGGAAGAGAAAGAAGCCTGAGGGACAAGGGAAGCTGCCCAAGAGGAAAGGAGGGCAGACATTCAGATGGCTGTAGACTTGTCAGGTAAGGACTGCTTGTGGGACCTAGTTGTTCGAGTACACTTATCAGAAAAAACATGCGTAGGAGTCTTCTCACATTTAGAAGACTGTTGCGTCTATATTACCCGAGCAAATGTTTAGGTTAGTGAATACCTAAACATTGATCTGGTAATATCAAAAAATTAAAACAACAAAGTGTCGATTTAACATGGGGAATGAATTCCTTCGGCTGCAAAAAAAAAATTTAAAACCAAAATGAACTAGGGGGCTTCGCCCCACAGCCCCCCATACTTCCCCTAACTAAATATACCAACGCCGAGATCGCTCTACAGTGGGGAAAGGCGCAAAATCCACATAATGGCCAAGGGAATTCTTTCCCTGCGTTAAATCGGCCATTCACGTTTTTTTGCTTTCACTATTACCAGATTGACGTTTAGGTATTCGCTAACCTAAACTTTCGATCAGGTAATAGGAACCCAAGACTGTCTAGATAGCCTATGCAAAAAAAAAGCAGTTTTGCTAAGATAGTTCCTTTGAAACTTGGGAATAGGTGAGACAAAAATCTGCCTCAAATCTTTCATTACCTTTCCTTGATCTTTTAAGGTCTTGAAAAGGTTAGACACAGCAGTACCAAACAAATTATGGTTATTCAAGGGAGCATCCAGAAGCTTTGCTTTCATATCATCTGGTAAAGCTTGAAGGCAAAACCAGGAATAGCACCTCTTCACAGACCCAGAGGCAGCAACCCTGAAAGATGCATGTGTTGCTGCATTTCATAGAGTGATGGGCAACCTGAGAAGTGGAACTGGGCAAGGACAGAGCTTAGGCCTTACCCTCAATCATATCTGAAACAACCTTCCCAATCTGGGAAAGAAGCGATAAGATGTACCCTGTCATAACAGTCTGGTAATTTATGGTCCTGAAGGCTAAAGCATCCAAAGTGTATACCTTTTTACCAATCCTCTCCATGGGTCTACCGTCTTAATTGAAGGGAGGAGCTTGGAAGAAGGCAACTGCCCAAAAGGCTTATCAGTAGAAATGGAAAATACTGCAGGATCAAAAGAAGGGCATTTATACAGGAACTTGCAGACATCCAGCACCTTATAAAACCTTTCCGGTATCTTAAGAGCTAGAGGCAGAGAATCTGGTGTCAGGAAAGCAGCAGCGGTATCCAATAGAGCCACCAACACAGGAGGTACAGCTGAAGGTTTATGATAGTCCATTTGTAACAACTCATAATACCTTTTCTGGACATCCAAAACTTGACAGCAGTCCCTTTAGAAATGCTCTACTCAGATGGAGGGCCATGTCACTAAAAGAATGTTCCTTCAAACGAGAATCAGGACTGAAAGAATCCGCCCTCCTTAGAGCCATAATCTAAAGGTAAAGGTAATTGGGAAGAACAGGCTATGGCATCGGCCTCAGAAATTAATCTGCAGGGTCCCTAGCCCTCTTAGGGGTACAGGACCAAGTAGAAGCAGGAACTGAAACCCCCTGAGAGGGTTTTAAAGTCATCAAGACACTGAACAAGCCTTGAGAAAAGTTCTGCCATTCCTTTTCTGGATCCCTTCTAGACAACACATGCTAAGTCTTTTGCCTTTACTTCATAGGGATGTCTAAAGGTGGAGGTAATTGGGAAGAACAGGCTATAGCTTCAGCCTCAGAATCAAATCCTCTGGGTCCCTAGCCCTCTTAGGGGTACAGGACCAAGTAGAAGCAGGAACTGAAACCCCCTGAGGAGGTTTTAACGTCATCAAGACATTGAACAAGCCTTGATTAAAATCCTGCCATTCTTTTTCTGGATCCCTTGTAGACATCACATTCTTAGTCTTTTGACTTTACTTCATAGGGATGTCTGCTGTGACAAAACATGGAGATTTGGACCCCTGCCTAGAGTCAATCAAGGTACCTGACACTTCTTCCCATACAAGGATTTGAGGAATCCCTTTAGGCACCCTGAAAATAATCAAATGTGCTTCTCCCTCAACATCCACACCAGATGTTTGTAAAGCCTCAGAAGACATTTTAGAAGCAGGTTCTGTACTGGCCTTCAAGAAGGCTGAGGAAGAGGAAACCAAAGGTAACAACTGGCTGTCCTCTGGGTTCTCACTCATCTCAGAGACATCCAGTGGAGGCTGGACAGCACCAGACTCAGGCCTAGACTTCTTGGTCTTCTTCTTAAGCATCAGCTGTACCTTGGGGTGAGCAGATTCTGCTATGGTACGTTGGGCCAAAAGCTTGTGACACTGGTTCTCAAGGTAAACAGAAAGTGAAGCAAGGCAACTACACAAACTCTTGGGAACAAAAGTCTGACAGATGGAACACTACATGTGGCCATGGGAAGCACCTAAGCAAAACAGGTGCCTGTAATGGTGGCCTTTACGGGGAACCTGACTCCCACAATGACATTTCACTTTCTTGGATGAAATGTAACCCAGTAAACAATACAAGGAAAAGAAAAAAGAACCCCAATGGGGTACTTATCTAAAATATACAGGCTTGATAAAACCAGAAAAGTGAAGGGCATTCAGACTGACATAATATAACATGGTTTGGACTGCTGGCAATGAAGTTCTGATTTGGGAGTGTATGTATGTCGCCTTTATGCAGTGTGCTTGCACAGGAAGCATACATCTTACGTACAATATTCCCTAGGTAATAAAGGCTTTGGTATACTGGCCAGACATTGGGATATCCTTGGCAGTAGATCCCAGAGGTGATGAATATTGCAACAGTGATATGAAAGGACATAGAGGTGATGAATACTGAAACAGTGATATGAAAGGACATTATGTGGTATTGAGCCATTCCCTGACAGGCAGTTGGCTAGTAACTGCAGTGAAGAAATACACACACATTTCAACTTAAATTTATTTTAAAATGGTAAGTGAAGAAGTTGCAGAAATGTGTAAGTATAGTACGTTACCGTGACCTGTACCTTCTAAGGAAGGATGATACCCCCTGGTTAGTATGTCTGCGCCAGTAACCTGCATACTAAGCATCATGGTCCCACTTCCAGAATTAAAATGATATTCTTAGAGGAAAAGAAACTGTTCTTCCTATTTTCCCAATAGGAAATGTGAAGTTTTGGGAAAGTTTACAACAGAAAGACAGTCACTTTCTTAGTATGACAAATTCTTGAAATGACTATTCTCCCTTAGTCACCAACTGGTCATACTTGCCATAAAATCTGAGTGGCAAAATGGTGCAGTGGTAGCACTGCTGCCTCATACCACTTCATCCTCCTGTTTAGTTCCATAGTGATATGCCATCTGTGCGGACTCTGTAAATCCTCCCTATGTCTATGTGGAATTTCTCCAGTTGTTTCATTTTCAGCCTACATCTCAAGGACATGTTGGAGATGAAATGGCAATCCTCCAAATTGTCCATAGGTATGGGTGTTGCTTGAGTCAACAAGTTTGTGTATGTGTGCCCTCACATCCCAGGACATACTGGTACTGTGTTTGGAACTATTTTCTGTCTGCCTTGTGCCCAATAAATGCCTGCAAAAGATCTCACACACTAAAACCTTGAAATGGATAAAGTGGGCAACCAGATAATGAATGAATGTCTTAAACTTCTTCGACATTGAAGGAATGCTTGTACACCACTAAAACTCCTCAACCCTTCCATCACATTACCACATCCTATGCAGAATAATACCATCCATATTTTCAAATGACTATAACTTCAATGCACAGTTCAGTTCTGCCCAAGATGTCAAAGCATACAGATAAAACAAGGAATTTGTTGGAATTGAAGGAAACAAGTGAGAGCACTTCCTAGCAGTGCAAAGGTCATAATTACTCCATTAGCAAACTGCTAATGTCAGCAATATCACAGATGCATCTTATGTATGTAAACTTGAAAGAAAATTAAACTGCATAGTGTGCTGTCACCTATCCAAGCAGTAGAGCAGTTTTATAATAAACTTTCACCAGGCACTGCAAAATGTGTAATCTTACTTTCACAGTGCAAAATCAGGGTGTACTGAAGTGGCTGTGTTCTACATTTCCACTTTAACAGGCTGATAGGTATGAGTTGTCAACTCCATATGAAATTGTAAACACATAAGCTGAGCTGGAAGGTTCTTTACAATAAAATAGAAAACAAAATACTTCCTACTCTGTGTATATTTAAACAACTTGATAATATGCATCTACTGAGAAATGTGTGGTAACTATCAGTGCTGGCACATTATTATTGGTTTCTGTATATGCATTAAGATCAATGGCAGCACCTTCAATGAAACAGGGATTGTAAAATATCGATAACATATACTCTTATCTAGATATTATCAACACTGGGGAGTACTTAAGTCATTCATTACTGTAGTGCTGGTGGCTGGTAATGGTGATGAAAAGCCATCATGGCCCTTACTGAGGTATTGCCTCATGATCTTATAGGGGAGGCAGAATACAGTAAACTCTTGGTTAACCTGCACCCATGGGGTTGGTAGATGCCGGATAACTGTAGTTTCTGGTTGCTTGAGAGTTACTATTAAAAATAGGCCTAATAATGTACCCTAGTGGCTCCCAAACATTTTCGACTCTCGGCTCCCTTGCTGAATCCAGGTTTTCCTAAGCCCCCCCCCCCACGATGCGCAGAAAGTGCATATTTTATTTATTTATGTGACATTTGTTTAAAGAGGCTGCCCGACTGAACTAAGAGACCTGGGAAGAAAAATTCAAAAGTACAATAAAAAGACAATTACCAAAAAAAGTGTACATTCTGCTTAACAGCATAACACTGATCTACTATGGCTGAGAGGTAAGCAAACCTAATGGCAATCTTATTGATTTTAAGTTTATAAGACCAATATTTAAAATCTGTCCCTATTATTTGGCTCTGTCCAGCATACCTCTCAACTGTATAGATTTTTGCAGAATGTCCAGATTTTTGCCTCATATTTTTGGTCTTTTTCTAATAAAATTGTTGTTTTCTGGCAAATCACTGGCAGATCATTGAGGTTGAAGTTAGAAAATAATGACAGACAGTTGTGTTTCATACTTCATACCCTTCAGGAAATTCGTGCTAATGCAAAACCTGCATTTTTATCAACTTTCTAAGCTTGTGAGAGCAGTACTTAAAAGTGTCCCTATTTTGTGCCTTTGTACCCCTCACTATTTTTGGCTTTGTCCAGATTTCTTAATCTAAGAGGGTGAGAGGTATGTGTCCAATGGTATGGTCCAGACTTACATAGACCTCATTGCTGCTGCCAGGGATCTCTCTCACTCTTCACTCTCTCCCCCCGTGACACACAGACACACAGACACACACACACACACACACACACACACACAGACACACAGACACACACACACACACACACACACAGTCTCTTTTGCATTCATGCATGCATTCACTCACACACGCAGACAGACACACACTCATACAGGCATTCACTTACTTGACGGCCCGGTTCCAAGTTCTCTACGGCCCGATATTGGTCCGCGGCCCAGTGGTTGGGGACAGCTGCTATACTTGATGCCAGTTCTGCTAAAAAGCTACAGTAATTTTAGTGAATTCAGTTCTCACTTCACACCATAGCTCTCAACCTCTTAGCACACAAAAACTGGACAAACAAAGCCAATAATGGGGGAATACGAATTCAGTTCTCACTTCTCACTCACCATAGCTCTCAACTCTTAGCACAAAAAATCTGGACAAAGCTCACAAGTGGTGGCGGCTAGGGACTTTAGGGTCTTTTTACACTGGCAGACTAAAAGAATGTTAATTAATGTACATTTTGGGAAATAAAATAAATCTAGGACTCTTAATTATTGCCATTATTTACGGAGCATAATTCACCACTTTTCCTCAAAGTCACCAGTTTTAGGAGGGATTAAGAGGGACAGATCTAAAACTTGAGTCAAAATCAGGGACGTCCCTGAAAAGACAGTTGAGAGGTATGAGTCAGCCTAGTAGTCTATAATCAGTTTAGGAAAAACATGTAGACCTGCTTAACTTTCAAGTTCAAGACCCCATAAATGTACAAAACCAGTTCCCTAACCAACTTGGCTAGCCAATAGCCAGGTGCACAATTTACCATGTTTACAAATAACAAAACATCTACTACATAACAAGCTTTTTTTGCATTTTTTTTGTCTTTCATCTGTGGGATAATTTTACTATCAATCATTGAATGTCAAGTTCAAGTACATATAAGATAACTGTCTCAGCTCAAGAGTAAAACACAGAATGTCATATCACAGAAGGCATGAGTTATTTTTTTTACCTGTCCAACTTACAAGTCATGATAAACCCTCAAAGTTTAAATGGATTTTATTCCCACTAACCCTGCCTCTTTAAATTTTGCTTATAAAACCAAAACATTTGACATGTATCTTCTATCTATACTAGTATTCAGAGATTTACAAATAAAGCATAACGTTCTGTAACACTTCATTAACTTTTTCATCCCACTCTCTCAATTATTTTTTTTTCAAACTGTTTGCCCCTGCTACTTGACAACCATCAGACAACCTCTCTGTCAAACAGCCCATTTGTTCCCTCAACAGGTGAGAGCTGCCTGAGAGGGGTCATCATCCAGGCAGCCATTAGGGATGGTCCAAAGATTTTTCCAGTTTTCTCCTCAGCCCTAACCCTGAGCTCACCCATCACTGCACTGAGGATGAGGAGTGCAAAGGACTGCCACAGTATTGTAGGTAGTAACCCCCATGGGGGAGGGAGGCAGTATGTAGAATCAAACATCCAAATCAAATGCCATCATTGTCCAAGCTGTAATAACTCTTACAATTGGCGTATAGTTCACTAATCCTAGTTAACATTTATAATACTTATCCCAAAGCAGACAAGTTTAAAAATTAGTGACTCAGTTTACAGTTAATATGCAACCTGCTACTTCGTTTTGTCAAATACAAAATAAGAGATGACTAACTTGCAAAAAGGCACTCAAGTGCAATTCACACACAAATGTCTGCACAAAATACTTTGTTCTAATTTAGACCACTTAGTAAACTGTAGCCAACCATTTAGAACTCAGACAACATCAGTCAAAGACTTTCTAATCATTCTTAAGATCACATCTAGGCTCAGGGACATAACATTGAGTTATACCTTTTCTAAAGCTTGGACTCTACAACTTGAAGCCTACATTGTACAGAACTCAACATTTTTTACATACTTATTAGAAACTGGACTACATGGAATAATAACTGTAAAGGCTGTAGCATGACCTACCCCACTGAATCATTATAATTCTGTTTTTCATCCTTATCTCTTGGTCTCCCATAACTCAATCCATTTTCCTAGCACACTATATTGAATTCCAGCCCTGGGTCTTCAAACGTACTTCTACACTGACTTGAAACATCTATGCTCTCTTGACTACCATGTTGAAACGATGTCAGAGTATTCATACATTGACTGCTTATACTGGCAAACTTAACATTAGCCTACATTTGTTAACTGTCCACTATTATTGGTCCATTGTCCGGTTGTCAAATTCATATTCACATAGTGCTTCTTTGTCAAACTGGCAATTTTTGAATGAGAAGCATATACTGTTTAATCACAGGTATCTCTAGGGCATCTCAGATGGGGGTTTAGGAATCCATGAGATTTAACACTGCTAAAGATATTTCAGTCATGGATGGGATATTGATGGAATAAAGCACTGATTCCCACTGGAACAAGGTATGGAACTGACATTGACATTGTGTGTCTAGCTTAGGAGTTAGACTCTGAGAGAAGTCTGTTGTGCTCCACATAATCTGCATCAGCAGATCATACCAATGAAGGAAGGACATGGCAGATCAGAAGAAAGCTCCATGCTGTTTACTGCTGCTCATATTATAGAAAAGATGTGCCCCAATCAAGTCCATGCACATAACCCATGCTTGCATGCTCACAATAGTACTTGCATACAAAGTACCTTCCTTTACTCAGAGGGAAATAATACAGTAACACACTATGTAGTACCATAACATTTGATTGCTTAACATGTACAGATATAAACTGTTTGAAAGCAAACCTCTTAGATAAGGTACAATTTTCCACATGATAGCTTTATGTAAATGAAAAAGTCCAAATGTTGGTGTATCGATACTGCAAGCTAAAATAAACACACAAACATACAGCAGACACAAAATATACGCATGCAAACCAATGAAATAATACAGCTCACTTAAAACAAAACCCAAACTAAAAATCTACAAAAGAAATGAAACCGATATTAAAAAACACAAATTGTATCTTCCATTTACTTTGGTTTAAAAATAAATAAATAACTTCATATACTGCACACATAAAAGGCAGACAATGCACCCCTGACCCACCCAAAACATTTTTGTCATCTAAATCATGCTTCAGAAATGATACTTATTTAAATGAAAATAGATTAAAATAAAACACATATCACATCTAACCAATCAGTAAACAGCCTCAGTGCAAAATGAACCTAATTCTAGCTTTCTAACCCAAGTAAAATTTAACTAGAAAGCAGTCTAAAGGGTAGCTGACTTTCCACTAAAGTTAGATGCAGTGGCTGTCTTGCCTTACACATATAGCCAACTCAAAGCCAGTAGATTAGAGCAATAATGAGTCGTATTAGACAGTATAACAATTAGGGAGGAAGAATCTACTCTGTAGAAGAACATAGCTGGACAATGTAGTGCAGATGTGAGCTGATATGAGAACATTCTCTTTTAATGTGAGAATATGTATCCAGTCTAAGTTTGTCCTCAGTGTGATGGAATCCCCTCCATTCATACTCCAACCATCACCTCATCTTTCTTGTCTGCAAAGGCTCTGGACACGCCAACATTCTTTTTTCATAAGCAGCATCAGACATGCAGTTCTTAGAAGACAGCTCTGTTATAAACGGACCTCTGGGTCATATGAAGAATCCCTGTCAAGGAACACCAGTAAGGACATCAATATGCCTTAAAACTCTACTCTGGACTAGTGGTATCTGTGGTGAGAGCTGCAGAAGGAAATTGCATCAGGCCTTGAAGCTTGCCTCACTCCCATTTCAGCAATGACCATCTCAGCTGGAACAGTGTCCTTGAATATAGTTCAAGAGGGAAACACCTGAGCAAAGCCACAATTCTCCATAATCTGACAAGGCTTTATGATAAATTTTCTAGATTTGCCATCAACTCATGACTCGTGCATTAAAATAACATAGGATGGGCCATCTTGGATGACACAGAACTGAGTTATTGAAGAAATATGCAAACTCTTGCAAATGAGTCTCAAGATAATGAAGTGAATTGTAAATTAAGAGAACTCTGTAATATGCTAATGTCCCAATTACATACTCAAAAGACTTTAAATTAATGACTTTATTTTTCAAAGAAACCAAAAACATTTATAAAAATAAAACCTTAAAAACACACCTTAAGAAAATTGAAGAACATCTGAATATTATGTCCAGACTATTACCAGTAAATTTTGATAAATCAGTAAATGAAAATGTTTGTTACAACAAATATATGCTGCAACATAGAACTGATATAAGTAGAAGAAATCAAATAAGGCATGCCTCTTTACCCTATTTGACAAAGCTGGGAATGCAGTGGTAGATCAGTGTAGAGGGCATACTTCTAGAAGCTATATACATTATTTGGTAGCTGATCCCTTATTATCGGCAACCAAATAGAACATATCCCAAGACAATTTACAGAAATCAAAAAACACAGAGGAGCCAGACTGACTGCGGATGAATTTTAGTACTTGTAAACAGTCAAGTATTTGCAGTTATTAATGTTCACCCATAGTCTGTCTCCGCTGTGTTTTTTTTTCTTGGCGTTTTCTGCATTTCTACATAGTGATAGTTATTTCTTTGCATACCTAAGATATTTCCTATACATTTGTTATTACAAATGGACTAGTGGCAAATCCATAAGATGCACTTGGATACCCTCCACACTAAATAAATAGAATATTTTTAAACATGCACACGGTTTATGGTACAACATATAATAAAAGTATCTAAAATACACAACATTCTAGATGAATTTTCCAAACCTTTTCATATACACTTGCCATATATTTTTTAACATTATTCTAATGCTTTGCAGTTCCAGAGTAGCTTGCATCATTATTTATACAAGTGTCAAAATATCATTAATAACAAAAGAGATCAGGACAAGAGAAAATATTAATAAACAAAGAAAGCAAGACAGGAGGAAATAAATTTAGACATCATCAACCAATTTCTTTACTTAATATAGATTGTCAGCATCATTACTAAAAGTGATAAAAATAATTCTTTCTTCATTAAATATAAATTACCCATTTCAGTGTTGATTTTGCCCAGGGGCGGCCACGGTGGTGTAGCGGTTAGCATTGCTGCCGCACAGCGAGAGGTTCTCCAGTTCGATTCTCGGCTGGGGTGCCTTCTGTGCGGAGTCTGCATGTTCTCCCTGTGGTTGCGTGGGTTTCTTCCGGGTGCTCCAGTTTCCTCCCAAAGACATGCAGTAGGGAGATTGGACACTCTAACTTGGCCCTAGGTGTGAGTGTATACATGTGTGTGTGTGCCTTCTGTGGAAGGCTGGGCACTGGGCTGGTAACTCGACACCATAAAACTCCACTGCCAATCATGAGTGGACAGATGATCCACTGTGGAGACCCGTAACTGAGAAAAGCCAAAAGAAGAAGTGTTGATTTTGTCCAGAATAATTTCAGAAGCTAATAGGATATGCTTGTACTGCAGTTTGAGTTCTGAACATAGAGTGCTGCCAATAATCCATTACAAGTCCCATTCCCGCTTGCATTTGAGCAGCCAGGCCAGCTGGAAATGTGTGCACGACATGAGCTCCTTGAGCTCAATTCTGACCGGTAGCCCTAAATGAGCTGATGTCATCGTGCACGTGATGACATCAGCGCAAAAATTGGAAAGTTTTTAAAAAATAAAAAAATCTGAAATGAAGGGAGTAATTTGATATGGTTGGGAGGTATGGTTCGCGGCGCCCCTGTGAGGAAGCCGCAGCACACACTTTGGGAACCCCTGCTGTACCCTATACTATTTGTTTGGTTTGACTTGTTCTCGGGTTGGAGAGAGAGGGAATTTATTATTTTCTTCCTTTTTAAAACTCAAACTCTAAAAATGTAAGGTATGTTTCTGTAGAGGGGCGGGAACAGAAAGTACAACACATGAACATTCGACTGTATTTCTTCGATATTTTTTTCCTGGTTGCTTGAGTTCTGGTTAACTGAGAGTTTACTGTATACCTTAACAGCTGTAAGATTACAGAGAGGGATTTAACTTGTGATGTGAAGGGCACATAAGCCCCTAATGGATTTAACGGGTTTGCCACAGTGTCTACACTGATATAACAAACGCACATACATGTTATGATCTTTTAAAAAACACAGCATCACTTCCCACAATGGCTGACACTATGAAATATATGACAACAATCTTGAGTATAGATGTCAACGTTTTGCTTTTCATTGTACTATTCTTTCCTGGAAACTTCCTTAATGAGAAAATGTATGTATATATTTTACACATCCGTACTTGAATGCTTTATTAAATTGCTCCTAACGTTGTATCAAATCAGTAAGAGACCCTAAGTTCACTGTAATAAGGGTACAGAAAGAATGCAGAGCGTACTTTTTTTGACTAGAGCACTCTGCCATATATGGTATAGCCAGAGATAAGGAATGCCTTGAAGAAACCACATGAACACAAGGTGTGACTGCAATCTTTGACATGAATCTTGACGTCAAGATATCCTCTCTTCATTAAGTCTTCTGTAATGCCATTTTCCAACTCTGCAGTCTAACAGAAAGATGAACAAACTCTCATTGCAATAGCTGTGTGAAAGATACAGGACATTTATTTTTCAGAGTAGCCTGGAGCTCTGTTGCAATGACAAACAAAAGATGTACAACTGTCCAATTAGATCTTCAGCATTGGATTACTGTAAACTCTCAGTTAACCGGCACCCATGGGGATTGGTAGATGCCAGATAACTGTAGTTTCTGGTTGCTTCAGAGTTCCTATTAAAAATAGGCCTGACTAATACTGTACCTTATACTATTTGTTTGGTTTGACTTGTTCTCAGGTTGGGGAGAGAGGAAATTTATTTCTATCTTCCTTTTTAAAACTCAAAAAAATGTAAGGCATGTTTCTGTGGGGGGAAAACAGAAAGTCAAACATATGAAAATTGTACTCTATTTCTTTGATTTTTTTTTCTCGTTGATTAAGAGTGCTGGATGCTTGTGTTCTGGTTAACTGAGAATTTACTGTATACCTATATGCAAGATGAATACATCTAACACTATTAGTATTTTTCTGTTCACATATAGTGAATACAAACGTGACCTGACAAATGCTACAGCAGGAGCTAGGTCCTTTCTAAACATATTTTCGATTCATGCAGGACATGATAGATGCACAAAGGCTGAATCTTTCAAAATCTGCTCTGTCATTACTGGCTACTGTCTTCAACTAATCCTGCATTTGCTACAAAACAGTACACAGTCAGAAAAGGCAAACGGCTACAGAATACAGAACAGAATTCATACAAATTATTTATGTATGATCTGATTTTTGCACTTAAGAAAGCTGTTGAAGCAACATGCATTGCTTGTATCAGCATAAGGGGTCAACTAAATATGTTTAGATCTGGGATTGTCATTACTGCTTTGAGCTACTGTGATGTTTCACAAAGATTGTGTTACACAACAGATGTCCACATCAGAAGAGACAGCAGGACAGCTTTCCATCTTTACTATTAAAAGCTGAGTGTGTGCTTTGCCTGTACTGAAAGACTAAAACTGACCAACCACCATGCCATGGTTTGTTATGTAGCAGTTACAAAAGATAACAGTCACAACTGTACAAATGGATGGAATTAAATTCAGGTGTACTTAAAGCTTTTTATCTTTATGCTTCACCTGTGGTGAAATATTAAGTGGCTATATTGTGAAAAAGAAAAATATTACTCAGTTGTATCAAATTAATCTGCAATGTGATAAACTTCATTGCAGGATAGCATAGGTGGTTACTGATAAAACTCTGCAGGTAAAAAATGTGATTTCTGCACCAGTGAAAAACAGTTCTAAAACAAAGTACACATGCCTGGTGAGCAATTTTTAGGACAAAATATTGCTTAATTTTTACTACAATGTGTACTGTAGAAGTTCCTATACAAGCTGGTTGAAGCAGGATTCAAATAGCTTGCTTTACTATCATAGGTCTGTATATTCTAAAGCTACCACAAGTGGAAAAAAAAAGAAGTTATGTACTCACCATAACGTTCCATCTGAGTATGTAACTTCATTTGTCAGCAACCTGTGGGTATCCGATCCGATTCCGAGTCGGCAGCTTTCCTAGCCAAAGATCCGAGCTCCAAGCTCCTCCCCCTACCCATAATGCCCTGCCATCTCCCTCTAACCCTCAGATCGAGTTTGCCATAGTATCATAGAACATTACTACAACACAAGGAAACTACTTGAATGTTCCATTTGATGTCATCTGGAAAGTGACATATCCTGAACCTTCAAGAACTAACTAAAGGTCCGGGGGATGGAGGGAGGGTTGGTTGCTGACAAATGAAGTTACCTACTCAGATGGAACGTTATGGTGAGTACATAACTTCTTTATCTGAAGTAGTTAACTTCATTTGATCAGCAACCTGTGGGACAGAGTCCCCAACTACCAATAACTTGGGAGGTCCTCATGGAAGGATATTCCGGAGCACTGCAGAGCCAAAAGATGAGCATCCTCTGGATATTAGATCCAATTTATGATGTGTAATAAAAGTATGAGAGGAAGCCCAAGTAGCTGTTGAACAAATGTCATCCAAAGACACCCTCGACCAGAAGGCAGCAGAAGTAGCCACAGCACGGGTACAGTGAGCTCGAACCCTCAGGGGCTCAGGTCGACCAAAGCTTCTGTATGCGAGAAGGATGCATTGGGAAATCCATCTAGCTAAGGTTACTTTAGTCACTGGCTTACCCAGACAGGACTTAGCAAACGAAACAAAAAGTTGATCTGATTTTCGAAATTCAGCTGTTCTGTTTAAGTAAAAGCGCAACATTACGTCCAGACAATGAAGTCTATACTCTCCTTTGTTCTGATAATTAGGAAAGAAGACAGGTAGATTGACAGACTGGTTGATGTTGGCTTCTGAAGCCACTTTAGGCAGAAAGGAAGGATTAGTCCTGATGAAGACCCTGTCTTTATGAAAGATGATGCATGGAGGCTTACTGCAAAGAGCGTGAAGCTCCGAAATCCTCCTAGCTGAGGTAATGGCAATCAGGAAGGCAGTTTTCCAAGATACATACTTTAAAAAAACTGAGGCTGCAGGCTCAAAGGGGGGACCAGTCAGAGCCTGAAGAACTAGGGTTAAGTCCCATGGAGGAACTGCATCTTTAACAGGGGGTCTTAACAGGAAAGTTCCTTTCAGGAATGTCTTGCAAATCTTAGAGGAAGCTAGGGGGCCAAAACTGTTTCCAACATGGAAGTGGGAAATAGCTGCCAATTGAACTTTAACAGTAGAAGAACTTGCCCCTTGATGAAAACTATGGGATAGAAAGTCGAGGACTGCTGGGATAGGAGCCGTAAAAGGATCCAAATTCCTATGCTCCGCCCAGATAGAGAAACGCTTCCATTTACTCTTGTAGATTCTCCTGGTAGAAGGCTTATGAACAGCCACCAGGATGGCCTTAACTGAGGATGAGATACCAGGAGTCCTGGCCATTAATGGAACTGGATCAACCAAGCCAAGAGCTTGAGGTTGTCCAGGTAGGGGGTCTTCCATCCCAGGGGATAAGAAATCAGATCCGCAATGGGATCTAAGATCCATGGAGGATGTACTAGATGAGACCATAGGCATGGGAACCAGGTTTGGTGAGGCCAGAATGGGGCTGTGAGGATAACTCTGCTCCCCAACCGACAAGCTTTCTGCAAGAATTTTGTCATCAGCTGAAGAGGAGGATAAGCATAAAGAATTCCGGATGGCCAAGCATGAAGCAGAGCGTCTCTGGGGACTTCCCCTGGTGGGGGAATTATTGCGAAGAACTCGCTGCACTTTGTGTTCGAAGGCAACACGAACAGATTGCAGCAAGGATGACCCCATCTGAGGAAGATTTGTTCTGCTACTACTGGGTTCAGAGACCACTCGTAAGGTCAGAGGATAGTTCGACTCAACCTGTCCGCTAGGATGTTTGACCGACCCGGTATGTGCGTTGCTATGAGAAAGCGGTTGATGGATATCGCCCATTCCCACACTCATGGCCTCTCGGCAAAGTGGGTAAGATCTGGTTCCCCCCTGTTTGTTGATGTACCAGACTACTGACATGTTGTCTGTTTGAATTGCAATAGTCCCTGGAGGAAGAAGGGAATGGACAGCCTGCAACGCTAGAAGCACCGCCCTCATCTCCAGAACACTGATATGCAAAGAGGTCTCTGTGCGAGTCTACATGCCTTGGACGGATCTGCCCATGCAATGCCCCCCCCCCACCCAAGGAGAGATGCATCCGTAGTCACTGTGACTTGGGGTGGGGACATGGAGAAGGGGCGCCATTCCCGGAGGTCCCTGGAATGGAGCCACCAAAGTAGAGATTCCCTGCAAACCCTACTGAGGGGGATAGGTGAAGACAGGGGGTGACGTAGGATGGACCGCTGGACCTGTAAGGTCCATTGAAGGATTCTCATCTTCAGACATGCGATAGGTGACAGATTGATGGCCGCTGCCATGGACCCCAGGGCCCTCAGGACTAATTCCGCTGGAAGGGCCGACGATTGTAGAAGGGCCAAAATGTGAAGTTTTAGATTGCGGAGTCTGTCCTGGCCCCTATGAAATCCAAGATCTGAGTAGGCTGAAGGGAGGATTTCTTGCGGCTGATCATGATCCCTAGATGGCGGGCTAGATGTAAGAAGTAGTCCCTGCTTGAACATAGTAGATGCTTGGTGGGGGCGGTTAGGAGCCAGTCGTCCAGGTAAGGAAAGACATGTATTCCCTGAAGCCACAGGTGGGCCCCTACAACTGCCATGACCTTGGGGATCACCCTGGGGGCTGTGGTGAGACCGAAGGGTAGGACCTTGAACTGATAATGGTTGGCTCTCAGCCGAAAGCGGAGAAACCTCCTGGATCACCTGTCCATTAGAATGTGGTAGTACGCATCCTTGACATCTATCAAGCACATCCAGTCATTCTCCTGTAAAAGTGGTACAATAAATTGAATAGTGACCATCCAGAACTTTTCCTTGGCGACTGACAGCTTCAGTGTGGACAGGTCGAGAATCGGCCTTAAGTCCCCCATCTTTTTTGGCACCAAAAAGAACCTGGAGTAAAAGCCTGATCCGGATTGCCTGAGAGGGACGTGCTCGATGGCTCTTTTTATTAGCAGCTCTCTTATTTCTAAGGCTGCTACCTCCCTCTGATTGGGTGGGACGTCGGGGAGGAGACATTAGGAATGGAACTGAACAGCCTCTGGATATGATTCGGAGCACCCAGCAATCTGTCATAATGGACTCCCAATGTGCTAGGTGCTCCGAGAAACGCCCCCACAACTGCCTCCAGAGAGGAGCAGTCGGGCAACCCCTCAGGGTTGCTGCGCAGGTCGAGTGGAAAAAGGTTCCCTCGACCAGAAATTCTTCACCCCCCCCCACTGCCTCTGGGCCAGTGTCCACCTTGTCCTCCTCTGCCTCTGAAGGACAAAGGATCTGGAGCAAAACGGGACTGTTGAGCTTTCCGGAACCACATCTTCTTTTGTCCTCTTTGGTTCCTGGAGAAGGACCTCTGAGGAGCCGAGAAGCGGATCCCGATGGCAGACAACATCTTCCCGTCTTTCTCGCTCTGGAGAAGCGTATCTCAGACAGTTTTGCCGAAAAGCGTAGAACCGTCAAACGGGGCATTTGCGAAGAATGCCTTGAAGGGTTCTGCAAAGTTGCAGAGACGGAGCCAGGCCTGTCGACGTAAGACAACGCCTGTTCCACTGGCTCTAGCCGCTCCCTCCGTGGCATGAGAGAAGCCGCATAGGTGTGTTAGTAATCAACATAAGAGTGGCCATTCGAGCCGAGAAGGTCCACTTGTCCTCGGCCGACATGGACTCTGGGGGTGATCCAGCGTACTCTTTGATTAGGTCCCGCTGGAGCCAGATTATATAGTTCAGTGACCTTACAGAGAAGGTCGCTGAAGCGAACATCCGCTTTCCGAGGTGGTCATCATCCGAGACTCCTCCTTGTCTGGAGGATGTACCGAGGAACTCTCATGTGCTAATTCCTTTTTACTGGCAGCCGCCACCACCATGACATCCACCGGAGCACCCTTGCTCCAAACTGTCCTGTCCATGGGAGGGCAGAGGATCCTGTCCAGTCTCTTGGGTATTGGCTCGACAGTGTCCGGCTCCTTCCATACCCTGGTAGTTATGAGGTCCACCAGGGGATCGGTGGGAGGGGACACCCAAGAGGTAGATGGGCCTGTGTCAAATGCCTCCAGAAACACAGACTCATCTGAGGAAGGTTTTTGGGCAGAGCACCCCCTCTAATGCGCAAGATTTCCATAATGTCTCCAAAGGAGACGTCTTTGGGGGGGTGACCTTGGGGAACCTTCCCCTAAGTCCATGTCTTCTGTGAGGGACTCAGGTGAGTCCAAGTGCCTCCTCTTGCACTTTTGTTTGTGAGGGACCTCCTCGGAGGGGCTGTCCGAAGAGGCCTTACCAACAATGTCCTGTTCCCCTACAGGAATCATCTGGGACATAGGCGCAGGCTGTCCCTGGGGCCGGATAATGGAAGAAAAGCCCGTCTGAAAGGGAATGGCGGGTGGATCCGTAGCAAGAGCCTGGGGCGTCGAATCCCTCGAGAGGACCCTCTCCACGATGTCGAATGCCGAGGGTGAACTGCTCTTCCTAGGATCCGAAAGCAGTCCCCTTGGATCCGGCGTGTGGATCGGAGCCGGAGATGACCCGATCGGATCCGAAAGAGTAGTACGCTCCGATCTCAATGGAGCCAAAGGACCACTGACCCCCTCCGGATCCGATGCTCAACTCACGGCCCCGAGATCTCGGATCCGACAGACTCGACGGTACAGTCGGTGCCGAAGTAGGAAACACTGCCTGCGCCGACGATGCCCCGGCTCTGAAGCTAGTCGGATCCGACTGCTCCAAAACCCGATAGCAGGTCAGAGAAGGAGCAATGGGGGTGAAAAAGGGGGTCGAGCTCCCCCCAGAGGGGGGGAGGCAAGAGCACTCCCATCTGCAGCTGGGCCTGAAGAAATTGATGCATCATCCGGTCCATGTCTGCGTCGGATAGACTCCTGGTTGACCTGGATGAGGCCACCGAGGCCGGCCGGGAAGGTCACCTAGACAACCTCGAAGGTGACTGGGTTTCCTCCTCCGGCTCCAGGGAGAAGCATGGAGAATGAAGCCGGAAGAGGGAAGACCCGGGGAACTTAAGGGGAGATGCAAGCTACTTAGACAGCGGGGCCGATAGAGCTGACTCGGACCGCCTCTTGTGGCTACAGTGCCTATCTTTCTCTCGCTCCTTGTCCTTCCTGTCTTTCTTTCTACCGTCCCTTTCCTCCTGGGCCAAAGGGGGAGGTTGAGTCCCGGCCAGGGGATCAGAGGCAGTAGGTGGATCCACCGCAGCCACAGCTGGTGCCACAGAGGAGGAGGAAGACGAAGTGGAATCAGGGGGCAAAAGGCCCGCAAGTATTAACTTCGTCCTCCTATCCGTCAAAGCCCTGGGATTGAAGGCTGCACAGATAGTGCATCCCGAAGAAAGGTGGTCAACACCCAGGCAAATAACGCACTGAGTGTGGCCATCCACTGGGGACAGCTTATGGCCACACTCGGAGCATTTAGAAAACACAGCTTTTGGGCCTTCAGACATTTCATAGAAAAGAAGCACAGGCCCACACACACACGCCTTCACACACAGACAGGGGGGAGGGGAATTAACTTTAACTAAGCTGAGAAGCTTTAAACTACCCAAAAAAAGACTAGGAAAGAGAAGGGAACCACACACACAAGTCTAGAAGTTTTTGACAGAAAAAGAGTAAAAAAAGGCTTTAAACTCACAACATCCATGCAAGGAGCTCGTTCTATAATGCTTAAAGAAGCCACGGCAAAAGAGATCCGAGGGTTAGAGGGATGTGGGCATTATGGGTAGGGGGAGGAGCTTGGAGCTCGGATCTTTGGCTAGAAAAGCTGCCGGCTCGGATCCGATACCCACAGGTTGTTGATCAAATGAAGTTACTTCAGATCTGCTCTTTTCATGTTGTAGCAGTCAGAGAGAGTTGATTATTTAAGGCATCCAGGTGCTGGAAAAAAACCCTCAGCACATGTAAATAACTATGTAATAAAAAAAGAGGAAAGGTTTGTAAATATGTGAAACCATACATTTGAATGTAAATACTGAAGTTGCTGCACTTGCTATGTTAAGACAACACTTCATGAGACTTGCCTCACCCAATTTGACCATAATCCAGCAAAGCTGCATCTGCTATGGCAAAATGTAATTTCTATTATCCTAACAAGCTGTTATGTCGACATACATGTACCCAAGTCAGTTCTCTAGCAATTACATACCCATTTCCATTTCTGACATATCCCAGTATAATACACAAGACGCATATATTACAATACTTAATAAATAAGTTATGCACTCACCATAACAATTCATCTGTGTTGTCGCTTTTCATCCTTCTTAATCCTTCATCCTTCTTAATCCTATCAGTTGAAAACTACCTAAACCTGCTAAGGCTCATTCCACCAGATCTGTGCCCATATTGTCTGCCTTCTGATCCAGAGCTGCAGCTGCCACTTTGTCCAATGCTCATACCTTTATTAATCCATCATTACAAATTGCAGATCTTATATAGGGATAGGGCAGTGTTCGTCTCCACTGCACTCCAGAGTAACATCACATCTTCCTTAACTTTTTTGTTCATCATCAACTGTGGCACAAAATGCAAGTTGCTAGTGTCTTACTGTGAACTGGTATGTGACCGAGCTTCTCATCACAGTGTGACATGCAAAATGTATGATTAACAATGTGTTTTAATTTACTAATATGGTTTATCATGAGTTTATAAAGAAACTGGTGAACTCTGCAATATGATTATGGTTTGCTTGTGTTTTTACGTGCAACAAAACTGAATTCATACAGACAGTGGCACATACCCTAGTAGCACTATCAAGTAGAACATAATTGAAATTAACATTTCTGCACTTAATTTCCAATTTCTGCGGATCTATGCCAGAACACTGACTTCACAAACCATTGACATTCAAAACTCTGAATGGTCTGAATATTGAAGCTAAGCTAAAACTCATAAAACATTGTTTTTTACAGGGGAGCAAGCCCCCTTGCACCACCCATGGGGGGGGGGTGTGCCTCCATACCCCCTGCTGATTATACATACCAACTCAGAGATTACACTACAGTAAGGAAAGGCAAAACACGACTCCGAGCTATACTGCGATCTCAGAAATGAGGTACTGACATTTGTTAATCTTCTGAATATTCAACATTTTGCGTTTGATATTCTGAAGGTCAACATTTTCAGCTTTTGGTACTGTAAATGGCTACACATTTCTACTGGGAATACTATATAGGAGAACCAAGGGGTTACAAGAAATGTCTCACAGTAGCAACTGTGCAAGTGAATGCTGTAGAAATTAAATGCCCTTCAGAAAGCTACCAACAAGTGCTAAACTTTTCTACACCTTCAAAACCTTGGACACAATCTGGTTTTAAAAGAAACAGATGCAATCCACTTCTCAGTATATTTTTTCTCTGTACTTCCCCTCTACTTCCTCAAAAGATGTTGATTGTGCTATCTGCTAAAAAATATATTACACATTCAGTTCTTAATTTTGGCAAGACAAATGTAAATTTTAGTCGAGCAATAATGATATTTATTAGTGAAATACACAAACAATTCTCAATTGCATGTTTCATAAAACATATGCTCAAAATATTGTTAGAGAGAGACTGCAGGCATCTTTGCACTTTCAAGCATTTCAAAACAAATACAGAACACACTTTTATCATCAAATTAAGAATATAAAATAATGTTCCCTTGCTTATCTTTCAGGATTCAGAGAGAACAGTTAAAATACCTGCATTTGGTTTATTTGCTTATTTATTTACATTTGTTTACCAGGTAAAGTCCAACTGGACAAAATGTCCTTTTTCAGTGGAGACCCAGGGAGAAAAGCTCCAAAAACATAGTTATACAAAATAAATTATCGCAATGAGGTTACAAATCACACAGAGATGCAAATAAAAATCAATAAAAGTATTGATCCATTATATTCAAATAATTTACAGTATCTTTTTTTTTTTTGCATTCAGTTGCAGCCAGAGTAATAAAATGGGGGGGTATAGGTTAATCTGGAGCACAGCAAGGGCATAGCCAGCGGGATAGGAGGTATTGTCTTAGTAAAGTTACAAGTATGATCAATAGATAGAATTTGTTGTGGAAGAGAGTTCCAGATTTTTGCAATTTTGTAGCAGTATAAGGAGTCACCATGCGAGCTGTGAGATTTATTTACTTTGAGTAGGACTTTGTCAGCTGACCTAAGAGAATTAAGGTTCTTATAAGGTTGAACAAGGTTAATTAGCGCTGGGCAGTGGTCAGGTTTATACATCAAAGTGTGGGTGATTAATAGTTGGTTAAGTGTGAATAAATTTGGGAGTTCTAACCAATTTAGTTGTTGAAGGGCAATACAGTTGTGTGTTTTTTGGGGTAGGTTAGATGCAAATTTAGCTATCTTGTTATAACAGGATTCAAGGTTGTTCATTTCTGTTTTGCGGAGGTTTGTGAATATTTGAGAACAATAGAGCAGAGAAGATAACAGGTGGGTTCTTGCTAATGACAGCCTAGCATGGTCTGTAAGATACGGTTTTGCTCTATAGAGTGTTCCGAGTTTTATATGGACTTTTTTAATTGTCTGTGGTCGGTTTAGACTAAATTTTTGACATACAGAGAATCCATCTATGCTGTGTTTCTTGGAATTCATCAGTTCCAATGCCCTGGACCAGCTCATTCTTACCCCCACTAGAGGAAGCAACATCCTTATTGGTTATTACAAACATGGGCAACCATTGCTCTACATCAGTAGTCAATTCCTCCCTGGTTAGATCAGACCACAAACTAATCACTATGGAAATCGACATCTCACCCACACCCCTCGCAAAGATAACCACCATGAAAAACTTCTCCAAAGCTGACTCTGGGCTCCTAAAAACAGAGGTGGCTAACTTCACGGCACCCATGTCAATGAAAAATAGATGCATGACTGCCGAATCATACACCGATGCACTGTACGAACACGTTTATAAATGCATGGAACTAGCCATACTCAACAGAACCAAGACGCTCTCCTCCAAAAAAAAAAGGAAGCCAATCTGGTGGTCCCCTGCCATTAATAAACTCTACAACAGAAGGAAGAACTGTTGCAGAAAATGGTGAAGTCCCAAGACTGGAAAAATGTCCTTATTAGCCTCAACAAAAAGTTGAGATTCCTCATCAAAACCTCTAAAGCCAGCTATGAAGGCAGAATTGTGGCAGACGCTAAAAACAACCACAAAGCCTTCTATAGTTATATCAAGAATCTCCACAGCAACACCCAAGTTTGCTCTGAGTTACTGCACAATGATACCTCCTACACTGAGCCAAAAGATATTGACAACATACTGGCCATCAGATTCAGTTCCAACTTTACCCTTATCACCCCCCCCCAAGGACCAATCACAATACCAGAGAAATCCCAGCCACCCAGCATTACTGCAGTACAGGTTAATTGTCCAAGGCCAGAATACAGCTTCCATGGGACCCGACAATATCCCTGGATGTGTTCTACATAAACTACAAAGTGAACTGGCACCACATCTGTATGCCCTGTTCAAACACAGCCTCACCTCAGACTTTGTCCCTACTGAATGGCACACTGCTACAGTCATCCCTTTCCATAAAGGGGGAGCGACTACAGACCCTGGGAATTATCACCCCATTAGCTTGATGAGTCTGATATGTAAGGCTATAGAGTGCATCATCATGGACCTAATTAACAAGAATACAGGCAATCACCAAACTCTAGATCCCATGCAATTTGGTTTTGTAAAAGGTAGATCATGCCTGCTCAACCTGAGTGACTGAGTCAGTCACCAGAGCTGTGGATGAGGGCAAGGGAGTTCGTACAGCCTACCTTAATCTGGCCAAGGCCTTTGATACCATTCCCCACTCAGGAATTACTGATAAACTCACCAAACTAGGCATCAACCCCTATATCACTAGGTGGGTTGCAAACTGGCTCACAGATGGAACACATAGTGTGAAAGTAGCGGACTCCAAGTCAGACTGCTGACCAGTCACGAGTGGAGTCCCACAGTGATTGGTCCTGGGTCCTCTCCTGTTCGGCATCTACTTCTCAGATGTCCAGGCCAACACAAAGGGACTCTGGCTGACCATGTTCACAGATGACTTCAAACCGGGAGTCATTATTAACTTCCCAAGTGATGTAGACATCCTACAGAAAGGCCTCACTGAGACCAATGACTCGTGTTGAAATCATGGCCTTAAGCTTAATGCCAAAAAATGTGTAGTCGTCCCCTTTGCTAAAACCTCAGTTCCCAATAATTACCACATCCATGGGAGCCCACTGAATACTGAAGGTGTTGTAAGAGATCTGGGGACACAGGTTGACAGCAACCTCTCCATTGCCCACCACATTGCCACTGTGGTCAGAAAGTCCTTCTATGTGGCACATCTCATTACCAAGGGTTTTGCATCCAGGAAGAAAGAGGTCATCGTCTTTCTCTACTCTTCCCTCATTAGACCAATCATCAAGTATAATGCCCCATTTGGCATGTTCCTCACTAGACATCTGCAACAGCTGGAGAGGCCACAGAAGTACCTCACAAAGGGGATCCTAGGTGTTAAACACATGTCCTGCACAGACAGACTCAAAAGACTAGCTATTTTCTGTTTCATATCGTCTACCAAGAGGCAATCTCTGCTTGACTTACAAAGCCATGTCTGACCCAGCTCTGTTAGAAATGCTACATCTAAAGAAATCCCAATCCCTCTGCACCACACACTCCAGAGACCTCAACCTCATTACCACAATCAACAGAACATGCTGGAGGGACAGGCTCCTCACCCAAAGACTGCCCATGCTCTGGAATAGACTTTCCATATATGACAAGCAGAGCACCTCACTGGCCCTCTTCAAGAGAAATCTTGATGAGTGGATGGGTAACAGAAAGTTCACCCCAGGGATCATTCCAGTGGCTCTACCTGATAGAGGCACTGGGAACTAACATCGGGTGGCATGAGGCCAGGGCACTTTTATGGGCCAGGCTTGTAAAGGCTCCAGGGCCATTAGCCTAGTTCACACCTATGAACCTATGATGAAAAATGAATGACTTCGATAATCTGGTATCTGTCAAACTGCAGTGCACTCTAAGATTTCTTGATTTGTTCTAATGCAATTGAATCTTACGTTCTTAAATGTAAATAAAGTATCTTTTTTTTAAGCAACAGTTGATGCTTATATGGTAACAATCACATTTTTGGGGGGGTTAGGCAACTATTTTACTATTTCCTTTCTATGTCGGAGGTATGTATATTCTACACATATAAACAGATGTTGTTCTTCTTTCGGTTTTTCCCGGTTAGGGGTCGCCACAGCGGAACTCTGGTCGGCTAATGATTGGCAGTAGATTTTTACAGTGCCGAGATGCCAGCTCGACGCCCAACCTTCAATGAAGGCACGCCCATTCTACGCATGTCTTTCGAATGCCACTCAACCATGGGGAGGACATGCAGACTCCACACAGAAGGCACTCCGGCCGAGAATCGAACGGGAGAACCTCTTGCTGTGAGGCGACAACACTACCGCTGCTGCCCACATATAAATAGATGTAATAAAACAAATTCTATACTGGAGAGAAGAAATGGGCAAAGACGGCCTGAACATTAGACTATTTATTTATTTTACATTTGTTGACCGGGCTAGTCTAACTGGATACATGTCCATTTTCAGTAGTGGCCCGGGAAGAAAAGCTCCAACACACACAATACAATATAGAATGTTGCTACAGTACAAGCATAACACAGCTGTTGTTATTAAAAATACAGTACTTATAGTAAGCATAACACAAACAGTAAAAGGTCATGTACATAAAAAGATGTTACTATATACATATATACATAGATTTAAATTGCAAGATCATGGTCTCTTTGGTTCTTTAAGGATAAGCCTGGAGTTAGTACAGAAGAGTAAAAGGTGAAGTATATCCATTAGTATAAAGAAAAAGAGTTAGTCAGGGTTAGTACAGGGGCATAACCAATGTGTTCTAAGACATGGTTTTAGTTTCTGTTTAAAAAGTGTTACTGAAGACAGTGATAAGAGTTCAGTGGGTAGTAGGTCCCAGTGCTTTCCAACAGTATTAGAGAACAGAGAGTCTCCTGCTAAGTTGTTGGATCTGCTTGTACAAACAAGTAGTTTGAGGAGTGTAAGTTTTTAAGATTGTTGTATGGGGTAATGAGGCTAGACAGTATTGGTGGGTTGATACAGGGTCTTATGGACAACAGCAAGCTGGTGAAATTGAAGCTGATTTTGAAACTCTAGCCATCCTAGCTGCTTTAGATTAAGACAATGATGAGCTCTAAAAGGAGAGCCAGTGGCAAATCTAGCAATATTATTATAGGAGATTGCCAGTTTGTTGAGATTGTTTTTTGAGAGATTAGTGTATATAGGTGAAGCATAGAGAAGTGCGGAGATTGAGTGAGTACAGGCTATCGCGGTTCTGGCTAATGGTGAAAGGAAGGGTTTGATTCTATAGAGGGACCCCAATTTCTTGTTGACTGTTTTTACTGTCTTGTTAATATGAGTATCAAAGTTAAGGTTGCTACCTATTGTTATTCCTAGGAGTTTGGTGGTTGGGTCAGGAGATATGAGAGTGCCATTACTAGATAAGAGTGTGAAATTTTCTGGGGTGGACTTCTGGGTTGGAGTAAAAAGCAAATGTTTTGTTTTTTGGGGGTTTAGGAGGAGGCAGCGGTGTAAAAACCATTGTTCTACTGTATTAAATGATTTTTGGGTAAGAAACTGAAGTTCAGATGGAGATGTGGCTGAGCATATTATTGTGGAGTCATCTGCGTATTGAATACAGGTGGCTTGAGGAATTGCTAAGTGTAGGTCATTAATAAAAATGGAAAATAGGAGTGGGCCTAATATGGAGCCCTGGGGAACACAGAGGGAAATGGGTAGGTGGGTAGATAGATTATTATCCCATAGCACAGCCTACTGTCTATTGTCTAAATAAGATTTGAACCATTTTATAGCCAAAGCCTCAAGTGAAAGGGATTTGAGTATATTTAAAAGTAGCTGGTGATTAACCATATCAAAAGCTTTAGATAGATCAAGAAAGACTGCAGAGGAAAGAATATTGTTGTTACGGTTTTTGTTAATGCAGTCTGTAAAGGATAGCAAGGCAGTGGTTGTACTGTGGAATGGTCTAAATCTGTGTTGACAGTTGGCAAGTAAGTTGTTTTGGATTAGGTGGTGAAGTAGCTGCTTATGGATGCATTTTTCCATTATTTTTGCCAGTGGAGAGAGCAAATATATGGGACGATAGTTTGAAAAGTCATTAGAGTTCCCATCTTTATGTAGGGGGATAATGTGAGAGATTTTACAGATAGTTGGGATGGTACCTTCAGTTGTGGTTCTGTTAAATCAGTAAGTAAATGGGATAGACTATGGCTTTAGCTCCTTTTTGCAGGCATTCTGCAGATAGTTGATCAGCTGAGGGGATGGTAGGTTTTAGTTTTTGGAGAAGGGAGCAAATGAAGGAAGTAGAAACTGGTTGTACCTGAAATGATGGAAGTGGGCTAGTAGTAGAAGTTGGAAGATTTGAATTACCTGGAGATAGTTGACTAGCAAGAGTTTGGATGGCGTCTGTGAAGAAGGAACTGAAGGCATTAGCAGTTTGTGTGGAATTCTCAAGGTTAGAGCCTTGTGGGTTTGGCGTGATAGATTGACCTGGGTGTAGTAGTTTGTTAATGTTAGTCCAAAACTTTTGTGGTTTATTTTGGTGAGTTTGCTGGAGTTGGAAGTAAAGGTTTCTTTTATCTGAGAGGATAGCTTTTTTGTATTATTGCTAAGTTGTCTAAAGTTTTGATGGTCTGTGGGATTCTTAGTAGTACGCCATTTAGCCCAGGATTTGTTTCTAAGAAGGATTTTTTTTGCCTAGTAGCTTTTGAGAGCCATGGGGCAGGTTTAGTCTTATTTCTAACAGAGCGTGACTAGCTTTAACAGTATCTATTCAAATGTAGTAAAATAGTCACAGGGTTCCACTATTTCATTAAATGTGACTCCACCCCAAAAGAACACATGGCAAGTTTACAGCTATGCACTATATCCTTGGAAATGAAAGCACAAACCAGTTTCACCCATAAGGCATCTTTAGTGTGAATACATTCACCATACACATTAGCTTACAAAACAATCTTCTGTGAAAGTGCAGCTATTCAGACAAATTTAGGAGTTTGAATTTAATTATCAGAAAAGTTATTTGTTTGCTTTTTGAATGCTTGCGATTTGATGTTCAGTTTGGGGAATATGCCCTTTACCCTGTACTGTGCAATCTCAGAGTTGCTGATCTTATTTAGTAGACCTATACATGTGTGTGTGTGTTTGTATACACAAAAATGTTGATGTGTGGTTGGTTGACAATGTCTGACAAACAATAGCTCACATAAGCACAAGATCTACAATCCCTGCGTAGGGGAATATTCCCTTTCCTTGGGGATTGTGTGATCTTGGATTTAGTATATATAATTTGCAGGGGGTATGGTGGAGTAGCCCCCTGCAAAACTACTTGTTGGTTTATCCTAATACAGGGTAAATCCCGGAGCATTTGCAATGCATATCTCTGTTTTAAAGTAACAACATTGCTATTATGAATGTTAACTAAGTGATACACATACTTACATGCATACTTTAACATTTTATATATATATATATATATATATATATATATATATATATATATATTTATACAATGCATATATGCACACTGTTACATTTAACTGTAATATTCGGGGCTTTAAAAATGTATATATACAGACACTCATACACAACAAATGTGCACATTTTATATCTATATATATATATATATATATATATATATATATATATATATATATATATGCACACACACACACACACACACAAACACATTATATATTATATATTTCACATGTATACATGAACACACACCACACACACAACCTTTGTTGCATCTGTATGTTGGACACAGTCCTTTGCTACAATGTACAATAATACAGCTGATGTAACTTGATAATAGCACTGACTACAGTACTGCACTTGGCTATTATTCTAAGCTGGTCACTGCTATCACTAACTGAAAATACATCTGGTTATCCTTCTCATCTATCCATCAGATGTGGCTTCTCTTTCCCATAACCGGCATATTATTCTTGTAACAGGACACCTATGTTTCTTAACTCAGTAGCTCTATAAAGGCTTCTATATATAGAAATAGTGCTAAACAGATGTTAGGTCACTAGAGCCGCTTCCTGGAGATATTCATAATAACTTGCGTTTTCAAATTTAGTTCCTTTTAATATTTGCTACTAACAGCAGAAAAAAGAAAGGCAAGAACAAATTAGAGAAAAGAAAACACTTCACAATGAAAAACAGGTGTAGCAAGGTAATCAAACTTACCTAAAAAGGCAATATAGCCCTAATTGTACTAAACAGCCTTATTTTATGCAGGACTTCCATTACACACTTTTATGACTAGAAAACAATGTCACTGGGACACCCAGAAAGACTGCTGCTTGTTACTCTAGAGGCTTTCACACTGCACATACTCTAAAGGCATTTGTTTAGCAATCTTCAAAGCTATTCCCCTTTGGTATGTTTTTGTATGACTTGTACATGATATATGTGATCTCATAACTTATGTATTCATCCTTTTTCTCCTCCTCACACCTCCTCTTACTATACCATTTTGTGACCATGCATTCCCAGTGCAGTCACTGTTTAACACTGGCAGCTGCCTGCCTTCTTTGTTTTAATTTGTGTATTAGCCTCACACAGATTTGTCCACTCCATAAAGGCTGCTTCAGTTTACTCTCCAGTTTTATGGAGAGATTGTCATCGAAGCAGCTACAAGGATTTTTCACATATCCTACATGCCTGTTTACCTCGTGTAGGTTTAGTGGCGGCTATGAAGTTACAAAAGATTTTACTGAACATGGGACACATCAAACAATGAATGTCACCTCACTGTCTTGTTTACATGCATCTCCCAGCCACCATGACAGCCACAGTACTGCTTCTTCAATCAAGTCACATACATTATACTCAGAAGGGACTTTCCTGGAAAACAGCACATGTTGCCACATTGTGAGTACAGATAGTTTTGAACTAGTGTTTCACATCATAAAATGCATCCTGGTTCTAAAGGCACTGTAGAAACATTTCCCTTTCGTGACACATCACATGAATCCAGCCTGTTAAAGTTTCATATGAAACTGTTGTCCCATGTGATTTCTTGATGGAAAAAGACCTGTACTAATGAGTAGCAGACCTTATGTGAGACTTATTTATATTCCAAAGAGGTCCTCATTATAGCTGACAGCATGAAGTTTAGTTGTTTAGTTGAAAGATGGCCCAGGCACTGACAATATGATGGGGTGGGTGGGAGGAACTAAGAATATCACCTGGTACATATACTTGAACTACTGCAAAACGAGGAAGTAGAACACATGGGAACTAGAAAATGTTCAGGTTACTGTTCCATAAATCCAATATCAGTGCCAGCAATCCCTCAAATTTTCAAAAAATGTGATGCAAGTAAACTCTCTCACCCTTCTTTAATTTACTCAGTGGAAAAAAAATCAGTGTACATGTGGTACACTGCAAACGTTTTAATATGTAATATCCATACACTTTCAAGCTTTTCCAGTGGACTATGGTTACCTGAAACCAATAGACCCTGAACTTTCCTTTCACAGTATGTAAAACTTGCTGAAAAAAACATACATTCAGTAAAGTATGTTATGTTTGCTACCATGCAGGACCATAAGTCTAATAATGCAGAGGGGACCAAAAAAAGGGGTAGTAACTAAATCTCATCAGCTATGACTACAAGGAGATATCCCTAGAAGATAACACATTTAAAAATCACTAGACATGTGTACACGCACTCACACACACCCCATAAATACAAGTAATCTAATAGCCCTATGTTAGTTAATGGGTGAAAAGTTATGTGGATAAGATATTACTGAAAACTGAACAAAGAGGATTGCATATTTTAATTAAAATGCATATCAGACAAGTAGAAGAATAACAGACAACAAATTATATATACATATATGGTTACAGATCATTAGAGCAAACACTCTATGAATGAATGCTTTTTAACTTGTAAATAAGAGTGAATGTTATTTTCAATGTAGTTTTTGATGACCACATATTGTATGAGACCAGAATGCAGTGAGGTGAGGGAATTATGTTGTGTGATCTTGGAGTTGGGATATATAATTAGTAGAGGGTGTGGGTGGCACAGCCCCCTACATGGGGGGCGAAGGGTGGGCTTGCCTCCCAGCGAAAAAATAGTTTTGTGAGCATATATATTTATTTATTTATTCCAGTTTGGTGACCTGATTGTTGTTTTTACATATGCTCACACAAGCATTCAGTTTTTGACATGTGTGTGTGTGTGTGTGTGTGTGTGTGTGTGTGTGTGTGTGTGTATAATCTCTCTCTCTCTATATGTGTATATATATATATATATATGTGTGTATATAATATATATAAATATATATATATATATATATATACATACATACATACACATACATACAGGTTTTTGAGGGGAGATCTATGCCTGGCATACAGGGCATTGTCAGACCCCACTCTGATGGACCTACTGCATATCCACAAAACAAACAGTACCGGAATTACCCATTCTAAAGACTTAAACCTTGCCTGTGATATAAATAGGACCTGCTGGAGAGATAGGTATGTATCCTAGACAGTACCCCGTCTATGGAACAGGCTCCCCCATCCATGTGAATCAGAGTTCCTCCCTAACCCAATTCAAGTGCAATTTGGACAACTGGATGGGAAATCGGAAATTCATTATATACATATAGATAGATATATATAGATATACGATTTTGAACACCTGTTTTTATATCAGCAAAGGCAGAAAATGTGCTATATAAAAAGGAAGAAGTGAAACCTTAAATAAGTAAAGTTTTATCACCATTAATTTGCTATTATACGCTATTACAAGTTATCCAGTTTCATACCCTTGATTAACCTGCCATCTGAAAATTCAAACAAATTTCTTTCTTGAGTTGTCGAATTAGGTGAAAATAATATTGCTTTCACATAAAGTTGTAATATCAGTCTCTCAAAATCTTTCAAAACAGGAAATGGCTGGGTGTGGAGGTGCACTGTAAACACTTTTCTCCTGAATACAATCAATTCCACCTCTGAACCCTCGTCCCTCAATTTGTAATGCATCACTCCACATTAAGAATAAATTAAGATTATGAGTTTATAACTTTAATGATAATGATAACGACCACCATGGGGGTGGAGTATTTAGCAAGCTGATAAACATGTGATGCTTATTATGCAGGAGAGACAGAACAAATGAGAATTTGTATGCCATAAAAAGGAACAGAAATGCACTATATAAGCACACACTGAGCTGGAGCAACGTTTGTTTTTTTTACTAAAAATTATCACTTAATAAAAAAGGTGGCTTTTGAGAAACCAAACTGGGAAACAAAAATGGAATACAGGGAGTTGCTATGCAGCTCCGTCCAAATGTTATACAAGTAGTAGGTCTGAACAAAAGTTTCTACATGCAGTACACTGAAACAGCTAGATTACAACACAAGGTTTTACAGCTTTTAACAGTTTTGTATCAGATTTATATATAGACTACTATTAGAGGATTGTTTTGGGACTCACAGTGTTGTTACTACCTTTAAAATAATTGTACTATTTACTTATATGGGAAGGACAGCCACAGTGGTGCAGCGGTAGCATTGTTGCCTCACAGCAAGAGGTTCTCCCGTTCCATTATCGGCTGGAGCGCCTTCTGTGTGGAGTCTGCATGTCCTCCCCGTGGTTGGGTGGTGTTCGAAAGACATGCGTGAATGGGCGTGCCTTCGATGAAGGTTAGGCATCGAGCTGGCACCGTAAAAAATCTACTGCCAATCATTAGCAGACCGGAGTTCCGCTGTGGCTACCCCTAACCGGGAAAAGCCGAAAGAAGAACAACTTATATGGGAAGGATCAGCTGGTATGAGTGTGATATCATGGGATTTTTCATAGCATACATATGCCTTTAGCTGTGTTTGACTTGTTTCTGAAGAAATCTGTACATCTAACTGAATAAAAGAGTTCCAAAAATAAATAGTTTTGGATGTATGACATCTCTTGGCATTGGACTTTTTGATTAACTTTTATGTTTGCCTTTATTTTCATCTCCTATGTTAGAAGGTCAAAGGAAAAATTTTGTATAGGCATTATTTGAAGGAAACGCATGTTTTAACCAAGTTCAAGTTCATAAATGGGCAAGTTCTTTGAATTTTGCCTTTTCCCCTCAACTTGCTCCCCATTTCACTCAGGACAGGCTTTCACTTTTTTTTTTATTATGCAATTTTATGGATGTGCTCAGCTGATGAACTAAGACTCAAGTTTAATGCACAATATATTCTGAAGTATATCACATTTCACTACAAATGAGCCACTGAACCATCTGAGCAGCAAAGGAAGATCATACGTGTTTCAGCATTGGCTCACACCATTCATCAAATTTTGTTAATGTTGCAAAAATGCAGTACAGCGATTGCTTTAAACAAATCAACTGACCTCTGCAGTACATATATAAAAAATTATTTGAAGAAAATACTATAACTTTGGGTCTTCAACAGAATTCTCTGGCAGCAGGAATTGCACATTCTTATTTTCAGCTTGGCTCCACTTTCTTTTTCACAGTATTCTGACTCACCTCTAGCTGCTGCAACAGCAATCTGGCAAACAACATTACCAGAAGAAAGGCTTGTGGTAAATCCTTCACAAGTTCTTCCTCTCTTGGCAAATTCAAATGTGGATGGACAGAAGTTATCAGGACCAAGTGCCTTCCGCAAGAGGTCAGAGAAGGCAGAAGGCCAGTTTACAAATTGTTAGAACACAGTCTTAAAGATCAACGTTGTGGTGAGCACTGCACACAACTTTTGCATCTTATCTCAGCAGTCTCTGAAAAGATACTAACAGAAAGTAGGAACCTGAAAACAGTTCTCTAGGATTGTCAAAACATATAGATACCTTGGCTAGAAGGTCCAATGACAGAATTCTGTTAAAATAGCAACAGAGAGTGACTTTCTGGGTCTGGAGGCAAAATCCAGCTTATAACGTAGCTACAGCACAGACATCATCACCACAAATATTCCTGAGAAAAGCAAATTAACTTTAACTATTAATGGCAATTAAAATAACATCATATTGTGTTTCAGAGTACAGACACATGCATCTCACCCTCAACTGCTCTCTCTCGCTCTTATTTTCAAGTCACAAAGACATCATTATCATTAAAATCCTTTCTCAACTCAATCTTTGCTACAGAATCTCCCACCTCCATACACTTCAAGCTAGAACTGCTGACTAAAAGTGTTCTCTTTCTTAAGCTAATACATGGCCTATTACTTTGGACTTCCCACTCTTCCTACAATACTAAATTACCTCAAACTACAGAAAATAAAATCTGTAGATTTGATCTCATTGCAGAGTCTCAAGATCACCACTGTTGGCCTCTGCAAAAGATAGAATGGTTCCTTTAACCAACAGAGCTAACTTCTTGATGACCTTACCTTTATATTAAAAATATTAAAAGGAGGACACTGTCCATCCCAAAGAAAACTACTCTCTATTCGAGAATCAACTTACTCTCTTGGACACTCCCAAGTGGACAGCCTTTTCCAGACTTGCACAAGAACTGTGGAACAACCTTCCCTCCAACTTAAAGAATAAAGAAACTCTTGTTGAATTCAAATCCATTGTATTTCAATTCCATACTCAGTGAACATCTCCTTAATGGCTCTGTGTGCAAATGTTATAAAGATAAAGGGACAGATTCAATAAACCCTACATGGTCTGCTAAAACTGTTTTGCTTGTCATAGAACGATGCATACACGATAGCGCACAGTTTTGGCTTCAGTAAGCAGCTCAACACGCCACGTAGCAGCTGAATTGTATGCTAATCAACCAATCCAAGATGGAGGAGGCATCAGGATCCTGGATTCTCCAATTTCTGAATGCTATGCTCCAACATGCCAGCAGACGTTCCATCACAGATACCGTTTGTTCCAACATGTCATTCATACAATCCATTGAATCAGCAACATGGTGGATGCAGTCACGCATATCAGCCTGTGCCACATCTACAACCCTAAGCATTTCTTCAGAGGCTCTATTTGAACGTGTCTACACCTCCAGGACAGCCCTAAACATACATAAAGTGGCATGCAAGAACACATCTGGATTAGATGGAGGAGGGACAGCAGGCCTCCTATGAGCACCCATAATAACCTTTCTGTGTAGCACCTCACCCACACTTTGGCTATGGTCACAGTCAATATGGCACTGAAGCCACAGTAACCACACTTCCCTGATCGAATGTCTCATCCTCCACCTGTCCAACATCTGTGGGATCACTGGAATGGGATGGAATTTCAGGGGATTGCTGAATGTCAAACTCAGTGTCAGATTCAACCTCTGCACCCCCCTGATTGTGCCTCTGTTTGCCCACCATTATCATCATCACCATCAGGGTCTCCCGATACTCTGACATCAGGTGGTAAGAGTGCTACACTTCCACTGTCAGGATCACCTGTTATAATAACCAAAAACACAGGAAAGAAATTAATAGCTACACTACTACAGTTCAATATATGCTAACAAACTAACACTGGTACCACTATTACAGACACTACAGCAATGAACACATATTCTCACACCCACATCACACATATGGATAAAATAAATATTTCTGTGAACTGCTCATCAGTACTGAAACAAAATTGTGTGGCTTACCATGTGCAGATGACTCCACAGTTCCTAGAGAGGATGGTCCTGGAAGAAGTTAAGCAAAGGTTTAGGACAGCATCATCACAATTAACAGTAACATGGGTAAAACAATTTTGGCCCTTTATATGTCCATTAACAACACATTTCAAAGAAACTTATGACACTTCCACCCCAAGCCCATGTGTAATGAACCAGAATGTGTTGTTAACTTTACCAATGTATAACTAATCCCCCCCCCCAAGTATTGCTGCTAATATGTTACTATACAAGAAATATTTAACAATTGACATAGGTAAGCCTACCTGGAAGCTCCTCCTGGGACATACTTGTCCTCCATGAAAGAGCAGCACTAACATCAATCACATGTGCACTGAGATCTCTGGATCCTTGACAGTTGACAGGAACTCGTCATTTGGCATTCCTGGTGGCTGTGTAGCCACCCCCCCGGTAGTCATCTGTCCACGGGCCACTGCAGATGCTCTCCTCCAGGCCAATGAAATCATGTCAGTAGCCCTATGACTCACCTGATCATATGTCCTACTGTGGCCCCCAACAGCTTTGACACCTGTCCAATATCTGCTGCCAAATTTGCATTCTTAATGACATATCCCCATGGCCACTCTCAATCAGAAAGCCACCATGTCACCTAAATGCTTGGATAATGACATCATTCTCAAAGTCACTGAAAGGGAGTTTGCAGGGATTGAGACATCTGGGTGTCACAGCCCTAGGTGACATAAAACACAAAAGGATAATACGCATAAATATCACATAAAAGTTCTGCTTAGATATAACACATAAATAGTAGTTTTTCATTATTACCCACTGGAGAAACAAAAAACTTTCAAGATATTCAAATATAAAAAGTATTTATGTGACTGTATCATATCACATTCACACACAAAGCAAGGCTGGAACCAAAACATGGGGACTAATGATAACAAAGCAAACCTCTATACAACAATTTTGTTTGTGCCAGCACATGCCAAAAGTTTCGACTGCAAGAAGTACACCACCAGGTTCATAAGGAACGGAATTTCATCAGATAAAATTCATTACAACCCCCCCCCCCATATCACAAGAGAGAACCAATCAAATCCTCGTAACACTTAGAATTACATCACAGCTAAAGTGCCTTTCTCATCATAAAAAGGCTGTTCAAGTTAGTTAGCCTTTCCCTCCATAGTTTATATATATATATATATATATATATATATATATATATATATATATATATATATATATATATATACATATATATATATATATAAACAAATAATTGATTAAAAATATTCAAACTGTTAAAATATACACTTGATTAAGATGGAATACTTGCAATGAACCGGTGAGATTTTTTTTTAATTCTATCTGCTTTCAAAGCTAATAAACTATTAATTGACATTCTATCATTTATTCCTGGGTACTGTGTAGTATTCAAAAGAACCTGCCAATATGTCTCCTTACGTTCCAAAAATGAAGACCAACTGCCTCCCCTATCGTTCTTGGTTATTTTTTTTCAGGATACAAAACACACATTTCTTGAAGTCAGCACAAGTAACCATGTCTAAAAAAGGGTGCGCATTTTATCCTTTCTCCTTATTGCATATGCATGTTGGTATGTTCTTTTTTAAAGGAATTCTCCACCTACCTTATATAAAAAAATGTACATGGCAAACAGAATGCACCATACATCACCCCCTTAGTATTGCAATCAAAATTTCCCGGTATAGAAAAGACTTAAACTTCCCTATAGTTACATAGGTAGTCTCACCTGCACTCTTTGCAGACTCTGCATTTTTTTCATTTTTCCCCTTTGACCATTAACTGGACTCTGATTACAGTTTTTTTTTTAAATATTTTTTTTTATGTTTTTACCTTTTCTGAAAATAACCTTAGGTTTTGGTCCCAATTTTTCTGTTAGTTCAAAGGCTCCAAACACCCCCTCCTATTTTTTTTTCTTGTATTATATGTCTAACTTTTGGTAAATACTGATCATAAGTAAACACACCAATGTTACTGCTATCAAATTATGTTATTGTTGTATGAGGATGGGTTTCAGGATGTCTTAGCAATGAGGCATACTGGGTCGATCCTTCCCTCAAGACAAGAGTAGCCTGATCCTTCAACATCTGTAGGGGCTAGTTTCTTTCCTTAAACAATTTCTTTTAATGTAGAAAGTTCATTACACAAGATTTCATCCTCAGTAACTAACTGTGACTGTCTTATCTGGCCTTTCACTAGATTCCTTTTTTGCCAGTGTGAATGATTACTGTCAAAACGAAGGAAACCACTTGAATAAGTTGGTTTTCTGTAAATAGATGATTCGTACTGGTATTGCTTCTTTATTTTTGCACAGATGTACATCTAAGTAATTACAGCTGTCTGCATCTACTGTATATGCAAATCTCAAAAAAGGTAGCTGTATTAATATAGCCCAAGGAATATGATATTTTTTGTACTACATCATCCCAGAGGAGCCCAAAGCAGAAGCAGTTTTGCGAGTGCGTCGGTCGGCTGTTGCCAGAGTGAAGACAACCCTCTAAAGCCAAGTTCCCCGTTGGGGAAACTTTTCTTGCCTTAAGCCAATGTCAGAGAAAGTTAATAACTGTCTCAGTTGTGGAAAGCAGAGCCCACACAGACTTCCATTCTCCCTGCGTCACCTGTTTAGGAAGATCCCTCCATAGGGCCCCAGCCACCGACCTACTACTAGCCAGCCAGCCCCTCAGTCACAGCAACTTCTCAGAATGGCAGATGACCTATGACTCTGATCAGGGGTAGCCAACCCCCCCCACACTAGCGATAAGAAAAAGAGACACCCCCCCAGAGGCCCTCACAGACCCGGAATCAGTGGATTCAGATCTAGAGGAGTCAGACATGGAGGACCAGCCCTTAGCAGCATTCGAAGACTCTGATACTGATGATCCCATTCCCACTGCCTCCCTCCGAGGACCTTTCTTTCAGGGAAACTCAAAACATTCTCAAAGAACATTTTCAGTGGGAGGCCCAGGACTACCCTCAATCTAAAAAGAGACTCGGGAAATTTCTAGATTTGCCTCAGCATAAGCCTCTGGCCATTTTGCCTATCCTGGATGTAGTAGAGAATGTTTTTCTAGAATCACCCCTATCCCCAGATTCTCTCCCTCCTGCACCCAGAAAACATGACAGATACTACAGGGTGCAAGACTCTCACAAACATCTATTTAAAAACCCTACTGCAGACCCTGAAGTAATTACTCAGGGCCCTAAGGGAGCTAGAGCAAGCTCTATGGACAAAGAAAGCAGAGCTCTAGACAGGATGGTTAAAAAGGTTTACAACTCAGCCACGTTAGCTGTTAGAGCTTTAAACTGTCAATTTCATATGATCAAATGCCAGCAGAATGTGCTCAAACTCACTAAACAGAAAATATCTGCCTTACCTGACAGTAACACTACCAGAGAATTAACAGACCTCATACAGTCAAACTTTCTGGTAGCAAAGCATTCCTTAAATTGTGGTTATGATGCATTGGAAGCCTCTTCCAGGGATGCAGCTACAGGATCAGTTATCAGAAGGCACGCCTGGTTAGGGGAGCAAACTTTGCCTGACCAGGTAAAATCCAAACTCTTAGATGCCTCTTTGGACAAAGAACAGTTGTTTGGCCCCAGGCCCAAGGAGGTCATCAAGAAAATGGAGGACAAAGCCAAATCCATGCAGACTGTCGAGGACTTTTTGGAGGTACACCCTCTCAAGTTCAGCAGAAACTTCCCTACCAAGCACTGGTCCTTTTCTCTCTCAGGCTAAGCCAATACACTGAAAGGGACGCAGACACAGAACCCCTAGGCTGCAGGCGCCCAGCCAACAAAGAACTAGGCAGTGGTCCACAGCCCCTCCAAGACGGAGTTCTAAGCCCACTTCCTTCACCAGAGAATAACAATGACCCCCGTCCCACCCCTCTGCCCCCCCCCCCAGGTCTCCAGTCAAGGTAGGAGGAAGACTCTCCCTCTTCCTAGAAAACTGGCAGACCATCACATCAGATCTATGGGTCCTACAAACTGTTACTAGAGGGTACAGATTCTATTTCAAAGAAAAACCACGGAGATCAGGTTGCCTAGATGTCCCTGCAAACCAGACAGCAGAAACTATTTGCTAGATCCAAAAGCTTTACTCCCAGTGTGCTGTAGAACCCATCCCAAAGGAACAGACCGGGACGGAATTTTACTCAAGGCTGTTTCTGTTCCCAGAAAAGAGGGCACATGGCACCCTATCCTAGACCTCTCTACCCTGAATCTGTCCCTTCTGGTTCCAAAATTCAAAATGTTGACACTACAAAAACTACTGCCTATACTCCTACCTCAAGCCTGGCTACTGACCCAAGACCTGAAGGATGCCTACCTGCATATTCCTATCAGAGTCCTGCAGGAGTTACCTAAGGTTCAGAGCAGGGTCCCAGCAATTCCAATTCTTTGCAATCCCCTTTGGCTTATCCACTGCTCCCAGTGTCTTTACAAAGTGTTTGGCTCCAGTCATTGCTCACTGCTGACAGAGAGCCATACACATTTACCCCTATCTAGATGACTGCCTCATTCAGGCAGAAACCAAGGAAAAACACCTACAGGACCTCTCCTTTGTGAAGACCACACTGACCTCACTGGGGTTCACCATAAACATGGAGAAATCCCAGCTGCTTCCCACTAGAAGGATTACCTTCCTGGGCACTCTCCTGGACAATCGAAGCAAATGGCCTTCTCCCCCCGAAGCAGCCCTTTCTGCAGTCCTACTTCCACCAGCTGGCACAGAAGACCAACCTCACAGCCAGGCAAATATTACAAGCCCTAGGGTACATGGACTCAGGCATCCTGCTGGTACCCCTTGCCAGATTGCATATGTGGAAACTGCAGTGGTACCCAAGAAACCTCTGGTGCCAACACTCCCAGTCTCTGGAGCACCTACTACCACTAATTCCTTGTTTAAAGAAGGAACGCCTCTGGTGAGCCCAAGCTTGCTCCCCGAACAAGAGACTTCCTTGTGTCCTTCGCCCACACAAGCAGACCTTCACCATGGAAACCCAAGCCTTTTGGGAACAGGAAGTTCTAGGTCTACACATCAATTTGAAAGAAATGCTGGGGCAGTGCACAGAGCTATCCTAACCCTTCAAGAGCATCTGTCACCAGGGGTATTCCTAATCAAGACAGACAACACCAATGTCATGTGGTACATCAACAAACGGGGGGGGGGGGCACTCATTCCTACCCCCATGTCACCTTGCCATGGAAATCTGGCAGTCAGCATCGAATCTAGGACTGCATCTCTTAGCTCAATACCTCCCAGGGAAACAAAATACCCTGGCAGATCACTTAAGCAGACAGATCTTGGACCACCACGAGTGGCAGTTGCACAGGGAGACCTTCTTACAGATCACTCGCATCTGGGGGGTGCCAGACAGACTTTCTCCAGCCACCAGAACCGTCAACTGGCCAAGTTTGCTCTAGACAGTTTCACCCAGAAGCCTGGAGGATGGACGCCCCCTCCTTCCACTGGGGTAGCCTGTTTGTGTATGCCTTTCCCCCACTTCCTCTGATACCCAGGATTCTACTCAAGATCAGAGAAGAAGGACCAAGGATTGATTCTGGGTTTCTTACCTAGAGGGGTCATTTTGTAGGAAAATTATTGGAATTGGAAGTAAAATTGATTTTTAAATATCAGACTCTGTCCCCTGTTGGTTTAAATCAGGAGATACATATTTAATGTAGAACTTACTTATGACATGTTTGTTATAAAAAGTGCAAAAATGTTTAAGATATTTATAATGTTTAATATATGTTTTATATACATATAAAATATTTTAAAAATAAAAAAAATTATAAAATGTTGTTTAGTCAGATTATAAAGGGTGCTTGTTCTGACTGATGTAATGATGCATTTAATGAGCTGTTAATTATTTAATTGGATTAGTGACTGCTTGTTTGTATGGGCATATAAAATAGCGGTTCAGTGCAATGTTCCTTTGATCCTTGAAGGCGGATTGCCGAGGTACCAGATTGTTGTAACAAAGTTTGGAGCACTGGTGCTTACTTTGTGTTTACTCGTCATTTTTGGAGGTTTGTTTTGCATCTACCCTGACTGCCCCAGATCATGCTCCTCAGCATGAGCATGCACCCTCCCTTTACCCTGCCTTCCACCGCAGACCTTCTCACACAACAGGGAGGGAAGCTGCTGCATCCAGGCCTTGCCACACTCAAGCTAACAGCATGGCTGATTCCTCAAAGACAGTTAACACTGCAGCCCTCAGCAATCAGGTGTTAAACATTATTGAGGAGACTCACAGACCCAGCACCAGAAAATCTTATTCCTCTAAATGGAAGAGATTTACATGCTAGTGCTCCATTAGGAACACCACCAGCACTAAAAAACTCTATCTCTGGTTCTGGACAACCTGGCAGAGCTCCTCCATAAAGGTTTGTCTTACTCCTCTATCAAGACTCATGCCTCGGCTATCTCAGCCTATGTCCAGGCGGATCAGCCTTTATTCTCCTAACACTCTTGAAGCAGCTCCTCAGAGGTGTGGCTCACATCAGACCGCCAAGAAGGCCCCCTACACCAGCTCGAGAGCTAAACTTTGTTCTGGAAATGCTGACTCTTCCCCCTTTCGAGCCAGCTTCCTCAGCAGACCTCAACTACCTCTCTTGGAAGACTGCCCTTTTGCTAGCCATCACTTCTGCTAGGAGGGTATCCGACATCCAAGCTCTTATGGCCAGTGAGCCCTTCATCATCTTCCACATGGACAGGGTCTCTCTAACAACCAACCCCTCCTTCATGCCGAGGTGGACTCTGATGTAACCCTCAACTAGGCCATACACATACCCACCTTCTTTCCTAGACCAACAAATAGAGGGGAGAGAATTCTGCATACCTTGGATGTGCACAGACAGTTGAGATTTTACCTTGGCAGGACCAAATCATTCAGGAAAACTGACCAACGCCTGGTTTCATTCGCCCCGGGGCAGAGGGGAAACCCATTTCCAAGCAGATCATTTCCAAATGGATCTCTAATTGTATACATTTCTGCTATACCATCCATGGAAAGAGTCCTCCCAAAACTGTCAGATCCCATTCCACAAGAGCAACCTCTACCTCCACAGCCTTTCTTAGGGGGGTTCCTACCAAGGAAATTCTGGAAGCTGCTACTTGGACATTTATTTACCAACCACTACCAGCTTGCTATTTTCTCCAAGACCAGGGCAGGATTTGCATCTGCAGTCCTGCAGGGCATGCTAGCATCCCCATAATTATGCAACTTTCCTCCACCCACTTCCTCTGCTTTGGGATTTTTCCCACAAGTGATGACTGCAACAGTGAAACATGAAGAACACAGTACAGTTGTGTACACTTACCATAAATGTAGATGTTTGAGTGTATTCACTGTTGCAGTCCTGTTTCCCTCCCACCTACCCCTTTTTCCTAACTATTGCATATTTCTTCTTTGGGGCTCCAGCACCTTTGCGGGCAAAAAAAAAACTGATGTAATGGCATTGGCTGTCTGCCTTTATAGCCCTGACAACCTGATGTCAGCCACACTCAGAGAACAGCTGATGCAGGAGGGAAACCTTTACTCTGGTACTTGGACCGGCTGAGGGCTACCAGCAGGGATAACCCACAAGTGATGACTGTAACAGTGAAACATGAAGAACATTATAAATGGAGTCGCACATCATCTTGGTACCAGTTTTTATGCTTCAATAAAATAATTAAGGGGTTGGGAGGGTGGGCTAATGGTTAAAGCGTTTGCCTTACAAACACAAGGTGCAGGGTTCGAGTCTCACAAGGGATAACTGGCTAGGCTTAAAATGGCTCGTAAGGGCAGTTAGCTTAGTACTAATCTATGAACCTATAATTCCCTCTTCAGGACAGACTGACAAAACGATACTGAGAAAAATAACATTTTTATTATAATCACTAAGTGCCACAAGTCTTTTAAGACGTGTACGTGTCTTGTCCTTAAAAAATTATTTTAAATGCTGGTCTACAAATTTTGCTGGGGTTCTGTTTTTGAACCCCTAGCTGGTACAACTGGCCTCATGGGTGGATCTGTAATTGATTTGTGGACTTTTGCAATTCCAAATAAGGATGGAACTAAAGGCTTTTTTTTACTTTTAAATAATTAACCTCCTTTGGACTGAGCTGAAATCCAGCCTATAACTAGAAATGTTAACCTCATTTAAATATAATGGATAGAAATACTCATTGTGATATAAAAAATCTAACATTTTTCCTGTGTACACATGTGGGTCCATAATTATCACCCCATCACCTTCATCTGGTTTCATAATCCTTATAGTTTTAGTTAGTCTGTTAATACATTTATATAATGAGGTTAAACTCATTAACACTTGGAACCCTACTGTAAACTGACTTTATATCCATATCCATTTCACAAAGTTTCTCAAATAATAGTACCAGAGGTATCAAGGGGGGCGGGGGTTGTAGGTACTACTTCAATGCAATACTGGCAAACTGGTCATGTGATACAGGTTTTGTTACTTTGAAGTACCACTTTCAAGTTAACATTTCTAGTAAACACACATAAATATCACATAAATAAAAGTTCTGCCTAGATATACTACATTAGTTTTTCATTATTACCACTGGATAAACAAATACTTCCAAAATATTCAAATATAAAAAAAGGATTTATGGGCTGTAGCATATCACAGTCACACACAAAGCACAGTTGGATCCAAAACAAGGGGAGGTAACAATAACAAAGCAAACCTCTATACAAACAATTTTGTTTGTGCCAGCACAGAAATGTAACTTGGCTCCCCACCCCCAAAACAACAGGCAAATGACATTTCAATACCAAACAAAGGAATAAAATATCAGTGATTTGTCATATGTGCTATCAAACAAACTGTCCCAAAAACAAGTGTATACATTTACCATATAATGGTCAATTTTTATGCAATTGTCAGTCACCTCTACTGTGGCCAACACACCACTAGAGGTGTCTATGGGCCATCCTAGAAGGCTAACACCCGTGTGTCATTGACAATATAGGACATTTACTTTTCACTGAAATAAGAAAAGAGTGTCAAGAGAAACAGCTGTAACATTAACACTTGTTTGTTTGTGTCGTCGCCACAGCGGAACTCCAGTCCGCTAATGATTGGTAGTTGATTTTTACATGCCGCGTTACCAGCCCTGACGCACAACCTTCAACGAAGGTACACCCATTCACGCATGTCTCCACGCAGAAGATGCTCTAGCTGAGAATCGAACCGGACAGCGTCTTTACTGTGAGGCGACAGTGCTACCGCAGCACCACCACTGCGGACTCATGCTTTGCATCTGAGAAAATGCCCTGAAAAAATGCTTATGCCATCAGTAAACTTCTAAGAAGTGCATTCAGATAAGACTAGGATTTGCTAATGCATATATAAAAATATTTTTCTAAGTGACTTCTGGGCATATCTAGCATACAACTGAAAAATGCAGTCACACCTTATTAAAATCAGTAGCCTTCTGTACAGATTTATTTATTACTTATTTATTGGCATTTGTTAACCGGGAAAGTCCACTGGGCCAAGTAGAGCCCATTTTCAGTGGAGGCCCGGGGAGAAAAGCACCACAAAGAAAATATAAATAAAGTATCTAATACAATAGCAAATCTATATAAAAACAAAAGCAGAATGCAGTATTAGGCAAAAGGAGAAAAGCTCTTTGGAAATTACAAAGGAGTATCTAGTACAATACAAGTCATACATTCAAAAAGTACTAATAGCAGAAAACAATATAAAACAGGAGAAAAATTCATAAGAATTATAAATGGAATGTCTTATACAGTTCTTAGATTTCAGAAGAGTTAAGTCAACACAATCAGAACTATACAGCAAGTCTAATCCTTCATTTTGCTGGTCAGAGGTCATCTAGGTCTAAGTTATGGCAGGAGGAGGCATAGAGCAGTGTTACAGATCCGTTTAGAATGGAGAAATGCCCACAGAGCTGTTTTGAATGAGGAAGTGCATTGAATTGTGCGAATGTTTATAGGAAGGGAATTCCATGTTTTAGCTATCACCCATGAGTAAAGATGCTGGACAGCCGGTAGATTATGTTTATAAATTTGGAGAAAATGTTGATTTTCTGATCTAAGGGGTCTATTAGGGTTATAATGGGAGAATAGTGACTGTAGAGCAGGACAATCCTGAGGTTGGTGATGAGTTTCTATATGATAGTAAGGTGAAGTAAGGTAAGATGATGTGGGAACTCGAGCCAATTTAGTATTTTTAGAGGAATACAGTGGTGGGTGGACTAGAGATTGGATGTAGCAAATTTTGCTATCTTGTTATAGCAAGTTTCTAGTTTGTTTTTGAGTGAGGATTGCAGGTAAGTTAGTATAGCTGCACCATACAGGAGGGAGGGAAGTAGATAAGTTGAAGCTAGCACTTTTTTAGTAGAGAGGAAGAAGAAATGCTTATTCCTACAGAGTAGTTCTAGTTTTCTGTGGGTCTTGCTGATGCGGTTATGTACATGTAGGTCAAATTTTAGGTCTTCATCAATTACGACTCCTAGCAGTTTGGTATTGGTAACCAGTTCAATCTTTGTGCTGTTTAGAAAAAGAATGTGGAATTGAGATTTATTAATGAGAGTGCTTTTCTTTGGGGTGAAAATAATGAGCTTAGATTTGCTTGGATTTAAAGAAAGGTGGTTATTGCAGAGCCAAGTCTCTACGGAAGTAAAAGCAGTTTAGGTTATTTGCTGCAGTTGAGTTGTGTTGGATTGTTGAAGTAATACTCTCTCTTGTCTTTAGCTACACATTTTTTGAGAGACTGCGGAGTTGTTTGTACTTTAATAAGTCTGTTATTCTTAGGCTTATGCCAAAGCTTCCAAGTGCTATCCTTAGACATCATAATTTCTTTTGTGGCTATAGTTAGCCAAGGGGCATGATTAGATCTTATTCTTTTGGTTTGAACAGGTGCCAGGCTATCTATAATTTCTAGGAAAGTGGAGTTAAAGGAGAGTAAGGCATCATCCAGGGTGAGGCATTTAAGATTATTCCAGTTTAAACTTTTGAGAATATTGTTAAAAGTGACTGGGTCAAATTTAGATAGATTCCTGACTTGTTTGAAGTGATGATGTTTTATGAGAGAAGGGATGAGTAGGATTATGTAGGCTTGGAGGGGATCATTTAAAGAGTTAGAGGGGGTACCAGCTGAATGGATGTTTGAAGGGTGAGAGACTAGTATCCCGGTCTAGATTAGTTCCTTCATTAGTTTTGTTATTGAATCTGATGGGAGTGGTAATAAGCTCAGTATAGTGAAACAGATTAATATTGGTGGATGCAGTTTTTGAGGAAATAGTGGACCAATTAATATTTACATCACCTAGGATTATAGTTTTATTTTTTTATGGTGCGAGAGGCCCAGGCTAACATTTCCTCTAGAATTATGATATTATTGCCAAGAGGTATGTAAAGTACTATAATATAGAGATTTTTGGAGTTATTAATGTGTAGGAAGGAAACTAGAATCTCAGTATGTGGAAATTGTGGAATTTGGCCAGGGAAAGATGAAAAGTGAAAGGTATTTGGGTAAAGGACAATGCCACTTCCTTTTTTATAAATTTGGCCAGGGAAAGATGAAAAGTGAAAGGTATTTGGGTAAAGAAGGACAACGCCACCTCCTTTTTTATAAATTCTGTCTGTTCTTAGTAAATTATAATTTGGCGGGAGAAATTCTGAGTCATTAATATGTGGTTTTAACTATGTTTCAGCAATAGCAAAGATGTCTGTTTTATTTTGTGCTAGCCAGGCATGCAGGCCTGTGGTTTTATTGTGAATGCTTTGTAGGTTGATGGTGGTTATGTAAAGGAATTTCTGACAGATCGAGAGGTTTACTGGGATGTTGGAATTTACTGTAGAAGGACCAGGATTTGGATGGCTATCACCACATAGGACCAATGATAAGAGCATGTGAGACAGTCTATGGGTGATGCCAGATTTTTGAGAAATGATAGTGTGTAGAACATAGGAGTAGTTTAAGGTCTGGATAGTATAGTTTGTGGTAAGGATATACACTTTAGAGCAGTGTAGAGAGGTCACACAATATAAGCTGGGATGAATGTTTGAGAAGTGACTAGTAGGGGTCTGCACAGAGCTAGTTTCAGAATTAGGTTTAGTGGGTATTAAAGTGGTGCTGAGTGTTGTGAATTGTATAAGGATTACTAGTACTGTTATGGAGTAGAAGTAGAATAGTGTTTTAGGAATGGTGGAAACCATGTTAGGTGATGGAGAAAGAATCTGAAGGCAGGAAGAGACAAGAGATGTGATGTCAGCTGGGGGCGTGACCTAGTATATATAAAACTAATGAGCACGGGTGGGTGGGAATGGGGTAGGGTAGGGGAGCGAAGATGGCCCGAGTGCAGCGAGGGTGAAAGCAGCAGGGCAAACATGGGTCAGGAAATGTCCAACTAAAAACAAACAATCAGAAACACTGATGTAGTGCAAGTATGAGCAGGGGCAGGGAACAAGGAAAGACACAGTATTAGTACTGGCAAAATCAATGTAAAATATCTGAGATACCAAGTTATTTTCCATCTAAGTCACCCTGAAAATACATGCTTATACAGAGATTACATTGGAATGCTGTAAGTAACAAAAACAGCACAATGGTATCACCTAGTGGCAAAAAGTAAATAAATGCTAAAAGAACAAAATGAAAGGGGCAGGAGAAAAAAAGAAAAAGAAAAGCCGTCATCCCAACGAGAGTGCATGCTAAAGTTCAACTGCTTCTAACAAGCAACAGATACTTATAGTGAAATAACACATTAAAAAAACACAAAGTAAAATGTACATAAATTATTAAAGGTAAAATCCCATTTCTATTTTTCCAAATTAGTAAAATGGACCATTCGGTTGCCATTCAGCTCTACTGGGAGGGAGGGGGAGCCCATGAAGTATGAGGCAGGGGAAGATAAATTATTAAAGGTAAAATCTCATTTCTATTTTAACTGTTAGGTTCGTTTTGTTCCAAATTAGTAGAAGGGACCATTTGGTTCCTATTCAGTTCTGCTGGGAGGGAGGGGGAGCCGTGAAGTATGAGGCAGGGGAAGCTATTGTCAGATAAATCTAAAAAGATTAAATCCAAAGTAGTAGCAGTCTTCTTCTGTGTTATCCACATAAGCAAGTCTCCTCACCTTCTGGTTCCCTAGGTACACGGTTCCTTTTTCATAGTGTAGATGCAGGCCTGTGAGCATGGTGAGGATGCAAATGAAGTGTAAACTTATTAGAACTACTAAATCCCAAATTCTTGGCTCTGTGTAGCAGACATAAACATAGTGCAGGCACTCTCTCTGTGTTTGCTGTTAATGTAGTACAACTGTGAATGATTACTGGTAGAGAGAAGGAAAACGTGACAGCAATTTATACTCCCTTACCTCCAGTAGGTGTGTCAGCCAGGTTAGACTTACATAGTACAGAAGTTATTGTATCAAGGTTTTACATGCAAGTAAGCAGGACACATTTTACAGTTTCTGTTCAGTAACATCCAACCTCCCATGCATTTGTTGAAAACTGTATATTATTGCAATTTAATATTCTCACACATTTTAAGGACAATGATACAAAATGCCTTACAGACTACACGTTTCAGATCACTGTTCAGATAAGAGAATAATGAACAACATACACAGAAAGATAAGACAGAGCTGCATTTCTCTAAGCAATAGTCATAAATGATTGTGTGATCACTTACTGCAGTACACCTGAAATTAATACATGTACAAACAACTCAGAAGTGTGCAACTGGCATATGCCTTGTTAATACTGCGGATGATTTTGCATTTACTTGTATGAACAATTAATTTTTATTCTCTGCTGCAATGCTTTCTGTGGCAAAGTGGAATAAGATATCTTTGCTGTACTTTGAAGGTTCATTGGTGTGAGAATTCAAATCCAGACTTGTGTAAAAATGTTTCATGTGTAGTAACATATAATTTGTAGTGTTGTGTATTTTACAGATTTCTTTTCTTTTTTAAATGCCAGTATTTGCACTGTGAGCGACTTATTGCATACATGGGAAATGGATAAACACAATAAATGTCATGTAAAGTATTTCTTTGATAACCAACATATCAACTATACCTGTGAATCACTTGTGTGTGTAGCACATCTGCTAAACACATTGATCCACACAGCATATACTATCTGCAGATCAAGGCTCAACTTCACCTTTGTCTTTTAAGGCTAAAACCTAACACACACTACTCACAAGGCTAAACCATCTCACAAACTTGGAGTAATGGCCCATACACAAAGCAAACAGAACACATGCAGACAGGATACAGATATTATTAATTTCCATAAGGATACATTGTTGCATTTTTTTGCCTTCCATCGATCAACATCACAGCTTTCCCTAACACTTACAGGTTCAGAACAGCTGTAGAGAGGAAAGACTGTCAACAATTTCAAAAGGGATGCATTCTATCAATTCTGGTGGGTACCAGATAAACACCGTAAGTGGCACTGCTCAGTGGTTAACACACAGAAGTAAACAATGACTGGGGAATTATCCAGCTGTTATTTAACTATTTCTGTGGTAGCAGGTGTACATGTAGGCTGCAATACAGATGATCCTGGGTTCTAATACAGCAAATTCAAAATATTTTTACTGTTGTTCCAGCTCGCTTTATATTCTTCTTCTTTTGGCTTTTCCTGGTTAGGGGTCACCACAGAGCATCACCTGTCTGCTCACGATTGGCAGTGGAGTTTTATGGTGTCGAGTTGCCAGCCCGGCATCCAACCTTCCATGGAAGGCACACACACATAAGCACTCACGCCTAGGGCCAATTTAGAGTATCCAATCCACCTACAGCATGTCTTTCGGATGCAGGAGGAAACTGGAGCACCCAGAGAAAACCCACACGGCCACAGGGAGGCACGTATAGCACTGGAGCTGGTATGAATTATGTTTGAGTGAGGTTATACAGACTACTATGTTTCTGTAATTATAATTGTGCTATCTGGCCTTGGATGGTCTTCAGACTTCAGTAAGACTCATACACATGAATGTACAAACCAGGACCTTATCAGGTCACACACATAAATGGTAAACACCCAATCTGTTACATGTATTTATATACAATTCATATCTGTCAAAGGAAAAAAAACTTTAAAGACCAATACACGTAAGGTTCAGTTAAGGCACTTTAATTTACTTGCAGCAAGGAGACAAAAACATGCAAATACAAGGATTTGTCTAACTACTAACATGAAGTATCTTCATTTTTATACTATTTTACAAGACATGGCCTTCTAAGCTGCAATAATCAAGCACAACTTTTAGCATTGTTCTACAGCAGATGTTACTTCAGACTTTCTGCTGACATGACGATTTGTGAGAAACTTTTCAGAAAAACATCCTGGCCTTGGTGACCATTAATCCGTTTACAAACGTCTATTGTACAGCGTTACTTTTCAAGGTACTTTTCTAATACAGATACAAGCAAATGCTGATTGCAGTTCATATTTTCAAGCAGGCTTTGTACTAATTATCTGTAACTTCTACAGCTGTGTATTTTCTCATGGCACAGCGGAACTTCTTGTCTAAGTTTCATACAAGTAGTATTGTTCTATTCATTATTTTCCTAATGAAAGCAGAAATCACCTGCTTCTCAGTAAATTTCCAAGGCACAAGCAAGATTTTAGCTAACAGTACAAGGTCAGAAAGCAAATGCAGTTTGTACAGATTTATGCAGTATGAAATAGAATAAATGTGTTAACTCTTTTCAAGCTTCTAAATGCACTAAGCATATTGCTAATACACACATTAATACATATTTTTCTAACATTTCCCCCCTATTAATACTTTTATTCTACTTTCAAAATAAGCATAAACAGCTTGTTTTCTTCTCCTAACTTCTTCCACTCAGGATTTGCAGTTAAGAGGGTCATTCAGTTTAAACTTATGAAAGCTTTTTTAGTCTTTTAACAGTTCTTTAAACTCAGTACTTTGATATAAGGTTTTAGAAACTGACATGTCTATAAGGTCTTTAATCAGTCTTTTCATGCAGGGGATACCAAAACAAACACATACTCCCAGTAGGAGCATACCTACACAAATGGCAATCAGGATGTTCATTAGGATGGTACCCCACCCCCCAAACCATTTCTGGAAAAAGTCCGTCAGTGGGTTTGGGCCTGGTTTGGTCATGGCCGACACTTGCTGAATTACCTCAAGATGATTGTCTATCTCGTGTTTATGGTCAGGAATATACGAACAGCATTCTTCTTGGATTAAAGCGCACATACCACCTCTCGCCGCTAGAGTGAAGTCGAGAGTCATGCGGTTTTGGAGCACTACAGTTCTCATAGCATTCAGTTCATCAGTCACCAATTCAAGAGCAGAAAAAGTTGCGTTGCTCATTACTTCAAGAAGTTTTGACAGTTTTCTCAGATCGATTTCACTGCTCCATATGCTGGTAATATGCCTGCCCACAATATAACGCTATCACTCAAGTCCATGTGTGTCAGTCCTTTACCTAGAGAGTGATGGCCTTTCCAACGTGCATTGATTTGTCCCACTGGATTTACAGGTTTCTTGACTACTTCTCGGACATTTCGAATTTTCCCATGAGGCAAAACTGCAGTGTGTCATATGGCCGGAACCAGGTAACCCAAAAAACAACTGCCGGACCAATTCTCTGGTAACCATTTGTATGCCTTTCTGCCACACACAAAATAACAATCCTCTACTTTAGTAGTAACCTTGCTATGAATGTACACTCGCCCTGCATGAAACATTTTTCTATCAATTATAGATAGCTGTTTATAAAGAAGAGAATTATGTTTTACTTCATCAAGTGTTTTGTGCATCAATCCAAGAAATGAATCATAGTTTGTATAACAATAAAGATCTACTTTGTTACCTTTACTGTAACATCTATAAGGAACAGTCACATTGCAATTGCTCCAACCCACCTGAACAGTATCATATTTATAAAAACACATCGTTCCCTTTTGTGGAACAGACAAGTGCAATGCTATTTTATCTTGTGCTGTAATGGTTGAGGTATCATAAATCAAGTTCTCCCAGGTCTCATTGACCCCTAGGGGGACTGTAGTCATTAATAACCCCCCGTATGCTGTTGGCAAAGCTGTGCAAATCCAGCAATTCGAAACATTGAAAGTCTCAGCATACACATATTTAATTGCCTGGTAAGTGTTAAAGTTTGGATGCCAGTTTATGAGTAACGCTTCACGTTTATTCAGTTCAGTCTGCGTGGCTGGGAAAAGAAAAGGCCACAACAAAAAGATTATTGTCACTAATACAGTTAACAGGATGATTATGCAATACTTCTGAGGAAAGGGTTGTTCTGCATTCCTGTTTCTTCTGGACTCTATCATTTTTGCTCTTGGCATGTAGCAAGATTTTTGTCCAGTTCAAAGTTTTTAACTAATTTACAGTGTGTCAAGTGGATCCAAGAGGCACGTTCCACAATTTTGACTGCAGTGGGTGTTGACAAAAGCACTTAATATGGACCTTCCCACTTCGGAGACGCCCAATTTTTCCTCTTCACTATCTTCAGTCAGATCCACACTCCAGGGGGCACTGCCACTTCTGACGGTCTGGTTCGTTCTTTATCTGAAACGAAATTTAACTGCAACAAATGTTTAGAATTTAACAAATTACGCATATACTCTGCTAATGTACTGTCAGCTTCCTGGTCTGCGGGCATGAGAGATTTCCACTGAGGTATATAGTAAGCCCTTCCAAAGAGCTTTTCAAAAGGAGTCAATCCTTTTGCATTCGGAACAGTTCTCATGCTCAACAGTGCCAGGGGCAGACAGTACACCCAGTTTCTCTGTGTTTCTATCATTAATTTTCTTAGCTTACTCTTTAAAATCCCATTATGCCTCTCTACTAGCCCTGCTGATTGCAGGTGATACGCACAATGGTTCTTTAGAGAAATACAAAAATGTTTACTTAACTGCTGTATGGTCTGATTCACGAAGTGTGTGCCATTGTCGCTGTAGATCCTTTCCAGAATGCCGAATCTAGGGATGCTTTCTTTAACAAGAACTTTGGCCACCGTCGTAGCATCTGGATTTTTAGTCGGAAAGGCTTCCACCCATCTGGAAAACATATCTACAATGACAAGACAATACTTCTTATTTTCACATTTATTCAACTCTATGAAATCCATACAAATAGTATGAAACGGATACGGTGGTGTAGGGAAACTCCCTTGCTTGGGCTTTAACGCCCCTTGTGCATGATGTTTATTACAGATGTGGCATATCGAACAAAATTTTTTAGAGTAGTTTGTAAATCCGTATTTCGTGAACATGTGGTTCACCAGCTGTACCATCCCCCTTGTTGAGACATGGCACTGCCCATGGCTCAACAAAGCTGCATATCTAAACAAATTAGACATCAATATCTGTTTTCCTTCTTTAGAGATGTACAGCCCCTAAATGCTCCTCGTTTTACCCATCTTTGTTTTTCAGTTTGCGTAGTAAGTGTTTGCATTGTCTTTAACATTTCTAAGTCTAAAATCTCAGAGGGTTGTAGTTCCTCATTCAAAAGAAATACTTCTGAAGCTGCCTGCTTTGCAGCTGAATCAGCTCTCGCATTACCTTTTGAAATCCTGTCCTGTTGCTTGGTATGAGCTGTGCATTTACAAATAGCTACTTTCTGAGGTAACTGAATAGATTCTAAAAGATCTAAAATAAACTGTGCATGATTGATTGGTTTGCCAGTAGATGTTATCATTCCTCGATTTTTCCACTGTTGCACAAAAACATGTACAGTAGAAAAAGCATACTGGCTGTCAGTAAAAATGTTTACACATTTACCCTTTGCTAAGGTACATGCCCATGCCAAGGCAATCAATTCTGCTGCCTGTGCAGATAAACTATGTGGTAAAGATTTTGCTTCTATAATGTCTGTGTCAGAAACTACTGCATATCCTACTAGGTTCTGTCCTGCAGGACCTCTTTTGCATGAGCCGTCCACGTCGTATGTCACCTCGGCATCATCCAAGGGAACATCTGTAAGGTCTTTTCTAGGCAGTGTCTTTTGCTCAATCACCTGCAGGCAGCTGTGTGGTGTGCCATCTGCAGGGGTTGGGAGCAAGGTAGAAGAGTTCAAAGTCGTACATCATTCGATTATCATATGAGGTTGGCTCAACAATATAGTCATACAGGAAAGATGCCTAGCAGAGGAAAGATATGCTACCTTCTCTTGCAGTAAAATAATCGCAACTGCATGAGGCACTCTCAATGTGAGAGGGTGGAACAACACTACTGAGGCCGAAGCCTGCACTGCCATTGCAGCTGCAACTACTGCTTGTACACAATGAGGTAAAGACCGTGCTACTGGGTCCAGTTGTGATGAATAATAAGCACTAGGGCACTGCTTGTCCCCATGTGTTAACAATGATGTCGTATAACCTTGCTTACAATCTACAGTTTGGAAAAAACGTTTATGATAGTTTGGTAATCCCAAAAATAATGAGGACGCTATTAACTGTTTCAATTTGCAGAAAGCAGATTCTGCTTCTGGTGTCCATTGTAATAAATCCTGTGCTGCCATAGGCTTTTTATAAATCAGGTTAGTCAACAGTGCAGATTCCAAGGCATAGTTTGGAATCCAACTCCGACAAAAATTAGTCGTACCCAGGAAGGACTTCATTTCCATCTTGGTAGTGGGTTTTGGTGCTTGCAAAATCGCTATTTTTCTGTCCTCATCTAATGTCCTACCTTCCTTGGATATTACATATCCTAGGTATTTAACTTGTTTTTTTCCAAATCTGCAGTTTATTTTTGTTTACTTAATGTCCTTCAGTGGCTAAAAATTGTAATAGCACTATGGTATCTTCTTTACAGTCTTGCTGGGTGGGGGACGCCAGCAGGATATAGTCAACATAAAGCAAAATCTGACTACCTCTTGGTGGGGTAAATCCAGACAAGTTGCTTGCCATTTCTTGTGAGAATATTGTTGGACTTTCACAATACCCCTGTGGTAGTCGCGTATATGTATACCTTTTCCCCTGAAATGTGAATGCAAACCAATGCTGGCTGTCAGGGTGTATCTGTATCGGAAAGAATGCATTGCTGATATCTACCACAGAAAAATATTTCTGTTGAGGTTTTAAATCATTCAACAGGGTGTGTGGATCTGGCACCGTAGGTGCCCTTGGTATTAGTGTCATTTACAGCTTGTAAATCTTGGACCATACGCTACTCTCCATTTGCTTTCTTAACAGGAAATAAGGGTGTGTTACATGGTGAATCAGGAGATTCCACCAGCACCCCTTCCTTAAGTAAAGCTGCTATAATAGGTTAGATTCCTACCTCTGCATCTTTTCTTAAGGGATACTGTCTCTTTTGTGGTCTAAATGCTGACTTTGGCATAATAGTAACTGGTCCTGCTGTACGAATAAGTCCTACATCTGATTTTCCTGTTGACCAGATATTTTCTGGTATATTCTGTAAGGCATTCTCTTCCTCCTTCAATAGGAGTGCCAATCAGCTGTCCATGCTAGACTGCAAGTGTACAGCTGGGTGAGTCTGAGTTATCCAATTCAGTTTCTGCACTTGTATTCCCTGTTCTGACAGTTCTAACTCTGTCTGTTTTTCCCATCTCATGACTTTTTCTCCTAAGTCTACCCATTTTACATTCTTGTCCTTAGTTAAGCTAACATGTGGTAATCGATTAGATTTATAAACTGCAAAGAACTCCTGGGGCAATGAACAGCTGACTACACTGTTCCCTTTTGTGTCCCAGTACAGATTACGTAATACCAATCTGTTTTCAAGATTTCTAAACAATTCTTGCTCATATTCCTTATCAGGTCCTGGTGTATTACAATAATACAGAGTACAGTGCAACAAATGCTGTTTATCAATGTCAAGGGAGGGGAACTTGCTGATGGCTACGTTCATCAACTCCTCGGTCACCGCCCCTGGACCAGTCGTAACCAAGTCCTGGCTGTACCAATAAAACATTTCACCCTCCAATTGCACTGCGAAGGTATCAATTTGTCACTGGGCTTCCATACCCTGCACAGTCGGAACTACTGCTATACCAAATAACTGCATAAGGTCTCTGCCCAAGAGGTTTACTGGGCATTTTGCAGATACAACAATTTTACTTTTCTGGGTCAATCCTGAAACAGGATCAGTTATCACAATATTATGGGAGAGGGGCTCCTGATACAGCTGTCCATTAGCTGCTTTCACTAATATGTAATCAGGTGACTCTGAATTCTCTGGCAGTTTGGAGGGATGTACCAGGGTCCGTGATGCCCCTGAGTCACACAAGAATCTGACTTCCCTCCCTTCTACCAGGAGTGTAACTTCTGGTTTCACGTCTGCTAAATAGAGCTCTAAGCTCAATAAAGCCAAATCCAATATTTCATTTTCTTCACTATCCGTGACTTCTTGCACTTCCTCTATTTCTTCTGTCACATTCTCTACTCCCTCTATCACATACTCATTTGTCCTTTCTCCGCTATCCCCTTCTAGTGATTCCTGACTACCATATGGTCAGTCCTCACCCTCCTTATCCTCCGTGGTTGCCTTCTTGTTTTTCTTGCAATCTCTTGCCAAGTGCCCTTTCTTACCGCACTTAAAACATTTACCCCTTTTCTTTCGCCCTTCAAAGTCCTCTGATCGTTGATCAGATTGTTTGTTTCCCTGGGCATTTTTCTTGCCCTTTTTCCCGGACTGTACTACATAAACTTCTGCTCCATCTTCTACAGAAAATACTTGGGCTTTCTTTTTCTTTTTGCTATTAAAATGCCTTTTGGCATGCCTAGCATATTCAAGCAATGATTGTAACCTGCTTGTACGATGATCTACCATGTGTTTTGTAATAAAGCTGCTTATAGGTGCAATACTGCCTTTCAAAAATGCATTCTTTAACCTGCTGCTCATATGGGGAATCGTGTGTCTGGTCTTTAGGAACCTGCATTCCACAATGGTTATTAAAACATTCTAATAGTCTGGCATAATATCGGTCAATAGCTTCACCTTCCTGTTGGATGCATTGATTAATGCAAGTCCAGTCTGCCCTAGGCTTCCATTTCTCAGAGATTCGGTCTGTAAGACCTTTCACTCTGTTGTCTAATTCTGTGCTGCTATGTGGGAGGGGCCTGAGCGCAATATCACGGGGATTCCAGTCGCCACTAATCATGTGCCAGTCTGGTCCCACAATTTGTCTGACTACTTTTTCTACCTCTTCTCTGTTTAAATTATAACTCAGCCTCATTCATTGCAAATCTTCTAAGAACTTTCTAAAATTAACTTTTGGATGGGGAATTCCCTCAGTGGCTTTCCGGATGTCTTCCGGAGTCCAGGGTCTATACACTAAAATAGTTGGGTCCTGACCTTCTTGCCCTGCCTGAGGATTAGGCACTTCTATAAGTGGGCATATTTCTTCTTCACTCATAAATCATGAATTTCTACCCATCTGATCTAACTCAATGTCCCCTTTTGAGTTTCCTGCCCGTGTTCGAGACCTGTTCTCAACGGGATCTCTAACAAACGGTTTCGCTTTTGTAGTGTCTCTACTCACAGTGACAGTAGGATATCGCAGGGGTGGACTAACTTGTTCACTTGCCTCATATTCTGGTAAGGGAGGCAGAGGGGCTGACGCTATTACTAAGTTATTGTCCTCCTTATCTAAAAACATTGCTTTTGAATTATTACTCTTTTGTTCCCTTCGGTTTACTTCCTCAATCCACCTGTGTGCCTAAGGAATTCCTAATTGACGTTGCTTTTTTACCCGACCTTCGGTTTTAAGCTGTTTGACAAGTTTGACAAGTGAGGATTTTTCTAGTTTACCGTCAAATTCATACTTATTAACCCATTTTGAGTAGTATTTAATATTATCAGCACGCTGTGACTGCATGTATTTCACGTCTTCGGTTAACGGCGGATTTTGGGACCTTTTTGTACAATTATTACCCATTTTGTTCTACCCTTTTAATCGTTACGTAACTCCTTATTTTTAACGTGGTACCACGGATATTTTTATAGTCTCTTCAGAATGACTGCCTACCTGCTCTGTTTCCCTGATCTATGACAAGACAGTAATCTTTCTGTCCCTGACTTAAAAATAAAGTCTTAACAGAACAAATACAAATCTAGTCCCTGATCTAAAACAGAAAAAGAAGGTAGATTCACCTTACCTGACCCTTCGTGATTGATCACCTGGTTCGAGTAAACCCGTCCTTCAGTCGCAGATCAGAAAGTAGCTGGCCTCTTTTGTACAACAATTCAGTCGGAGGACATTTCAAGTAAGAAGAACCGATGTGGTTCCTTCCCCGTACGGTTTCAAGCCACATGGCCTGTCTGATCCGAGGCGAAGCGAAAGTTTCTGGTCCGAAGGACCTATCTGTCAAAGGAAAAAAACTTCAAAGACCAATATACGTAAGGCTCAGTTAAGGCACTTTAATTTATTTGCAGCAAGGAGACAAAAACATGCAAATACAAGGATTTGTCTAACTACTAACAGGAAGTATGTTCATTCTTATACTATTTTACAAGACATGGCCTTCTAAGCTGACGTAGTCAAGCACAACCTTTAGCATTGTTCTACAGCAGATGTTACTTCAGATTTTCTGCTGACATGACTAGATTTGTGAGAAACTTTTCAGAAAAACAACCTGGCCTTGGTGACCATTAATCCGTTTACAAACGTCTATTGTACAGTGTTACTTTTCAAGGTACTTTTCTAATACAGATACAAGCAAATGCTGATTGCAGTTCATATTTTCAAGCAGGCTTTGTACTAATTATCTGTAACTTCTACAGCTGTGTATTTTCTCATGGCACAGCAGAACTTCTAGTCTAAGTTTCATACAAGTAGTATTGTTCTATTCATTATTTTCCTAATGCAAGCAGAAATCACCTGCTTCTCAGTAAAGTTCCAAGGCACAAGCAAGATTTTAGCTAACAGTACAACGTCAGAAAGCAACTGCAGTTTGTACAGATTTATGCAGTATGAAGTAGAATAAATGTGTTAACTCTTTTCAAGCTTCTAAATGCACTATGCATATTGCTAATACACACATTAATACATATTTTTCTAACAATGACTATGTAGAGAACCACTTCTTCGGGGGCAAAGATGGAAAATCACTGCTGTGGAAGAAAATGTTTTGTCTCTTATGCCTAGGTTTGAATCCCACATTGTAAAAATCAATTTAGTCACTGCCTAAAGCCAAACCAAAAATGTGTCAGACAATGAAATGCATGCCCCCCTGTACATGCCTGCAAAGTTCGGCAGCAAACAAACCTCAAACTACTGCCAACTGTCATATTAACTTTCCCACTTAAAAAAATTGGTTTCATCTCTGGTTGGCACGTTTGCTCTCTACTTATCAATCAAACGTGGTCGGCATCATTGTTCAGGTTTGTGCATTACCAGTAAATGTGATAACAGGAATTGGAGGGAAATCATTACTAGCTTTTGCTGTTCTCTCTGCTTGGACATGTCTTGTGGTACAAGGGAAGGTGCCCAATTTAGGGAGCAAGGGGTGAGGTGTTGAAGAGTCCAGAATCTTTACTAAACTCCTTGTAAAGCACAACAGCCAAAGGCTATAGGAGGGAGACTATACCAGATCCCAGTACAAGTCTAGGGCTCAGAATTGTCTAGGAAGGCTGACTCCAGTGTGACTGGCATTCCACGCACTGGAGAACAGTATAGGCATCACTTCAGAAAAGGTGCAAGAGGGATACACTCAACCAGTGGATGGATGAGTTCAGAACTAGC